>NW_024467100.1:9131224-9496224 GCF_017591425.1 Ochotona curzoniae
TAAAAAAATAAATTAAAAAAATAGGAAAAAAAACACCCCAAAGTATTCACAATATTGAGTCTTCCAATTCATAAATGTGGTATGTGTCTCCAAGTGTTAAGGTCTTTTTTTGTTTTATTTTTTTTATCAGCATCTTGTAATTTTAGGCACACAGTTTATGTTCATGCTTTTATTAGACTTATACCTAAGGATTTCATTCTCTTTGAGGCAAGTATAGATAGCATTGTGCTGTTGATTTTGATTTCCCATTTTTAATGTTAGTACAAAGAAAGGCAAATGATTCTTGTGTGTTGATATTTTTAAAAAATTTACTCATTTATTTGAAAGAATCACACACAGAGAGAGATAGAAGGTGAGACTGAAAGAAATCTTACATCCACTAATTCAATCCCCGAATGGATGCGATGGCCGGAGTTGGGACCATCTGATCCCAGGAGCTTCTTCTGGGTTTCTGCTGTGGATATGGGGACCCAAGTATTTGGGCCATCATTCACTGCCTTTCCAGGCCATTCACTCCTAGGGGACCGGATTGGAAGTAGAGCAGCTGGGACTCGAAGCTGCTCATATGGAATGCCAGTCACCAGGTGGATTTACACACTATTCCACAGCAGCAGCCCTTGTGTGTTGATCTTTACCCCTTGACATTAAATGTGTTTTATTTTAGTTCTAGGATTTTTGGTTTTATAGATTTTTGCAGATTTTCTGTGTATGCAATGTCGTCTTCAAATAAAGTATGTTTTATTTCTTCCTTTCTAGAGTGCTAATTTTGCTATTCTTGCCTTATTGTGGTGGTTTGAAATGCTTGCGCTGCTGAGTATGAGTGATGGGATCAGATGTTTTTGCTTTCTTTCCTATCATAGGGAAGAAGGAGGGAGTCTTTTATCATGAATTATGATGTTAACTGTAGGGTTTCAGTAGATACTCTTCATAGATTGAATTTAATATTTTATTTCATTTCTACTTGTTTCAAGTTTTCACCTTTTTTCTTTTATTGATTTCTAGTTTGAATGCACTACCACCAGAGAACATATTTTGTGTGTATTGTCTGTCTTGGTGAATGTTACGGAGCTTTAAGAGGACTGTTCGCTGCTGTTGGGCGGTGTGTTCTATAACTATCACTTAGATCTTATTGATCAATGATATTGGTCAGTTATATGTATTTGCTTCATGTCTAGCAGTTCTAACAACCGCTGAGAGTAAACACTGACATTTCCGGCTACTATTTCAGGCTCATTCCTATAGTTTTTTTTTTTTAAAAGATTTATTTTATTTTTATTGGAAAGTCAGATTTACACAGAGAAGGAGAGACAGGGAAAGATCTTCCTTCCATCCTTTGACTCACTCCCCAAGTGGCCACCAAGGCTGCCAGAGCTGAGCTGAGCTGATCCAATCTTGAAGCCAGGAGCCAGGAGCTTCTTCCAAGGTCTCCCATGTGGTTGCAGGGTGCCAAGGCTTTGGGCTGTCCTTGACTGCTTTACCAGACCACAAGTAGGGAGCTGGAAGGGAAGTGGGGCAGCCAGGATACGAAGCCGCACCCAAGTGGGATTCTGGTACATCCAAGGTGAGGACTTTAGCCACTAGGCTACTGCACTGGGCCTCATTGCTATAGTTTTGAATATACTTTCATAAGTGATACAGTTTCTGTTCTTTAGTTCACTCTGTCTCTCCATTTCAGTCCACCAATCAAGCAAGTAATAATATGCATCTTTAAAATAATACATTTTCTGTTATTCTCTAGGATTTGAAGATTTCTTTGTACAAATTCTATAGCATTTTGCTGTGTCTATCATTATTTTCAAGGTATAATGTTATTAATTCCTATTTGTAAATGTAATTTTTATTTTATTTTTGCGTGAGTGATGGACTTTAACCATTTTAAGGCTATTGATTAATATATAATTATTTATCTTCATTTTGTTTGGAAGGAAAATATGGAGAGAGAAAATGAGATCTTCCATCTGCTGGTTCACTCCTCAAACGCCTGCAACAGGCAGGGCTGGTCTAGACCAAAACCGGAAGTCTGGATCTGCATTTGAGGCTCCAGTTGTGGGTGGCAGGGATATAACTTGCTTGAGCCATCACCTAATGCCTCCCAGGAGTGTATCAGTAGGAAGTTGGATGAGAAGCTGAGTATCCAGGACTTGAACCAGATAAGCTGATGTGGGGTGCAGGAGTCCCAAGTTCCACCCTTATTAACTTTTACACTTGATCTTAGCCAAAAGGCTGAGAAGCGATTCACCTTTATTAACTTTTAATGTCTAGTTATACAATTACATGTTTATTTTATGTTACTTCAAGACTGCACTCAGGCAGTTGAATATGGATTGAGAAAACTTATCCGAACCCTTTGTTTATTTGTAATTTTTTAATGTTGTATTTTAGCAGAAGGGTTCATAATCTTTCTAAAGTTTTCACAATTCCACACTAGGTCTTATAGATATAAAGCTTGAAGAACTAATAAAAAAATTACAACCCTTATAATTTATATACGGTCAGGAAGTAGATACAGAAGTGAAACGATGGCTTGGCATGAGAGCCTAGTGGCTAAGTCATCACCTTGCATGCTCTGGGATCACATAAGGGTGCTGGTGTGTGTCTCGGCTGCTTCACTTCCCTTCCAGCTCCCTGCCTGAGGCCTGGGAAAGCACTAGAGCATGGCCCAAAGCCTTGGGACCCTGAACCTGTAGGGGAAACCCGGAAGAACAGACAGAATGAGAGACAGAGAGAAAGATCTTCCATCAGCTAGTTCACTCCCTAAGTGGCTCAATGGCCAGAGCCAAGCCAAGCTGAAGCCAGGAGCCAGAAGCTTCTTCCGGGTCTCCCATGTGGGTACAGGGTCCCAAGGCTTTGGACCATTCTCTACTGCTTTCCTAGGCCACAAACAGGGAGCTGGAATGGAAGTGGAGCAGCAGGGATATGAGCCAGCACACATATGGGATCCTGGCACATACAAAGCTAGGACTTCAGCCATTAGGCTATCACATTGGGCCCAAAATAAATAAATCTTTTTTAAAAAAGTGTAACAACTGAATAATATCAATGAGTGGATATTGTCTCACTGTACTCTCACCTCACAGGATGTAAAAAGGGTTTACATTTCAGCTTTTGTCTGACTGCATACATCTTCAGGTCCACCAGAGAAGGGCTCTGGACTTAGGAGAAGAGCAATAGATGGTATAAATAAATTACTGGCAGAGAGCAGTAGATTATGTGTAGAGATCAGGCTAGATCCAAAATGTATTTATTATTTGAAAGGCAGAGTTTTACACAGAAGGGAGAAGCTATTTTGAAATAATTTAATTTACCCCTAAGAGGCAAAAACCTGGGTCCTGAAACCAGCACACCACTTATATTTTTAGACAAAGCTATGCTGGCTTCCAAGAAGGGAGAGAAGCACTTCTGAATAGTGAGAGCCACGGAGAAAGGGAAACCCAGGGGGTGTGTATCCCCTAAGCTCTGCTTTCTTCACTGAGACAGAAAGCGATCATGACAATCACATTGCCAGTGCTATTGTCAGATCAGCGCCGGGTTTTCTTCAAGGCTGTACTGCTCCGGGACGGGAGCTAAGGTTTGGGAGAGGCCTTAGTAATGGGGTGAATGGGATTTCAGGACTCAGTTATGTTTTTCCCAGGGAAGGCAATTATGACTGCTTTTCTGTTTGTTTCTTAAAAGATTTGTTTATTATTTGGAAGACAGATTTTTATAGAGAGAAGGTCTTCCATCTACAGACTCACTCTCCCAAATGGCTGCAGTGGTCAGAGCTGAGCTGATCACAAGCTGGGAGCCAGGAGCTTCTTCTGGGTCTCCCACGTGGATGCAGGGTCCCAAGGACTTGGGCCATTCACTGCTGCTTTCCCAGGCCATAAGGAGGAAATTAGATTGAAGTGGAGCAGCCGGAACACAAACTGGCACCACAAGGCGGAGAATTAGCCTGTGTGCCACTGTACCCGCTCCACTGTTCTTCCTTCATGAGAAAATATTGATTAAATGCTTGATGCCATGTACAGTGTTTCTAAATTTTCAACTTAAACATCTCATGCATGCTCTCTGTTCAGCCCCAAATCAAAGTGACCAAAGTTTATAATGTAAAGATGATAGTGTTAGTTATACTTAAGACAATAAAACTGTTTAGGAATGATAATGGTTAGATTAGTTTTTACATTCAAAAAAAGGAATGGTGTGTAGTTGTGTATGAAGGAAGAAATTTTTTTTTTTTATTCTTGATAGACAAATAGCTAAGTAAGCAAAAAAGTGATAATAAAGTGTCATGGAGGAGAGGCCTAGGGGAGTTAGACCTCTGGGCTTAGGCAGTGGGAGCTTCTAGCAGCCTGGCAGCTGCTTGGAATGACCCAGGTTGGACTCAATGCCTGGGGCCCTGGCCACGGCCACTGATGCCACGTGGTAAGCAAGTCCTGGGCTTTCCTGAGCCTGAGGGGTTTCTCTCTTCACAATTATTGGTTCCTCTTCGGTGTGCTGCATCCACTCGGCCATTAAAACAGAATGTTACATTTACCGGTGACAGTCACAACAAAGTTTTGTAACAATGAGAGATGCATCCAGTCCCGGGATGTGAAAATGCCAGGAGCACTTCCAGTTAGTGGAGGCAACAGTCAAGATGGCAGGGTTAAGCTTTGCCAAGGAAGAGTGGAAAAGATGTCGGCCATATCAACATAAAGGACTAATTGGAATTATTATTGCAGTGATGGCCTCAGCCTCTGGAATGGCACATCAGTCCTCTATTCAGACACACCAGTTTGTGGAACAATGACAAAAGGACTCCCATGTGCTGTGGACTTGGCAGGCTTGTATTCACAAGCAAGCAAAGTCAAAGTTACAGGGTGTTCAAGCTGTTGTGAAGTGGTTAGGGAAACAAGTTTTAGATTTGCAAAAACAACTGTCGTTAAAATGCAATTGGAATAAACATCTTGTGCTAAAAAGAAAAGAAAAAATAAAGTATCATGGAACTGGAGATGGGCTGGCTGGGCCAAGACTAGGCTGCAGCACCAGCTAACAGCTTCAGGGCCAGGGGAGGCAGGGCTGGGCTGGACTCCAGTTTTCACTGGTATGCAGAGAACCAGAACTGGGAATGGGTTGGGCTAGGCCGCAAAACCCACATGATGTGTAAGAACGGGTTGAAAGTGTACATAGTAAGGGTTCCTTAGGGGTTGTCTTGACTAGGTTGCAACACTTGGTGCATTCAAGAACCAGTGCTGGGAGTAGATTGGATTGGGCCAGGTTGCAACACCCACTGGCACACACGAAAACCATGTCTGGGGATGGGCCAGATAATGGTTCTTTGGGGTCACCCAGACTAGACCACAGCCACCCATGCATGTGAGAGCTGGGCCTGGAGGCAGGCCCTAGGCAGGATTAGGCTAGTGCCCACCAGTTCAGGTGAGAGCCAGGGCTGGGGTAGTACTGATGAGGTAGCTGCACCCACCGGTATGTTGATTGGCTGGTGTAGGGGATGGAATGAGTCTAACACCATACAGTTTGTCTCACATAAGAGCAAGGTTTGAAGATCTTGTAGGTGAGGTTTCTTAGGCAGCTCCCCAACTAGACTACTGCGCTCAGTCGCTGTGCTCAGGGAAAGTAACCATGACATGTGGTCTGACCCCGGATCACATGCTGCAGGCCTGGGCCACCTCAGTTGTTGACTGTTATGCAAGAATGGAGAGCATGCCCAGATGATCATGAGAGACAAGACAGCTCATCTAAGCCACCAGAAGTACCTCAAGCATAAGTAGAAAGAGGGACGGTTTGAACAAAACTGCAGTCCAGGATCTATAACAAGGTCCTAGGTCTGTGGGCACACTGAGGTCCACAAGGACAACCGATGGTCTCAGAAAAGAAAGAATTTCTCACCTCTGGTGTAATAGAAGCCAACAAATTCTCAGAACAACCAAGATCACTCAAGTAACACCCTCAGAACCCTCTTTCCCACATGGGGCCTGAAAAGCAACATTAAAAAAACGATTTCAGTCCCTGGGCACTGACACAGTGTTGCAGCAAGGAGAGGAGTATTTTCTCTTCGCCTGCCCTCCCTCTGCCCCCTGCCTCCCCTGCAGACACAGGAGGGAAAGCAGAATCATTCATTTCACCTACCTTGCCCCCTACTCCAACCCTCTCTCCATCTTACTCAGAGACTCACACGTGTCTACAATCCCCTTGCCTTCATAATAAACATTAAAATAAAACCTAAAAAGTAAAAAAAAAAAAAAAAGTGGCACTACAGTATGACATTAGTATATACCTGCAAAAATTTCTTACTTTAAACTCAATATTTATCTGTGTCTATTAATCTGGAGATTAGAAAAATAATTTATTATGGGAAGAGAACAGGCTTCTTGGTAAGGAAAGAAAATTTATTTTTTTATTTAAACGTTCTTTAAAAGATTTATTTTATTTTTATTGGAAAGGCAGATTTTACAGATAGTAGGAAAGCCAGAGAATAACCTCCGTCTTTTGGTTCACTCCCCAGGTGGCTGCAACGGCCAGAGCTGAGCCGATCTGGAGTCAGAAGCCAGGAGCTTCTTCTGGGTCTGCCATGTGAGTGCAGGATCCAAGGGTTTGGGCCATCTTTGACTGCTTTCCCAGGCCACGAGCAGGGAGCTAGAAGGGAGTGGAGCAGCTAGGATACAAAACAGTATCCATATGGGATCCTGGCACATGCAAAGCAAGGACTTTAACCACTAGGCTATCATGCTGACCTGATAATTTATTTTGAAAAATATCTATTTTATTTATTTGGAAGGCAGAGTTACAGAGAGAGGGGGAAAGAAAGAGAGCATGAGAGAGAACTCTTACACCCACTGGTTTACTCATTGAATGGTCATAACTGTGGGGCTGGGCCAGGCAGAATCCAGGAGCTAGGAGCACATCTGGGTCTTCCATGTGAGTCGAAGCACTTCCACAGGGGGTCCAAGCACTTAGGACATTTTGTGCTGTTTTCCTAGGCTCATTAGCAGGGAGCTAGATCAGACGTGACTGGACTCAACCGGCACTCAAACCAGCACTCATGGACTCAAACAGCACACATGGGGTGCCAGTGTCGCAGTCAGTGGCTTAACCTTTTGTGCCACAATGCAGGTCTGAAAGAAAAAGGCTTTAGTGTGCCAATTGGATATGAAAGAATTGCATTTCCTCAGCATCTAACCAGTAGATGGTAAGAAGAGTTGATGGAGTTGTTCTGAATAACAACACAAAAATGGCTACGTGAAAAATAAGACAAGGATTTTCAAGGGTATTTCCAAATCACTGTTCTCTTTGTTGAGTTGCAACACCAGACGCTAGTCTTTGAGACTGGAATTCCTTAGGAGGTAGCTGCCCCTTGGAGTCATCGCTACAATATCTATCCAACATTTCACAGGCACAAAGAGCATTCATTAAAAAAAAAAAAATTCCAATAGGGATGAACCACAGGAAAGCATTCTTATTACCGCTTGGTAAATGAAAAGATCAGAGTGTAGGATTTCAAAGACATGCTTCAAATCCTCTAGCTAGTAGCTGCTAAAGACTGTTTGTGTTTCTGATTTACTGACTCCATTTTATTACTGTCAGGGCTGACTGCACATTGGCGAATTAATCCTGATTATCCAGATTCATGGGAAGACTCATTTATAAACCCAGAGATTACATTTTAAGCTTTATCTGCTGTATATATATCTTCCAGGGTTTAAACCACTTGCTTGAATTATATGCAATATATTTTTCTTATGACCAGGGTAACTGAAAAATAGAATTACTTCATTCATTCATTCAAAAAATGAGAACGTTTTCATTGTCTACTTTGTGCCGAGTTTGGTGTTATAGTCTGATTACTGAGTGAAATACAAAAGCTATATGGTCTTTATTTCCACAGAGATTATGAATTAATGCAGAAAAATAGGTATCAATTGGGATAATTCAAGGAAAAATCATAGGAGACTATGAGCGAATGAAATGAGGTCAGCACTTTGTTGTAGTAGTTAGGGGTTTTTGGCTAGAAGAGACAGAAACACAGGATCAGTGCAGTGGTGTAGCAAGTTAATCCTTCACCTGCAAGTGCTGGCTTCGGAACAGCTCAGCTGTGGCCATTTGGGAAGTGAGCCAAAAAAAAGATGTGAGGAACTCTGAAAAGGAGCATTGTGATTCTGATCTTGATCACTCAATAGGTGCTTCCAGTGGGTTAGCAAGGCCTCTGCAGAGAGGTTGCAACAAAACTGTCTCAAAACAGTCCTTGAGAGTAAGGAGAAATAGACTCTGCCGACCCCTCGCGTCTCTTGTGCTGTGGTGTAGTCCAACACTAGAACGCTTAATGTGCACAGGACCAAATAAAAGGTTATTATAAGTCCATCTCCTCTCTCCTTAACCAACCTTCTTTTCTGTTCTCACAGCATGGCGCACTGATGTGAATGAGATATTCATCCTGGTGAGATTCTGGTGCGTATCACTGAGGTTGTTTTAAGGGCTGAAGAAACTCGTGGACAGAGTTCATTTTGTGTTGTAGCAGCTTCGCTTAGGCCCAGATCCTTTCTAAGTTATACTACGTGGCCTCAGACACAGCGTCACAAGGTGAGCCACTCGGGGGAGCAAACTATATGCTTTTTGAAATGTTGCTTTCTGTCAGCGAAGCGAGGCGTTTCTCCTCTACAAGGTATAAGGGAGACACTTCTGTCCATGTTTAATTTTTGGTCCTAGTACAGGGCGCAGTGATTTCTGCGATTGAAGTCAGGAGACACGTGAATATAAACAGCTGGTTATCAAATTTTGGAAGAGAGTGGATTTTTCAGGAAATCACTACTTGGAAATTCAGGGAAACTAATTTGCTCGTCTCTTCGTTTTTCATTTTCTGCTTACTAATTACCTTTGCCACAACTCCTGCCACATACAACACACTGAGAGAAACTTCAACAGTTCTGCTGTGTGCCTGATTGGAGCACACACTGTCTATCAAGTCTTCGCTGGGAAACGGTAGGGAATCATTGACAGTCATTTTGTATTTTGATTTCCAAGATGATAGCTCACAGAGTGCCACTTTGTTGCATTCTAGACTCTTTGTTGGGAATTGGAAGTTGCCAAGATTCACCAAGATTGTGATGTGGGCACGAGCCTATCTCAATTTCCTATCTTAGGTTCTTGCTGCTCACAGAGCCAAAAATTCTAAGTGGAGACATTGTCAGGGACACAAATAAAAACAGGATTTATTTAATAGTGAGAGAGAAAGCATAAATTTACACATGAATGTGGGCCTCCCCTACATGAATGGGCCAGAGAGTAGCCTGATACGGGGGAAGAGAACGAGAGAGAAAATCTGACCAAGACCTGTGGAGATAGGAGAGGCCTCTTCCATTTCTAGGGCCACGCCTTGTGGTAGGGGGAGGTGCTTTACGTGTGTGATGTCATCTGGGAAGTTTGCAACACCTCCACAGACTCCTTATGAACTTTAGTGTCCATAAATCTTCTTCGACCTGAATGGGACTTGAGGCATCTTGGGGAGGTGAGGGTCTTTGATTGACAGCTAGAGATAAATTGAAGGGCTGTGAGGACCTTGTCATTCAGACCTATCCTGTTGCCTGCTTATCCAAACCACATTTGGTGGCTCACTCCTATTAGGAAATCGAAGGCCACAGCATCCTCCTTTTCTTACCTGCTGATTCTCGTTTGCTTCAACTTCACAGGATGGAGAATGTTTTCTTTTTTCTCTAAGTTCTGAGGCTGTATCCTAGATGTGTGGCTTCTGTAATGATCTCGGCTGTGAATCAGTTATGGCAGTTGTAACATTCTCTGTTACATCATGCGATGGTGCCTTGCTTCAAATATCATTGTATATTTTGACATTTATTTTTCTCTTGGGGGTATATTTCTAAAATGGAATTACTGACTCAGAAAGCATTGGAACAGATCTTTTCATATATTGTGAGGTTGTTTTTCTGGAAAACTAATTTTTCAGTGCCACTAGCAATACACCTATTTTCAAACAATCTATGCTATTTTATTCTGTATGTTCATTTTTGTTAATTTAGCTGCATTATGCCCAGGAAGATATTGAAATATAAATAGACAAGCCTGTCCTCTTTTGTTTCATTTTAAGTGAAATGATTTCCTTGTCCTGCCCTGGGCCTGATTGAGATAATGTGAAGAGGACTAGAAGAAATCTAGGACTGAACTGTTTGATATCCATGAGAAAGGGGTAGCTGTAAAAGAAAAATGCTCTAAACAAAATGCAAAAGGATATCAAAATTGGGAAGAAAGGTGGAAGAAGTGAGGCAGGGAAAACACAGCGTTAGAAGAGATTTTTACAAAGTGTGCCAAGTCATGGCTGCACTGATGAAGGCAATTTCGAAGGAGAAATAGATAAAAGATTCTGAGCGAATTTCATTTTGTGGCATGAAGTAAAATTTCTTCTTTTTAAAATATGGTTAAGAGGAAAGCTCCTCATTTGTTCAAAGACCACAGTTGCTTTTAAATGACTATATAGTGATTTCTAAGAAAACTGAAATAAGCAAATAAATATGTAAATACTGACAATTATTTTAGTTTACAACAACATTGCTATTTTCAAATGCATGAATCACTAAACTTTTACATATTATCCTTGGACGTTCTAATGGTACTAAAATTAATTATAAGGCTACAGAAGCCTTCTATTCATTTCTGTATTTATTCATTAAAAGAAAGCAATAATTGGCACCATGCTGTTGTATTTCTACATATTTGAATAGTGGTATTTATTAGCTTGTGTAATATAGTATAAAACTCAAATTATTTAGTTGCTATGGAAAATGAGACTAGACTTGATAAGGGTTATATCCTTTTATTTTGTAACAAAAGATTGCCTGCTGTCCAAAAGCTCCCTCCTCCGTATCTCTTAATTAAATCTAGCAATGTAGAATGATGATATGTGGGCTGAGAACATCAGGAAAACATTGTAAGAATACATAGGAAAATATTGTAAGAATTCTCAGTATGACTGAGTTGCTGGAAAATCCTCCAGGTGTTATTTGGGATTCAGTGTGATGCCAACAAGTGTGGGTCCTGTGGCTTTTCCCGTTCTATGTCTGAAGCAAAATGAGATGCACTGAGGTAAATCCCCACCTATGTCCCCAACACTTTGTAGGAGACAATGGTTATTGTCTTCACAAAGAGATCAGATTCAGGGGTCTGAGGAGAGTGGTTGACTCCTAGGTGCTTGTTCATGCAGCAAGTTTTGTGCTCTAAAAAAAGGGAGAATATTTTGAAACTTGTAAGAACTCTTAGGTCCAATAAAATGGTGTTCTGAAAAAAAAAATACAGTTGAGGAAAAGATGACCTGAAGAATGACTCCCATGGTCTTTGGTTATATCATGAGTAAGTAGAGAGGCTTGCATTTTTTAAAAATCACATTGTGATGCTCTTCACAGTACCCTTTTAATAGAGGGACATTATAAAGAAACTGATCTCAGCAATGTCTACTAAAGAAACAATGCAATGTAAACCTGGATATAGGATACAGAGCCAGAATTACCAGTGCTGAGTTCCTTGATATGAAGAATACCAGCTCCCCCTATCGGTTGGTTTTTAAAAATATTTGTTTGAAAGGCAGATTTGCAGACACACACACACACACACACACACACACACACACACACACACAATCATCCAACCTCTGGCTCACTCCCCAAATGGATACAAAGGCAAGGGTTGGGTCAGGCCCAAGGGAAGAGCAAGAAGCTTCATCCATGTCTTTGTATGGGTGCAGGAGTCCAAAATCATGCATCTCCTTTTGTTGCTTTCCCAGGTACATTGGCATGGAAGCTGGATAGGAAGTGGAGCACCTGGAATTTGAACTGGATGGGATTCTAGTGTCATAGGTGGCTACTTGATGTGCTATGACATGGTGGTGGCCTCGTGGTTTTTTTTTTTTAAGCTCAGCTTCCATGGGTATCTGATTGCCTAGTAAATGAAGAATATTTACGAGAAGGGGAAAGGTTCTGGGTAGCCCCTTGTTTGACCTCACCCCTGAAAAGAGGATTCTCTGTCATCTTAGGGAAGGGACCATGTTAATCTCTATCATTCGAATGTTAGTGTGTGTGCTGCGGGAGCAAGCATCCTGGGAAGAGGATGCTCTGGAGTAGGAAAGGCTCGGTGAGTTTTGTTAAGCACTGACTGTAATCAATCAGAAGTCATGCACCGGCAGAAACTTATGGTGGGAGGGTGGTGGCTGGTAGAGATAAAGGAAGAAGCCTTGCTGGGAGCACACACCTGACATTTGTACCAACAGCCCTGGGAAAGTCTGCAGGACCTGGGAGATAGAGAAATGGCAGAGACCGAGAGCTGTCAAATTTGGTTGATGCTTGAAATCTTCATCACAAGAGAGGAAGCAGTGGAGGGAATAGACTTGGGCACAAATCCAGGATGTCATTGAGTTTAAGATGCGTGCAAGCGATGGTTGATTTTAGTCTAGGAGAAGAGTGACACCTGGTGGCTCTCCCAAACAGGAAAAAAAAAAAAAACCCCAAAAAACTGCAGACACCATTTTCTGCAGCAGCACCTACACGGTTGCTAAGGTGCTTTCCACCAAGACTGTTATAAACCGCCCCAGGGTAACGTTTTAAAAAAACAGATTTTTGGAGACGTGTCTAGGCTTTGCCACTTTAAATGACAGCAAATAATGGCAGAAAGGAGCTGTTTGAATCCAGTGAGATTAAGAGGTTATGAAACATGAGGAGGAAGTTTGAGGTGGGAGGGACTTTGCACACTGAATAAAATTGTGAAAACTTCTTTGAATAAGTTATAACAATTTCCACGGGGTAAAAGTTGTTGGGGACAAAAACTAAATGTTAAATATTCAGTATTTTCCTGATCCTTGGCTTTTACTGAAAAATATGCCAATAATTTGGAATGTTTGGGAATGTGCCCTTCTTGAATGAAACAAGAATGAGAGTTACCTTCAATAATAATGAGAATTCAGGGACCCACATTGTGGTTTATAGTACTGGCATCCCTTATCCACATTGGTTCAGTCCTGGCTGTTTCATTTTCCATTCAGCTGCCCATTAACTAATGCATCCGGAAAAGCAGTGGAGGATGTCCCGAGTCCTTGGAGCCCCTGTGCCCACATGGGGGACCTGGAAGAAACTTCCGGCTCCTGACCTCAGACTGGCTCAGCCTTGGCCAGTGCAGTCATTTTTAAGGGGATGAACCAGCAGACGGAAGATATCTGTCTCTTTCTAACTCTACATTCCAAATAGATATTTTAAAAAGTAATTTAAAGAGAATGAGAATTTCTTCTCGATCAGAGAACTTGTAAAGAATACTCTAAAGCACATATTAGAACTCAAGTAATTATCAACTTAAAAAAAAAGCTTCAACAAGTCTTAATAATTTATTACATGTTTAAAAACTCAGACTCTCATGGCTAATTTAGTAAGTATTCAATATGCCACATTATCTCAAATATAAAATTCAACATACTAATTATACAAATTACTTCCGAACAAATGAATAAATATAAATAATATCTATTTGGTTACTTCATTATCCTAATTTTTTAACCTTCTTTGGACTAAAACTTCTTAATCGCTAAAGGTAAACATTTTAGAATTTTGATATGATTTTGAATCCCCAAATGTTAGAAAGTTCCTTAATTGCTAATTCCAGAGACCTGAAATAATGATGGCCTCAAATGTTAGAAACTTGTTTTTCTTTTACCTAAAAGATGTTTATTCTCGTTAATATCAGATATTGTCAAAGAGGCTCACTGGCTGCACAGGAGTCCTTCCATTCAAGATCCACACTTCACCGGTGTCATCTTCCTCCTGCATTTTGTATGTCTGTGTTTTCCAATGTCCTGGGCTTCTTCTCGTTTGCTGTTATGTTATCCTTAGCATGGAACTTCTGTCTTAAAAGTTGCCTTAAGGTTGTAGCCACAATATTCTCATTTTTCTAAAAGATTTATTTATTTTTATTGCTAGTTCAGATATACATAGAGGAGGAGAGACAGAGATAAATATCTTCCACCCACTGATTCACTCCTCAGGTGACCACAACAGCCCATGCTGAACCAATCTGAAGTCAGGAGCAAGGAACTTCTTCCAGATCTCCCACACAGGTGTAGGATCCCAAAGAGCTTTGGGTCATCCTTGACTGCTTTCCCAGGCCACCAGCAGGGAGCTGGATGAGAAGTGGGGCTGCCGAGATTAGAACCGGCTCCCATATTGGATCCTGGCGCGTTCAAGGTGAGGACTTTAACCACTAGGTCACCCCGCCAGGCCCAATATTCTCAGTATTTTAAGGAAGAATAAAACAGAAAGCCTTCATAATTGAGTCAGCTTCATCCTTTTCCTTTGAGGTGGTTTCCCAGAAGTACCATCCAACTGCTTCTACTCATATACCATTGTTTAGGGTGCAGCCAAACACATTCTGTGTCGGTAAAATGGTGATTGAAAACATGGGTGTTTGGTCATACTGCTGCCCCCTGCTGTTGCAAGTGTGAAGGGGAGATAGACTTTTGATGGGTAATGGGTAATCTCTGCCACACCCTTCAAGCATCTTGGAATGCTAAGGGACCAATGTTACAAATCACATTCAGGCGGAGGTATGAGGATGAGTGCTACACAGTCCTAATGTCCCGCCCTAGAGTTGCACAAGGTGTAGAGTAGTTTTCAGGGTACAGTATAGATCAGATCCTCTTTGGGTCTTACTAGTGAAGAGAAGAAAATGGTGCCACTCAAAAATAAGATACACTCAATCTCTAGAAGGCAGAAAGAGTAGCAAGAAAAGTGAGGTGATTGGGACAGGAAGTGCAGAGTCAGACCACAAAGTTGGACACTCAGGATCTGGATTGAGTGGGTTCTGTGATGAGTGAATTTTGGTAACAGGGATATTTAGAGGAGACTGGGAATTTATGTGTGTGTGTGTGTGTGTGTGTGCCATGTTGCAACTTGTATCATATCCTGCCACTCCTCATTTTTGGCCACCTCTTCAACTGGCAGTCTATACATGTCTATTACAGTTTGAAATTCTTGAGAGTTGAACTTCTTTATTTTTTAAAAAAGATTTGTTTATTTTTATTGGGAAGTCAGATGTACAGAGAGGAGGAGAGACAAAGAGGAAGATTTTCCATCCGATGATTCATTCCCCAAGTGACTGCAACAGCCAGAGCTGCGCCGACCCGAAGCCAGGAGTCAGGAGCTTCTCCCAGGTCTCCCACACGGGTGCAGGGTCCCAAGGCTTTGGGCTATCCTCCACTGCTTTCCCAGGCCACAAGCAGGGAGCTGGATGGGAAGTGGAGTAGTCAGGATTAGAACCAGTGCCCATATGGGATCTCAGCGTGTTCAAGGCGAGGACTTTAGCTGCTAGACCACTGCGCTGGGCCCGAATTTCTTTATTTTTTCCCAATGTGCTGTGCTCTCGTCAAAATGGTTTTCATGAGAAGGCAGAGACCCTGTTCACTGGGATTTATAAATATGTCATGACCTGTGATAATCAACACCTCCTTAATGAATTTTAGTGAAGACATGGCTGTGTATAACAGACTCTAATTTGCAAATATGCTGTGGCGAATTCAGGCTTCATGTCTGTTTTATACCCATGCTGAACAATAACAGACTGATGCAAATTCTCCATTTTTCCAAAGCATGTAGGTTAGAGATGTCCATGTGGGCACAAGAAACAGTGTATCAGACAGACAGCACTTATTAACACATGTTACACTCAGATGTTGTTCTATACACTGGGAAGAAATGGTGCAAAATAAACAGTATCTTTGCCCACTCAGGGACTTATATAAAGTGAACATTAGGTAGACTCAGGTCTCCTGCAGGGCCCACACTTGGGACATGGAAGCAAGTTGCCTTCAGTTATGATTCGAAGCCTAGAGGCAGGAGACACCTAAACAGGTTTCAGATGCCAACACGGAAGGATGATTTTGCCTGAGGGCCAAGTGGGATGATCCATATGGCTCCAGGGACACAAAGTGGCCCCTGTGGACAAGAGTCCCAACAGGTGTCCTTCTATATTGCACAGGTGCACTTGAGCCTGCAGTCAGCCTCACCAGTAAGTGGGAAATAGAAATGCCAGATTACGTAAGTAAATTATGATAAAGAAGAAATTAACCTGACCTGGGGAGATTAACATCTATTTACTTACTTGGAAGTAGGTAGATGGGAGATCATTATCATTACTGCATACTTTAGTTTATGATTTACATTTTTAATAAAATCCAGGACATCTGGTAACAAATCAAATTGAACAGGAATCAATTAAACTTAGCTGTAAGTAGGGTAGGTGTTCATTGCTATTAGCATTTGAATGGACATTAAAACATACTCCAGGAAATATCAATTGCCAGGACCCCTAGAAGGTTCTCCCCGGTAATTTTATGTTAAATATATTCAACATTATACTTAATTTTATTCCTTTCACAAGTTAAGGATCACTGCACATGTAAGAGTAGAATTTTAATTGTCAAGGAAGTTCAGGTAAAGTCTGATAACTGAATAAAGATCACACTTATGGTGAATCTTCAAGATAAAATCATAGCAATATGTAGGTAGAGAGAATACCAATGATAGTCTTGGTTGAGGGCTGGTATCGCAAGATCTGAAGACATATAAAATATATCTGGCTTCAACTAAGGAGTGGTGATTAAGCACCAGATATATATCAAGAGTAAGAGAGTTTGGATGAAAATGTTTACTTGACTTCCTCCTTCATGATGTGCAAAAGCAAAGGTGGCTGAGATACGATGTCACCTAATCAAATACCCAAGAAATGGGGTCCAAGTTGATAGAGTAAATAAAATTTCACATCATGGGTTCAGAATCACAGACTGTGGAAAAAGGAACAAATTGTGGGGCGGGCAATCTCAGAAAGAGCGGAGGAAAGTGTTAGAAAATTTAAAGAATGAAATGCTCTGTGTGGAGGTTCGGATGGCGGCATGCGAGGTTTCAGAAGGTTAGCAGCTTTGGGCAATGATAAGAAGCAAACTGAGGAACTAGCAGAGACCGAAGGTGGAAGTTGCAGACGTAAAGGGTTTTAGAGAGTGAGAAGAGATGAGTGGTAGAAAATGTAGTCTGCTGGGACCAGTGTGCGATTTACTGGTGGCACAAAGGCTGAGTGAAGGGACAGTTGTCCAGAAACACCAGAAACAGCGATAACATCACACACTTAAGAGGCGAGAGGCTGCCCTGTGGGAGACTCTCGGGATGGATGATCCACGTCCTGATGCTTATCTGGCTTGCAGGTGCACGTGATGGATTTGTCCTCAACTCCCTGTAGTTCCTAAGGCTCCTGCCCATGGGGCTTCCTTGACTTACACCCAGGATGAGATAACATTATAGCCAAGCAACCTTTTTTCTTCTTTTAAAAAATTGTCTCACACTATCCCACTTCTGGTAACCTAAACAAAGTGAAAGACTAGGAATTTTTTCTTTAACCTGCATTTTTACATACTGTAAATGACATTTGTTAAGTGATGGAAGCCACCCAAGGGGTTTCCCTTGTGTTCTCGCTGCTCAGCATGTAATTAAGGGTTGCTGAATTGTGGACACACAGCTGTAGGGTTGTCTTCGTCCGTTACAGCTTCCTCAGAAATGTCATCTATAGCAAGGTCGAAGTTTGCTAATTTTAAGAAAGCCAACTCAATCTCATTGATCTTTTGAATTATTTTTAATATTAAAAATAAAACCCGGCAAACCGACAACTCCCTTCACTTCCTTTTATTATTTACTTCCTATGCTAATTTTACACTTGATATTAGCCAAAAGGCTGAGAAACAGGTGCTGTACTCATTTCAAATTAGGCCTTTAAATTTTTTTCCGAGTTTCTTTCCTGTTTAAAACTGTGTGGAGTTGCTTCTGGCTGGACCAGGCTGAAGCAAGGAACTCAGAATTCAATCTGAGTCCCCACATGGGTAGCAGAGACACAAGTACTTGAGCCATCATCCCCCGTGTGCGTCAACTGGAAGCTGCATCAGAAGCTGAGAAGATGGGCCTGGAACCAGGCATTTGGATATGGGTCACTAGAATTCTCCTGGCGATTTAACCGCTGCACCAAACATCTGCCCCAAGAATTCTCTTACATTGCGTTCACACTGAGAGCCAGAGGAGAGAGTTGCTCGCCTCCTGCCTCCCGGTCAGAAAGGTCCTGGGTTGATCTGCACGACCCTGGGTGCCCTGGTGGTTGACTTTGACTGGCAGTGGGGGAGGGTAAGGAAGGACAGGACTTGCTAATTAATTCTAAGGAATTCAGGTCTTGATTGGGCTTCCAACCACGTGCAAACTTCTCTTCTCCCCTTGCCTTTGCTTAAAAACACATTTTATAAGGCTAAAGCACTGGCAGGCAGCTTAGGGCTTTCCAGACAGAGCCCAGCAGTCAGATCAGCAGCCTTGGGCCCCTCCCTCCAGCCCATTTCCTTCCTCGCTCGCTCCCAGTGGTTTCCCCGCCTGCTTTCCTCCCAATCGCCAAAGCAAACCTGCAGAGAAACATGTGGCTTTTGTTTCTTCTTCTTCTGGAGTTGGAAGCCTGGAAGTGGCCCAAGCCGAGAAAAGAAGACTGGAAGCGACATTTTTTTTTTTTTTAGCCCTGAACGCATCTTCCCTTTGGGCATTTGAGAACCTCGGTGTTTCCACCTGGCTCGACCCAGGGGCGGAGTCCGGACCGGGAGAAAGCGCCGCAGTTCAGGACCTGCTTGGGGACCAGGCGGTTGCTGTCGCCTCGGCCGGGAGAGCACATGCGAGTCCAGGGCCCTAGGGTCCCGGACCAGGCTCCATTGAGGACAGATTGGGGGCCAGCCGAGGCCGCTCCGCAGACCATCTCAGATGGAGCGGTGGAATCGCGAGGCGCGGAGGGCTCCATCGGCACAGCGCAGGTGGCGGGAGCCGACGTCCCGCAGAGACATGCACTGGGATGCGCAGGACCGGTGGTGGGAAGGGACACCACTTGGCCGCGGCCGGAGCAGGACCGGTGGTGGGAAGGGACACCCCTTGGCCGCGGCCGGAGCCTCCGGTGCCCCGATGCCCGAGCAGCGCCGCGCTCACCTGGACCGCCCGCCCCTGGACTTGCAGCGAGGTCGTCGGACCAGAGCGGGGTGCAGGGTGCAGGAGGGCTGACGGCGTGTGCCTGGGTCTGCGGTCCAGCGACCACGGCTTATGTGTCCGGTGGGGGCTTTTTATCTTGGTGGGGGTCGTCGCCCTGAGAACCAGGTGAAGGGAGTTGTTGGTTTGCCGGGTTTTACTAACTGGAAGGGCTGGGACCTCGGACTCCAGGGGTGGCCGCCGCTGATCTGGCCCAGTGGGCTCACCGCTCGTCGGAGTCTTCCAGCTCGGCCACCCAATTCTATGTGCGGGCGGTCTCTGCAAACTGGGCAATTCTAGATTCAGATTCCTATGGGTGGTGGGGCGGGGCGTCTATTAGAGTGAGTCCGGGTCGCAGTTGTAAGATCCCAGGTGTGGCCGG
Source organism: Ochotona curzoniae (assembly GCF_017591425.1). NCBI lineage: Eukaryota > Metazoa > Chordata > Mammalia > Lagomorpha > Ochotonidae > Ochotona > Ochotona curzoniae. Next base: position 9,150,644 of record NW_024467100.1, read on the forward strand.
GCAAGAGGGACCGGGGGAAAGGAGCAGCCCGTGCCCCGCGCAGCTGCATCCCTGGGGCCAAAGCTTCCTCTCCCGCAAGCCGGACGTGTTGGAACGGAGTGGACATCAAGCTGCTAGCACCTAGCCGCTCAAAGAAAGGGCAGTCGGAGGTCCTCCCTGGCTCCGGGGTGGGGTCGGTGGAAATGTTTAGGGTGCTAAAGCCCAAGGAGTCTCTTTGCCGCTGACAGCCCCAGGAGAAGCTGGGTGGGTTCGGATCCGAGGACAGGGTCCCCAGAGGCAGGGCCTGCAGCGCGGGTTCTGCGCAAATTGCCCACTTGATATCTGGACACCAGAGCCAGCCGCTCTCATCGCTGAGGACACCCAAGTCTTTGTGGGTCCCCGCTTCTCCCTAGGGCTGCTGTCCAGGACCCAGGACACTGCCTCCACCTCCGCAGCGGGAGCAGCCCCGATTCGCAGTCGCTCTGCCCCCCTTCAGGCTTCTGCGCTGGGGATGACCCTGGATCCACAGGTAGGGGGAGGGAGGGGCAGGTGCAGGGAAGGGCTGTCCAGCTTTCCTGCTGCCCACCTGCGTGGTCTGGGTTGCTGGCTTCCTGCCCATAGGTAGTTCCTGCCACAATCCAATGTAGCACTCCTTTCCGCTTATAGTTGCCCTATCCTTACTGCCCAGGGGGTGCTGAAAGCTTGCCGGAGATTGGTGATTCGTGGATGTCTCCCTCCTCACACGTGTCCTTTTTTGGCCCCCTCTCCTCCTCCCAGCTTAATGTTTTTCCTTTATACTCATTCCCCCAGCTCTGTCCAGCTCTCCATCTATTTGCTTCCATCACCTTCTCCTCTACCCTGTCTTTGGAGGCCACTGCTTCATTCTCCTGATGCCCACCGTGCCCCTCTACACTCACTCCAGATGACATAGGAGTGGGGAGCCACAGTCTGATTCCTCTCAGGCGGGAAGCCCTTGGGAATCTTTGCTGGTTAGGTTGAGTGAGCTTATGGTAAGTTTTAAGGCTGAGTTTCCCCAGCCAGTCCCCTGCCCAGTCTGGGCAGGCCTGGCTGATCTAAGGCAGTTCCACAACTTGTGTGAATAGAATAGTCAATTTCCAGTTTCCAAAAGCTAAAATGCCTGTCCCACCATGACCGTGGCACTCTGCTCATGACCTTCAAGGATGTGGCCAGCTGGATGTTGTTTGGCTCAAGTGGATCACACAGTCCCTGCTGAACTTGCCCTCCGTGATCTGGCATGGGGGTCTCTGCTTCTTGCAGGACACCAAGAGCATCATTCTAAGACAAGGGAGTCTGATCTAACTGCAGGGCGATGCTTTAGATCACAGTCACTGCTGAAAGCCTTTCGTACCCTCCACAAGGCAGGTCAGCATGTCCTCTAGGACCCTGCCACAGAAAGCCTGCTGTCATTCCACATTTCTTGGGTGCCTCTTAGGCGTCAAGCCCGCCTGTGAACAGGAGCTATATCATGAACAAGCCCTAGGTACCTACACCATGATGTCCACGTGGTGGGGCTATGGTAAGGAATGTGATTGAGCCTGCTTGCACTGTCCTGGGGGACTGACAGTGAGTGCAAGGAATGAAGAGAGAGCTTCAGCCCACACCTGCAGCCAGGTGTCACCCAAGCTGTGAGGATCAGGCAAGGATCATCTTGATGCAGCGTTCAGGTATTTAGGGTCTCAGTCTCAACTCCGAGTGTCAATCCCTGAACTTGCAGGAAGGCAAGTCTCAATGAATAGCACCAGGGAGCTTTGAGTATGCTTACAGTGGAAGCTGGGGGAGTGGGGAAGCACACTTGAGCCCCTCAGATAACCGTTGATGCCTTTCCAGTGTTTCCTTTCTGTGCTAGAATCAGTCAGCAGGCAGCTAATCTTGAACAAGTCTGGTGATTCAAGTCCACTGCAACACTGTGGCGCTCATCTAGGGTTTTTTTTTTTCTTTTAAAAAAAGTTCATTTGCTTATTTATTTGAAACAGTAGGAAAAGAGTTGGGAGGTAGGGAACTTGGGGAGATGATAAAGGAAATCCCAGGGCCTATGGAACTGTATCATAACATGACAATAATAATACTACTAATAAAGTAAAAAACAGAATAGGTAGAATGAAGGAAACACACACACACACACACACACACACACACACACACACACACACACACACACACAATCTTCCATGTGCTGATTCACTTCCCAAATGACCACAGGGGCAGGGGTGGACCAGGTAGAAGCCAGGAGCCTGGAAGCCATTTGGGTTTTCCACTTGGGTGGCAGGAGCCCAAGTATTTTGGCCATGTCCCACTGCTCTCCCAGGTGCCTTAGCAGAGAGCTGAACGGGAAGTGGAGCAGCTGGGGTTGGAACCGACACTCCTATGGGATGTTGTAGTGACAGGAGGCAGCTAGTCCCCGTTGTATCACAACATGGGTCTCTAAGCTCTTTCTTGGCTTGAGTCCCTAAATGTACCAAGCATCAGGGTGGGCCTTTGGCCCAGTGTTTAACCCACTGGGTTGGGTTGGGATGCTTATGCCATGTCAGAGTGCCTGGGCTGGATACCCAACTCTGCTTTCTGTGGGGATCCTTCTGATGCTCACCGTGGCAGACAGCAGCACTGGCTAACCTAGCTAGGTCCCTGAAACACACGTTGAGTTTCCAATGAGTTCCTTGGCCTTAGCTCCCAGTTGAGGCCATGGTGAGAATTTGGGGAGTGAGCTAGGATATGAGTGCTCGCTCTCTGTGTATGTGTCACTGTCTCACAAAGAAATAAATTGGGCCTGGTATAATAGCCTAGTGGCTGAAGTCCTCACTTTGAATGTGCCAGGATCCCATATGGGCACCGGTTCTAATCCCGGCAGCCCCACTTCCCATCCAGCTCCTTGCTTGTGGCCTGGGAAAGCAGTCGAGGACGGCCCAAAGCCTTGGGACCCTGCACCCGTGTGGGAGACCTGGGAGAAGCTCCTGGCTCCTGACTTCGGGTTGGTGTAGCTCCTGCTGTTGCGGTCACTTGGGGAATGAATCATTGGACGGAAGATCTTCCTCTCTGTCTCTCCTCCTCTCTGTATATCTGACTTCCCAATAAAAATAAATAAATCTTTGCAAAAATAAATAAAATCACAAAAATGTGGAAAAGTCCTTAGAGTGCTTTTCTCTCTTTGGCGTACTTGCTGAGTGGCCCTTAGTTCCCAGGGCCTCTTTCTCCTTATTCTGTGGGATTTTCTGTGCAGGTTACAGAGTTACACTCTCTAAGTGTTCACTGAACTCCACTCGTTATCACTTCTTCACTGAACAGAAAATGAAATTGAGTTAGACCTCGGCCTTGATCCCCACAGCCCAGGCTGAAGGCTCAGGTGGGGCAATCACCAGCTGCTGTGATTCTGGGTTGATAACCAACACATAGCAGGACTCATCACAGAATGCCATCAGTTATTTGATTTGAGGCTGTTGCATCCTGATTAAAAAAAATAACAGACTTATTCCTGGAACAACTGCGCATTGTCAGATAAATTGAGCAGATAGTATAGAGGACTCCTACCCACCCTGTCTCCCCAGTACAAAATTCACACTATCCTTATTGTCTTGCAGTTGTGTAGTACGTTTGTTACAACTGATGAACCAGTATAGACCTTTATTACTAACTAAAAATCAAGTGTTTGCTTTAGGGTTTAAGATGTACTGTTTTATGAATTTTGAGAACTGAATAATGTCTCGATCCGATAGTACATGAATCCCCAACATGTCCTTCATGCGAATATGTTTGTTCTATCTTAAGTGGTCCAAAAGTCTTAAATCATTGAGTATTAGCTCTTGAGTCACATTTCCAAGGGCTTATCTAAATCTCATTGAAATCAGTATGAGCAAGACTTGAGGTAGCATGCATCTTAAAGCAAAACTCCTCTCCAGCTACTAACATGTGCAACTGGACAAGTTTTGCACTTTGGAATGCAATGGTGGGAGTGGCATAGGAGAGATATTGCTTCCAGCTTCTACCTGTCACACAGGGTCAAAACTACTCCCGTATTTCTAGGGGTTTACTAGATATGCACCTTGTTCCTCAGGAACATTATTATCTGTGTCAGTCAGGGCCCTGCCAGAACTTATAGGATATGAAAAAAATTTTTCTTTTTTAAAAAATCTAGAGTGAGATAGGTTGCAGACACAACAGTTTAATGAATCTCAAACCATATATATATATATATATATATATATAAAATAAAGCATTATTTCTATGTGACCTACGTATTTTTCTATTTGCTTTTAGTCCTCTCTAGGATACTAGCAGCCAACACAATGTAAATGACATGTAAATAGCTGTGCTGTCATTAGGGTTAGGGTTAGTTTATAGGATAATCAACTCTGTGATATTTATTAAGAATTAAAAATACTGCTAAAATTCATATGGTTCCATATGAAATACTGGATAATAAAAATAAATAAAATAAATATAATAAATAAATAAAAATAAAAATACTGCTAAAATTCATATGGAACCATAAAAGCTCAAAACATCCAAGGAAATGGTGGATAAGACTAAATACGGAGGCATCAACTATGTGAATACTGGTGTGGGCATCTGTAAAGTGTCATTGGGATTGTCTACATCGTATGCTGGAGGACCTGGGTTCAAGTCCCACCTTTGCTTCTGATTCCTGCATCCCACTAATGGCTGCCCTGAGAGGCAGCAGATGGCTCCAGTGCTTGGGTCATGCCGACCTCACCTGGAAGGAGTTCCAGGGTCATGGCTTTTACCTGGCCCATCCCTGGCTTTTGCAAGCCTTAGAGGAGTGAATAGAAGATTAAAGTACGTGCTTGCTCTCACTCCCTGTCCCGCACCCCTTTTTAGTCTGTCTCAGTTGGTTTCTCTGCCTTTCAAATGAAATGGAAATAAATAAGTGACTCTTTAAAAATATTACAAAGAGTAATCAAACGGCATGTTGCTGGCATAGAAACATAATTGAGAGCCTAGAAATAAATTACACTTACAGCAAATTGTAATTCCTTCTGCAAATAAAAAGAAGGTACAGTTTCTTTGATGCAAAAATGTTCTTTGACAAAGAGGCCAAAACAAACGATGAGGACAAGCCAGTGTGTTCCATAAACTGAATTGGTAAAACGTTATGTCTGCGTACAGAAGGTAGTTGGACCCTTATCTCACACTGTGTGAAAAAATCAGTTAAAATGGATTATAGATCTCAAGTTTGAAACTGTTAAAAGTGCTGTAAGGAAGCATAGCAGAAAATCTTGATATTAGTCTTACAACTTTTTTTTATGTAACACAGTGTATGCAAGAAAAACAAAAATAGTCCAGTAAGATTGCCTTGAATGAAAACACTTCTGCACTGGAAGAAAAACAGTTAAAATAATAAAAAAAAATCTTGAAGAATGGGAGAATATATTTGCAAACCATGTATCTAATAAGGAGTTAATACACAAAATGCATAGGAAAGCCAATTCAATAGCAAAAACACGCAATTAAAACTGGACAAAGGATCTAAATAGACATCCATTTTAAAAAGATTTATTCTTTAATTGGAAGAGAGGAGGAGAGAAAGAGGAAGATCTTCTGTCCGTTGATTCACTCCCCAAGTGGTCGCAATGGCTGGAGCTGTGTCAATTCGAAGCCAGGAGTCCCTGCCGGGTCTCCCATGTGGGTACAAGGTCCCAAATCTTTGGGCCATCCTCAATTGTGTTTCCAGGCCACAAGCAGGGAGCTGGGTGCAGGTGGGGCTGCTCAGATTAGAACCGGCATCCATATGGGATCCCAGCTTAGGCAAGGCAAGGACTTTGGCTGCTAGGCTACTGCACTGGGCCTTAAATAGACATTCTTCAAGAAGATGTAGACATGGACAATAGGTCTGTATTAAGATGCTCATCATCACTCATCATCAAGAAAAGGAAAGTTAAAACCACAATGAGATACCACTTCCACCTGTTAGGAAGCATACTATTAGAAGATGGAAATGACAAATGTTGGCGAACATGTGGAAATCAAGAAATGCAGAAGTGTGATTTGGAATGTAAATTAATACAGTTATATGGGAAAAGCATTATAGGTCCTCAAAAAGTTGCGGGCAGAATCATGTGGCTCAACAATCCTATTGCTGGGCCTATCTGCACAGGTAATGAAGTCTACATTTCAAAGAGGCACACTTTCATACTCAAGGGATCTGCTTGACACGACCCAAAGTAAGAAATCATCCCATGGGCAGAAAAACAGATGAATGAAAAAAATTGATAATACCCACTCACATGTACACATAATGTGGAATGATATTCTGCATAAAAAGAAGGAAGTCCCATCATTTTTGACAACATAGATGAATCTGGAGGGCGTTACTGTGAACTGAGTAGGGTAAAGCACGGATGAAAAGCCTGCATAACCTCAAGTGCAGAATTCATGGACTCAGAGAGTGGAATGGTGGGTAAGACAGGGTAAGGAGTTGTGTGAGCGGCCGGAGAGCTGTTGAACAAAGGCACAGAGAAGAGGAACCAGAGGTGGATGTTTGGTGCCTTAGGATGCCTGCACCACATGCCGGAGTGGCTGAGTGTGGCCCTGGATCCACTTCAATTCCCAGCTTCCTGCTACTGCACACCTTGGATGACAGGAGAGTACAGACAAAATGCTGGGCTCCCCCGGTGCGGGGTCTGGATTGAGTGTTGGCCTGACTCACCTGGAGGAATTGTAGGCATCTGGAGAGTGGAAAGATCTCCTGGTACGTCCCTGCCTATTTGTGTTGCCTTCCCAAGAAAATGAAGACTTTTAAAATTTAAGAAAAGACAAGTGACCGCAGTGAGTCATAAGGTATGCTCCACCTGTAAGGAGAGTAGATCTTACGTGTTTGTACCGCAAAGAATAAGGATGTGAGGTGACAAATATATTAGTTAGCCCAATATAATATTTTCACAATGTATGTCAAATTGTTACTTAAATAACAAATGTAAATCACTTGGTGAGTAAAACCTTGGGAAAGCTTATTAAGGTAAATCATGGAGAAAAGAAGTAAATAGGAGCAATTGTACTTGAAAAACTCGGCCACAGGTTGCCCATCGTTGAGGCTGGCCATGAGTGTGAGAGGGCACAATTACATAGCTCTATCTAATTTCACATGCTACTAAAAGTCCGCATGGGGAGTACAGTGGAAGTCCCAGTAAAACAATGGAGACTGCATCTTTCTTTTTTTTTTAAAGATTTATTTTTATTATTTTTCATTGGAAAGGCGGATATACAGATAGGAGAGACAGAGAGGAAGATCTTCCGTCCGATGATTCACTCCCCAAGTGAGCGCAACGGGCCGATACTATGCCGATCCGAAGCCAGGAGCCTCTTCCGGGTCTCCCACGCGGGTGCAGGTTCCCAAAGCTTTGGGCTGTCCTCAACTGCTTTCCCAGGCCACAGGCAGGGAGCTGGAAGGGAAGCGGGGCTGCCGTGATTAGAACCGGCGCCCATATGGGATCCCGGGCGTGCAAGGCGAGGACCTTTAACCACTTGCGCCACCGCGCTGGGCCCGAGACTGCATCTTTCAACATGTGCTTCAGCCTACAGATTCACTAAGAGCCAAAAGCCCACTCATCACTCTGCACCCCACATAACCAGGAGAAACACTGTAGACCTCAAACGGTTTTATTTAGGCAGCTCTAGTGGGCACAACGCCTTAGAGAGAGCATCAAAGACAATGAACACGCAGGAGAGCAGCGCTGGGTCGATTCTCCAACTGAGGCCTGACAGTGTGGTCCACAGAGCGCTAAACAGACAAGCCAGCACACCCCTGAGGCCCCGGGGATTCCAGAACTGGCCAGAGCCACCCTTCTCGGGAAGGTGGAATTGCTGGGGGGAAAGCAGGGAGATCTGGACAGACAAGTGTCCCCTGGAGAACTGTGCTGAAGAAAGAGAATTCAGTTTAAAACGCCAATCAACAAACAAGAATCCAGAATCGGTGCACGATGCCTGTCCTCTGAACATTCCCATCTACTATCGGAACTGTACACTAGAGGGCGACATTGACCGAAGAAACACCTTGAACTGCTCAATTCATCCACCCATTCCTACTAGAATTTCTATTCCTGGTTCAGGCAAATCCAAGACATATTACAAGGAAATTGTTAGAACAGACATTTATCACACAGAGGGAAGCAGAATCAATAAGTTATCAGTTCATGCAGATTTATTCTAAAATTACAATATAAACTGTCAATATTCCTATCAAGCTAACTGTCCCTAAAACAAGGCATGTATGGGCCCGGCGCAGTGGCGCAGTGGTTAAGGTCCTTGCCTTGCATGCCCGGGATGCCATATGGGCGCCGGTTCTATCCCAGCAGCCCCGCTTCCCATCCAGCTCCCTGCCTGTGGCCCGGGAAAGCAGTCGAGGACGGCCCAAAGCTTTGGGACCCTGCACCCGCACCTGCACCCATGTGGGAGACCCGGAAGAGGCTCCTGGCTTTGGATCGGCTTTGGATGGGAATAGCATCGGCCGTTGTGCTCACTTGGGGAGTGAATCATCGGACATCGGACGGAAGATCTTCCTCTCTGTCTCTCCTCTCTGTATATCTGCCTTTCCAATAAAAAAATAATAAAAATAAATCTTAAAAAAAAAAACAAGGCATGTATAGGTAAGAACACAAAACACACAAAGCAACTTTCTGTCAGAACTATACAACTCAAAGTACAGGGAAGAAATTGGTGACAAGAAGTAGCAAGTAAGAACTGGCAGAAACTAAGACAAAGAAAAATTTAGGACTCAGAAATAAGATTAAGGAAAAAAATAATTTTGGACTGAGTCTAAAAAACAATTTAAAAAAAGATTTACTTATTTTTACTGGAAAGGTAGATATACAGAGAACAGGAGAAACAGAAAGACCTTCCATCTGCTCGTTCACTCCCAAAATGGCTGTAACAGCCAGAGCTGATCCGATACGAAGCCAGGAGCCAGGAACTTCTTCCAGTCTCCCACATGGGTGCAGGGTCCTAAAGCTTTGGGGCGTTCTCAATTGCTTTCACAGGCCACAACCAGGGAGCTGGATGGGAAACGGGGCTGCCAGAACATGAACCGGCTACCATATGGGACCCCAGGTGTTCAAGGTGAGGACTTCAGCCACTACACGCTGGGACCCAAAACAAAGTTCTAAAGGAACCACGTATTTGTCTAATAATACAGTGACATTTATTGAAGAAGTTGAACAATGAAATAAAACAGAAATTAAAAAGTAGTAAGGTGGACCTGGCGCGATACATAGTGGCTTAAGTCCTTGCCTTGCACATACTGAAATCCCATATCCCAGTTTGTATCCCAGTGGTCCTACTTCCCATCCAGCTTCCTGCCTGTGGTCTGAGAAAGCTGTAGAGGACAGCCAAAAGTTTTGGGACCCTGCACCCGTGCAGAAGTCCCAGAAGAAGCTTCTGGCTCCCGGCTTTGGATTGGCTCAGGTCCCGCCATTGTGGTCACTTGGGGTGTGAATCATCAGACAGAAGATCTTCTTCTCTGTCTCTCCTTCTCTTTATATACCTGACTTTCAAAGAATGTATTAAGGCGCAGAACATGGGGAAAGATAAAATTTGAGACATATGTTCTTAAAATTAACATATTTTAAAGAGAATACTAAAAAAATGATTCACAAATGAACAAAGATCGAGCTGATTCACATACAATGGAGAGGAGATGAACTGACACCCCATGTTACAGTAGAATATGGAAATCAAGAAAACAACTCATAAAAACCATGTGGGCAAATAACTTACACATAGCCCAATAACCTGGTTGGTGTCAAGGCAATGGAACAAGAGCGTGACATATGTACAACTCAGGAGGTCCTGACCCCCTAAGGAGAATCAGAGATGAAGGAATCCCACCCAACAAGTAAGGACTAGGGACCTGCACTTTTGAACAGCTGGAAAGCATTGATATGCTTAATCATAGATCTAACATAATCCAAGTTGAAAGCAGGCAGGAAAAACAGCATGTAAGGTATTGATCAGGTTACAATAAGACCATGAACTATTATAGCCAATGCGGGAAGAAAGTAGGAAAATGAAGGCCATTGATCATCATAGGCACTAAATTTAAATTTCAAAGATACCACTTAAAATTATAAACCCATGGGCAAGTGCTGTGGCACAGTGGGTTAAGTCATCACCCCTGGCAGCTGACATTTGATGCTCTGCTACCTGCATTAACATTGGATGCTTGCTTCTGGTCCAGCATTCCCTTCATGACGGGAGGCCACAGAAGACGGCCTAAGCCATTGGAGCCTGACGTCTCCGTGGGAGACTTCAGCTTGGCGCAGCCCTGCTTTTGGAGGCTTTTGGGAAGTGAATCAGCAGCGGACGCATCCTGTCCTCTCTGCCTTCCCCAGAATGCCTTTCAAATAAACAATTAAAAAAATGATAAACCCAGTGCTAGATGTTTGATAAGTTTTGTCATAATGGCTCATAACATTGAAACAAAAACAAAGTGATAAAAATTTAATGGTGGTGTGGATTAATACTAAATGTGGAGTAAAATTATTACTGTAATACTACAGGGGAAAACAGGAGCAAGGATTGGGAAGGGTGGAAGGATTGGGAAGGTTGAAGGCTGTAGCCCTACGGAACTCTATCATGAAAACAAAAATTAAAATTAAATCGACACAAAAGATTACACTTTGGGGCTGGCATCTTGTTGTGTGTGGGATTTAAACCTCTGTTGCCACCATCCCATACTGGTCCTTTTGAGTCCTGAGTGCTCTGCTTCTGATCCAACTTCCTACTGATGTGTCTGGGAAAGCAGTGGAGGATAACCCACGTCTTTGGTGAGTGCATCCACAGATAATACAGGGAGATGATTGATACCGGAGGGATGAGAAGGGGAAACCCAAAGGGCCTCTCTGGGACAGACCAAGCACCTCTCCATGTGCACAGGAGTGGACAGGGCCATTCTTGGTCATAGCACACACTGCTACTCCTGAGAGCTGTGCTTGAAGGTGGGGCTGGTAGGGGATCTTTGGGGTCACTGTGACTAGGCAACAGCACCCACAGCTGAGTATTGGGACTGTGTCAGGTCAGGCTGGACTGGGCTACAGCAGCTGCCTGTGAATGGGAGAGCTAGGTCTGGGGGATAAACCTGGAAGGAGGCCTCAGAATTTTTCTTGCCTAGAGCATAGCAGCTGCTGGTACAAGAAAGTGCTGGGTCTGAAGGTGGGCCAAGCCAGGCAACAGCAGCTGCTGGTGAGAGCTGGAGGAGTAAGATCGGGTTACAGCAGCACTTTCTGACTCTTGCTCTGTCACTCACTGTGAGATCAGTTTTTTTAAAAATAACTTATTGTTATTTAAATTTTTTTTCATATTCTTATTATTATCATTTTATGATGCAGTTCCATATGCTCCTGGTATTTCCCGTATCTCCTCCCAATTTCCTGCCCCCCAACCTAGTTCCTCTGTATTATTACTAAAGTAAAGTTCTTCATACACAGTCTTATGTTCATCATTGCAGGCATGCACAATGGCACAGAGTCCAGCATCCTATTGTTAAGATACAGTGAACAGTTTCATTGTACGTCCATCTTTGTCTGGAAGTAGAGATGCATACTACCTTGTATCCTCACATCTGGACATATTAGTCTCCATTTCACAGCTACTGTACATCTCCTCAAATGAAAAGTCATAATACAAAATCAACAACAGGAAGAAAAATAGAAACTTACAATGCCATGAAGTTAAATGACATGTTAATAGACATGACAGTCTCCATTACACAGCTACTATACATCCCCTTAAATGAAGAGCCACAAAACAAAATTAATATCAGGAAGAAAAAAGAAATGAACAAAACCAAGAAGTTAAATAACATGCTACTAAATGACTAATGTGTAGCTGAAGAAATGGACCTGCTAGAAGAAAATGATGCTACTGTATGATTTAATCAGAAGAAAGTGTTTTGAAGAGATGAAACTAACAGAAAACATCAAAACCTATGCAATATAGTATCCACTGATTATTGTTGCTGAAATGTGTCTCTTCTAGACAACAAATAGGTGGGTTTTGTTTGTTTTTAATCCAGTCTGCTAATCTATGACAATTGAATGAGCATCTATGACATTTGATTGATTATTTTTGAAAATGGAGATTATCATATCTAGCAGTATGTTATTTGACTTCACGGTATTGTAAATTTCAATTTTTCCTCCTGTTGTTGATTTTGTATTGTGATTTTTCCTTTAAGGGGATGTGCAGCAACTGCGTAATGGAGACTGTCATCCCCAGATGTGAGGATACAATGCAGTGTGCATCTTTACTTCCAGACAAAGATGGACTCCCAATGAAACTTTTTACTATATCTTGACAATAGGACACTGGACTCTGTGCCATTGTGCAAGCCCACAATGATGGACACAGGACTGTGTATGAAGAACTAAACCTTAGCTCAGCGGCAAGTGCAGAAACCAGGGTGGAGCACAGATCATGCCAGAATAAGCTGTCACACCTACCAGCTTGCATAGACCTGGGATTGGGGCAGATTGAGCAGGTCCAGGTTCCAGCACCTGCCAGTGATAATCAGGGCAGGAAGCAGTCCGGATTGGGTCAGACTACAGAATCCAAAGACAAAGGCCAGGATAGGTGAGGGACTACACCTAGCTGGGTCAGAGCAACCACTGGCACATGGAAGGACTTCCCTAACTTCTGCTCCTCAGGGCTTCAGTGATGCTCGGCTGCAGGTGAGTGTTCCAGCCCTTCAGTAGTCTGCATTTAACTAGATATATTGTTGCCTGCAGTTTACACACAAAGCACTCATAATCCTGGCATGAACCTGTGTCCTCTGAGCAGCCTGTGGTGCAGAAAAGTCTCCCAAAGGCCAGAAGTTGCTGGATGATCATAGCGGTGTCCCTGACAATGCAGTTATAGCTGCACCGAAAGCTGGCAGCTGAGGTGCCAGTCTGGTGGCCCAGGGCCACACAACCAAGCAGCTCCCTCAACACCTCAGGGTAATCTATGTGCAAGAAAGTGTGCGACCCCCTGCCTTCACCTGAGTTCATTTCCTAATGCCTCTTTTTGGGACCTTCCTGGAACCTCTGGGCAGCAGGCCACACCAGCCACAAAGGCGAGGTTCAGCATGTATATCCTTCCAGCCATGCATACCTGGCATCTGCTCCCTACACAGAAGGCACCATGCGACAGGGCACCCATGTCCACACCATCGAACCACTGATTCTGTCTCCCAGGAGAGTGTCCAGATGTCCCCTTCCACCGTGATGCTGAAATCATCCCTTGGACAGCCAGCCTGGCCCTATACTAGCCCACCAGACGGGAGAGCTGGGCAAGGGTGGAACCAGGAAGTTCTCCCTGCCCTGATGGTGCCCAAGCCCAGGCTGGGGCAAACACTGCAATTCTCTTTTGCTCCACAGGAAAATGTGTTTCCTGTTGTATTGTTCTCAGTATCACTCTCAGCAATAACCCAGCTGCAAAACACACCCATTTATCCCTGTTCTGGCTCCCCATTCCAGAGCAAGGAAGCTGAGAGAGGCAGGATGGGGCAGGAGAGGACTTGGTGGTCAGACATGTCCTGCAACCCTGAGGGGTCAATACAGATCTCCCTAGGCCAAGACTGTTCCAGCATCTGGGTCCCTCAGAGGTCTGAATCGCTCTGTGGTTCAAACATTTGATGCAAAGGAAGCCCTTCCTTCCTGTCCAGCTCCTTTACTTCGGATGTTTCTTTCCCTCTCTGCTAAGTCACAAAGGGAGGTCAAGTTTGCAGGGACTTGGAACCAGGTGAGGAATTCCCTTGCTGAATCCTCTGGGATAGCTGACAAGTAGCTCCCTTCTCTCCTTTGTCCCATGCAGGACAGCTCCTGGAGAAGGGCATGAAGGACCCTGGGCACTCGTCCTGGCCCGTGGCATGGGCACATCACAAGTGCATTGGCTCCTGGGAGAAAGGATGCTAAGGGGGTCAGGAGGCTGAGCAGCACCAGCCCAGGGAACCACAGGCTGGGTCAGAATTGCACCTACTGTCTTGAGCTCCACCCACCCAAACCAGAATTTCTCCCTCCTCTCCCTAAGGACCTGGTATTGTTCATGAATGACTCTTCATGCAACTGTGACTTATACAGACTTAGGTATTCACGTGAGTCACCCATTTTCAGCATCCAATGTCAAGGGGTGCAGCTAGTTGATGGCTAGGACCTGCTTGCCAGGTTAATCTGCAGCATAGGCAGCCCCCTCCAATTTACTGAGAGCGCAGAAGTGGCACCTGAGCCTCTGTACCGGGTCCCTCCTGCTCCCTACACCAAGCTATGTTAGGTTATTGAATTATAGGGAAACTTTGAGCTCCAGTAACTCCTTTCTGCCTCCTGAAACTTAATGGTTTTGTAGTGCTTGGAAATACTGTGATGTGCTGCTCTCCACGTCCTTGGGGGATGAGAGCTTTAAACCCTTGATTTTGGCCTGGATGTGCAGTGCTTCTGGCAGTGTAGTAGGAGCTCCTCCTGTCAAAGTTAGCCAATGAAAAACAAAAACAAAAACAAACAAACAAAAAACCCAAAACTCCTCCTCACACCCAACATGAGTGTCTGATGTGATATCTTTCACACTCCACAACACTGATGGCCAGGGTAGTTCTCCCCTGTCACCACCTGAGCTCTAGGCTGTCCTGTGCCTCAAGGAGAAGATGCCCTTCCCAGCTGTTGTCAGGAGAACAGCCCAGCCCTAGCTGCCCGAAGAGTGGCCCTCCCTCCCCAGCTTTCTCCCTTGGGACAGCAGATCCCTGCCCCCCATCCTCCTCCTGACAGGCCCTAACAGCCATGTCTACCCCTCAAAGTTGATCATGTAATATTGAGAAAATGAATGAATGAAAATCACTGAAAATCCAGGGCCCAGTGCGATAGCATAGCTGTTCAATTTTTTGCCTTGAAAGTGCCGAGATCCCATATGGGCACCGGTTCTTATCCTGGTGCCACTGCTTCCCATCCAGCTCCCTGCTTGTGACCTGGGAAACAGTCAAGGATAGCCCAAAGCCTTGGGATTCTGCACAAACTTTGGAGATCAGGAAGGATTTCCTGTCTCCTGGCTTTGGATTGGTTCAGCTCCAGGCTTTGTGACTGCTTGGGCAGTGAACCATCGGATGGGCGATCTTCTCATTTTCTTTCCTCTCTATATAGTTACCTTTGCAGTAATAAATAAATAAATCTTCAAAAACAAACACTCCAAGTCCAACGTTATTGGTAACAATTTTAATGGCAAAATCCAATGGTTAACAGTGTTAAACTTCTGGAAATGAAAGATATTTTCATAGCAGAAGAAATGTTCAGTGAATGTCAATTTCTGGAATGAGTTGGGTGGTTTTATTTATCTTTTTGTAGCTGAAGTAAATTTTGGAAAACATCAGATTTCTAGAAACCAGACTTATTTTCGTGGATTAGAAAAAAACTGTGCTTACCATTAAATTTTCAGATGAAAGAAGTGTTTTGTCATAACCGATGAAAAGTTCAAGGAAAGTTAAAACTAGAGAGAGTAGTTTTCATGTTTGAAACATTTTGGTTAAGGTTAAATTTTTGGAAAAGAAAGTTCTGTGTTTTTTATGTTTTTTGTGTGATTTTTTTGTTTTGCTTTTTTTTTTGTTTTTTTTTTAAGCAAATGATAATTGGTTAACATTACAATTCTGAAAGAAGTGTTTGTCACCGCGAAGGGACATTTTGATTAGAGTTACAATTCTGGCGAGATGCTCTCAGAGCTGAAAGAATTTCAGTCAATATAAAAGTCTAGAAAGGAAAGTAGCTTTTAGTCGTATGACTATAGTGGATTAACATTGAAAATCTGGGAAAGATGGTTGTGTTCCTAAAGCAGAAGAAAATTTTGACTAATGTTAACATTCTTGAAACAAGTGTCTCTTTTCAGGATAAAGAAACTTCCAGAAAGGGGACTTGTTTTGTGAGCAAAAGAAAAGTTTGATTCAACTTAAATTCTGGAAAGCAGTGTCCTTTTTTTTTTTTTTTTCATTGCAGAAGACAATGTTGATTACAGTCAACTTATTACAAATAGACAAAATTGGAAGGTTGCAATAAAATTGGGGTTATAGTTGAAATTCTAGAAAGGGGAGTTATTTTTTGTCACACAATAAATTTTGATGAACATTAAAATGCTAGGAATGAGAGTCCTCTTCCATAGCTGAAGAAGCTTTTTTGTTAAGGTTAAACATTTTCAAGGCAGAACATACTTTGGATTAACACCACATTTCTGAGAAACAGGAGTTTTCATAAGTGTAGGAAATTGTGGTGAAGGTTGAAAATCTAGAAAGCAGAATTGTTTTTCATGAGAGAAGAAAATTATGATGCACATGAAAGCTTTGTGAACGAGTGTCCTTTTTCAAAGATGAAGAACAGTAGAGTCAAGGTTAAACATTGAGGAAGGAGAGTTACATTCTTGAAGACAACTTGGAGTCATTACAATTCTGCAAAGCAGTTTTCATAGCTATAAGAAATTGGTGAAGATTGAAATTCTAGAATGGAGATTTGGGTTTTTTTTTTTTTTTTTTTTGCTGGCACAATCAATTTTGATTAGCATTACGCCCTTGGGCAGCAGTGTTGTTTCTGAAAGCTGAAGATCATTTTGGTGAGGTAAGACAGCTAGAAAGGAGAGTTGTTTTCACAGCAGAAGACAAAGTGGATTATCCTGACGTTTCTGCAAAGCAGAGACATTTGCAGAGCTGCAGAAAGGTTTGGTGAAGATTGAAATTCTAGAATGGAGAGTTGTTTTTGTCACACAAGATGATATTGGTTCATGTTTAAATGCAGGGAAGGAGGGTCCTGTGGATGGAGGTAGAAAATTCTGTCAAGGTAGTAAATTCTGTTAAATTGCTCCAAAGGAGAGCTGTTCTCAGGCAGAAGATCATTTTCATAAACATTGAAATTGGGGGTCGGGATGCAGAGTTTTCACAGCTGTAGGAAGTTTTGGTTTTGGTTGACATTCTAGAAAGGAATGTTAGTTTGTGTGGCAGAAGATCATGTAGATTGACATTAAAAGTTTTCCAATGAGCTTTTGTTTTTCATAGGTAAGGAATATTTTGATTAAGGTTAAACTTGCAGAAAGCAGTGTTCCTTTGACAGCAGAAGAAATTGTTGATTCACATGAAAAATCTGGAGAGAAATGTCCTCTTTCATAGCTCAAGAACATTTGGATTACATTTAAAATACTGGTAAGGAGAGATGT
The DNA here is from genome assembly GCF_017591425.1 of Ochotona curzoniae. Taxonomy (NCBI): domain Eukaryota; kingdom Metazoa; phylum Chordata; class Mammalia; order Lagomorpha; family Ochotonidae; genus Ochotona; species Ochotona curzoniae. The sequence continues at coordinate 9,167,798 of NW_024467100.1, forward strand.
TGCTTTGTGGCAAGACAGAATTTGGTTAGTATTAGCATTCTGACAGCAACTATTCCTTTTCAAAGCACATTACCAACAAATCCAAGTCTTCAGCTCAAATGGAATCAAAACATATCCAAGAAATGAACACAAGGTGTGGATGACCACAGGCATGGATGTCTGATGGATTCTCAATTTGTCAGAGGAAGACAAATGCAGAATGAGAAGCTGACTATTCTCAACTGGACACTCTCCAGGTTTCTGAATGACAGACCCAGTGATGTGACTCTCCAAAGGAAAGACCTGTTGGTCTCCTGCCTAACTAAACTAACTGACAACAGAGGTGGACATACTGAATCCGTTGCCTCCACATGGGATGTGATAGGAAGCACCCAGGACTATGTCTGTGCAATGCTCTTGGGGAGATGTTTCACCTGAAAGGAATCATGAAGAACTACTCAGCAACGCCAGAAAATAGACCACTGAGTTAGAAAACTGACCTGGCATGGCCATCAATGGCACCACAACTATGAGGAGGTGCATTTGTTTCAACAGGACTAAAGAAATGCATACTCCTCTAAGTGCAACATGGCTCTTCTACTCTTTGTTGTGTTACTCCTTGAAGAAGACATGCCAGGTCAGTTGTCCCACTCAATGGTCTATATTCTGTTTTCAGGTAATTTCCTCATGATTCCATCCAGGCTAAACCTCTTCAGCAAGAGCACTGCCTGCTGAATCCTGGCTGCTCCTGGAGCATCCCATGTGGAGACAGTGCATATTCAGTTGGGCTGTTGTCACGTGGCAGCTGGTCTTGATGCTGCTTCTTTGCAGGATGGGAATGAGAGTGAGGACTCCCAAGAGTCTGATCTCTGGGCCTTGGTCTGCTCAGGTGTTTAACCCAAGTGGAGGCTGATGGACTCTGATGTCTCTCCTCCAACCTGCCTGTGGCAATGGAAGTTACCAAGGATGGAAGGTGATACTGAAATTCATTCCTCAGTGAAGGATTTTCCATTGTTCTCACTTGATGTTTTGTGAGTTTTTCTTCAAGTGTCAAAGCTCATTTGGACATATCGATCTGTAATATCCTTTCATCACTTCAGTGATCTTTGTCATCTGAGAGGGAGAAAGAAAGAGAGAGAAATCAAATGAGAATCTTGTTGCAGGGAGTACTGATAGATGAGCCTGGTGACCTTGCTCAGTGGAGACAGAGGCCAGGGGAGGAAGTGAGCTCCAGGGGAGACTATAACTGGAGGGCCTCAAGCCTGGTGAAGGAGCTTGTGACACAAGTAGAGCAGACCCTCCCAGAATCTGTACCTGAGCCTGGGTCAAGGAATGTACAGGTCTTACCTACCTTCAACCAGCTAGTTTTTGATCACCTACTTTCATGCTAATTTGCTCATTGTGACACAAAGGGATGGTGATTCCCAATTCTCTCTGAGGGTTGCTGTCAATAATCATCTAACATGATCAGAATCCAACTGTATCAGGAGGGAGAGGAGCCTTTGCAGAAACACAACTGCATGGACAAGCCATGGAAAAGGCCAAGATGTGAGAGTCAGCATGGACTTTGGAGCCATCCAAGCTCCTCTGCATCCTGTGAAACAAGGCGATGGGGATGATATTAATCAGGACCACACAGTGTGGTATTGACAACCCGCTACTCACACACAGGCTATGGGTTCATTCCATAAAAACTGGAGAAAGGATCTAATCTCAAGACCAAACCATGTTGTAGACAATATTGGAACACCCCAGCAAGGATGTTTGTGTGACTTTTATAGTAAAGTGTTAGGTTTCTTCTAAAGGTGCTCAAGAAAAACAAACAAACAAACAAATTAAAAAACAAAACACAAACTCAATTGAATGAAGAGAGTAGCATGGTAACCATGGCCCAGCAGAATCTCCTAAACCCTTGCAGGTGATCCCACACCAGCCTATGTCTTGAGGCACTTCTAGGAAGACTCTTAATAGCCAGAACAAGGAATCTCTGAGGACAAAAGGATTAGCTTGTGTTTGAAAAGATTCAACCTTCTCCATTTTGGCTTCTCTGAAATTTCCTTTGGGAGAGATGCCTGCACAGGATTCACATAAGTGGATCCAGGGTAAAGAAAGGCCTCAAGAAATATCCATATTCAGGTACATCCTGAGTGTGAGTTTCACTTTGTGATCATGTTTAACATCTCAGGGTGCTATGTAGATGATAATGAGCACTAGGGTGCTGGGTGTGCCCTGGAGGTGCAACAGTGGGAGGAGGGCAGAACTCAAAGTGCCAATAGGCGATGCAAACAAAAAGGGCCTGGCACAGTGGCAGCCTCTGGGACACTCAGGTCAGACCAGACATAGGTTGTATCAGCTGTTGGAGACAACAGAGAGAAGGAGAGTAATCTCAACTCAAGAGTACTAAGTGTATTACTACTAGTGAATCTAAGAACAGATGTGATTACCTCTGCATCCTACATTGGAAGGCCCAGGTATCTGCATGATGGTTTCCACTTCCTTGTTTGCAGCTCTCCTTTCATTAGCAGGTGGTCAGTGACTCCACACTCCTGGTTGCTGGCGTGTGAGCATCCATGAGCATCCCCCTTGAGGCTCAGTAGAAAGGGAGTGTACAATCACAACTCTGAAAAAAAAACCATAGCCCTCAGACCCATTGGTGTGGATGTCCTTTCTGAAGTGAGTGTGTCCCATGTAGGTGGGACAACAGATAAGGAAATCAGCCTTGGAGAAGAAGGTGCAAAGGTGTGATGAGTCCAAGGGGAATCATCAGTCATGTGAACCTTTCCCCTAAGAATTCATGATGAAAGTGGGTTAAGGTGGAAAATGTCTAAAATTAACCAAAGTGGTGGTTAAAGGATGGTCACATCCATGCCTCCCACATCACACACTCATCAGAGATCCTGGCAGGGACAGGCCCCTAGACTCTGAGGAATATTGATTGCATCCTCAAAACGAACATCCGACTTGAGGATGTTCACGCTGATGATGCAGAGAAGAATTCTCAATTCAGACACATCACGTCATCATAAGGAGGGAAAAGCCTTTTACCTGATGAATCGAATAGGACTTCATTTGCTTTCTTCACCTGGTGCTCACTGCTGACACTACAGAATAAAGAAGAGCATAACACAAAATCACAATCTGCTAGGTGGGATGCCGTAAATTTCCAGAGTGGAACAACAGTAATGACCGATGATTCTGAGATCACCCACAGAGCCCTACATGGTGTGATTTTGGCTCAGAATTTTGGAGCTCTGTCTTTTGTATCTCTTCAGGCAGGGGCCAAGGGTCAACAGGCTGCTGTGTGGGTACAGAGCCCAGAGGCACAGTGACTTCCTCTACCCACATGAGGAGCAGGTGGCCATTTTATTTTGCCTGGTGACTTTCCCAGCAATGAAACACCTGCCAACAAGCTAAGGTGAACCATCCAGAAGAAAACCATGCACCTCACTCAGCTCTTCACCTTCACAGATGACAGTGACAGTGCGGGGCATGTCTAGGCCTGGTTAGGTCACTCAGGGCAAGGCAGATGGAACCAACTCCAGGGAGCACAGAGGATGTAGCTGGTGGAGGGAATGAAGCTGCTTTGGCCAGCAGTTTCTCTGCATCCTTCTCAAAGAATGTGACTGCTTCTGAACTCCCCTGTGTTCTTCCCACAACCTCTCACTTTTCACCCTCCCATGACTGCTCCTGTTCCCTGTTTGTTACCTGAGGGCCAGAAATTTCAGGGATCTTTGTTCTTGGTCATCTGATGGTCTTGAAAATCTATCAACAAATTCAGAAAAAGTCACTCACACACCAGACAGTTCCAGTTCAACCTAGAGGAACACAGTGGCAGTGATCTGTGACTAGAGAAGGCTCAACTCTTGTCTCTGAAGAAACATACTCCTTGGCCATGTGGTCCTTCAGCACAATTGCCTGATGTGATAGATGACCACAGCTCCCTGCATGTAGAGCTACGCCAAGTGTTTCAAATGTGCAGGAGAGTGATAGGTGCAGCAATATTTCTCTAGCCACCCTCTCTGTTGATGTTGCATCCTCCTTCCCTCCACGGCGGTTTCTAGGCTCAGAATGCTAAGACCCAACTTGGCTAAGAGGAAACATATGCTGTTCCTGAGTAGAGGAACAGGCCTTTCCCATGATGTCTCTGTCCAACTCTTCATTTCCCTCTACAAATATCTAAAGCCTGTGCCTGCTCATCCAGGGAGAATTCTCTGCATGTACCAAGGTTAATGAAGAGTTCCATGGCATCCCCCAGATTCGACCCCATTTGTCCCTCCTCTAACCCCAGCTGGAGTCAAAGCACATTCTCAACTGCTTCTGGGTCGATTGCTATAGCTGCCATTCAGTACACTTTCAACCTTTGCAGAGATGACAGAGCAGAAATCCAGGAAGGGAAAATGACTGAACACCTTCTCTGAAGTCAGTGTGAGCACAAATCTCAGCACCCTCCTGGTGAGCCCTGCCTCCATCCCTATTAGGCAGCTCCTCCTGTCACAGCCTCCTGGGGAGACACTGGAGACTGTGATTGTGCAAACACTGCCTGGCCTAGAGAAGATGGAGTAGGTGATGTTCCACAGCCTCTGTCCTAGCAAGCTTTCCCTGCTTTAGTCTCACTGTACCTTGGCTGAGTTTGTGGGCGTGGTGCTCTGCCAGATTATGTCCTTCAGACAGGTGATCGCAGAGGCCCTGGTTCTGGCAGCTCTCAGGGCTGTCCCATGTGAGCAGATCCTTGAGATGCTGATGGAATAAGACAGAGGCATCTCTCCTTTGCTGTGGCTTCTGCTTTAATTGGCTCAGTTCTTTAATGTGAGCTTGTATGAAAATATCGAATTCCCTAAGGTGGGATAGAAGGAGAGAGTCACAATTTGAAGTCGGTAGAGGAGTGATTGCCAGGCCTTTGAGAGACTAGAAGAACAATTCCTTGAAGTGTTTGAAACATGATTGTGTCTTACTGTTGGCAAGGACACATCAAAATACCTGAAGCTAGTATGGCTACCACCAGCCTGTAGTCTCTGGTGATTCTTGAGGCTTTGGACCATGTGACCTAATGCTGTGCTAGGAGCTCATGTCTGGGTCTTGTTACCTTCCCTATGTGTCACCATTGATAAGAGAATCAGATAGAGTCAGCAGATGTCTAACCACACAGGACAGAAGTCAAGGTGTCAGAAAAGAGGCCATCCTGAAGGACAGGTTCAGACTAATTCTGTCAGGACCAGAGGACACAGGGCCTTGTGCAGAGGCCTTTGGCATGCCTGGTGGAATGAATGAGATAACCAGCACTTGTGTTTGTCCTTGCACTGCAAATGGGCTTCACTGCCCTTGAAGGTCTCAGCTGTGTCTTACCTGTCCAGGTCATTCGTGTGATGAGGTTTTCCTCTGTCCTTCACTGTGCTCATCACCATCATGATCTGTGGGGTACATATAATCAGTCAGACACGGAGAAGTTCTGCTCACTGATGACAAGCATGGCCACTCTCTGGACACAGAGGCTTTTGTTATGGATGTGTATGTTGAGGGAATCTCTGAGGAAGTCATCTCAGTGATCTCATTTGTTACCATTATGCCCTGAGTGATTTTATGACCCTGCAGAGAAAGTGTCTTTTTCCTCCAGTGTCTCCATCACGGACTTCTCTTCTTAAAGTCAGGGAAGTGCTCACAAATGTCTGTTGTTCTCTAGAACACCATGTTCTCCAGATGTTGTCCAGTGTTCTGCTGGATGTCTGCATCTGCTCCCTACTCCAGCCACAGGGCCGGTGCCCAGGACCAGGCTCTGTACCCCAGCACAGCTCTGTCATGCAGCCACTCCCTTTCTCTAAGACAAATAGAGCCATCACCCAGTACACACGCCTAGGCACCTTGTGGAGATCACAGGTCAGCCTCTGGGTAATAAATGGGAACCTATTTCTCAGGAAAGGTATAGACAAGATTTCAGTGTGACCCTCTCTATAATGCTCCCTATCCTACTCCACACTGAGAGAGGCATTGTCCTTTTGAACGTTCTGGAAATTATCCTTGTTTTTAGTGTGGTAGCTACTAAGACAGGTATGGAAAACCCCGCCGCTGTGATAGATCATAGATGAATAATCAGTAATTAAGGAGGAATAAATCTGATGTTGACCAGGCTCAGTAAAAGCATCATCAAGGACAGGACCTGCAAACTGTCACTGTTCATCCAGGGTTTCCATCACTCGAATCCACCCATCATCCTTCATTTAAACTTGGACCTCTACTCCGGTGTGGCTGTCCTCATCCCTCCATTCAGCTATCCTTAACTAAAGAATGAGATCCCTCCATTCAGACAATCTTTAACTAAACAATGAGAGGGAAAATGAGATCAAGTGTTCTTGGTGGAGGTGTGGAGTGTTCTGAAGGCTGGGAACCTAAGAGCAGCTCACTGTCATCAAGTGCTGTGTCCAGCTTACCTCGACTATACTTGCTGGAAAGCTGTCCTTTGGGCTTCTGCCCCTTGTCCAATTGCTCCTGAAGCCTGCGTCCTTGACCTCTATGAGCATCATGCTGAATAAGGATGTCCATGAGATGGTGATTGTGTGTGCAGGATGCATTTCTGCTTTCCTGGAGCTCCTGGTGTTTCTGGATGAGATCTTGTACCAGCTCATACATTAGAGCACCAGACTCCCTAAGATAGATGGAACATAAAACATTCGTGTGGAAATCTGGAAAACAGTGATAAGCAAGAGAGAGATTTCTTTGAACATGTCCTCATGGAAGCCTCCAAATGGAAGTCTGGCATGTGTAGGTTGATCTCTCTAGACATTATCTATAGTCTTCTGCTACAAATAAAGCCAGTGGAGTCCTTAGCCATTACACACCTACATACTATTTCTTCCTGAAATATTTTGCCTATGTTCCTTTCTTGACTTAAATAAGGCCAAGAATGAAGAGATGAAGTTCCCTCCCTCCCTGATGTTAATGGTATGAGGGAGAAAACAGAGTACATGCAGGTCAAGAAACATAGACCATTTAAGCTCATGTAGCTGATTATCATCAGTTCAGGAGTCCTAAAAGTTTTAATCAAAACAGAGGTATCAGTGACAACAAAAGTTTGTTGTTTCAAGCGTTTCTCTGTGGGAGGCTGACAGTGGAAAGATGTAGTCCGCACATCTGCTATTCCCTAGTGGACAGATGAGATCCCTAAGTATGGCTTCAGTTGGCATTAACCGTGCATGAGAAACAGAGTTACCTCAGGAGCAGGGGCTCTGGCAATCCTTCATTCTCACAGTGATGATTTTTTTTTTCATTTTTCTGTAAATGAAATCAAATAAAGGCAGTCACATTATACAGAACTTGCATTGCTTATGATAAACACCAGGATGAATACATTCTGTGGTAACCCAAGGATATCACAGGATGTGTCCTGTGAGAGGTGAGTGGCATTGCTATTCTGAGCCACCCTGTGGATAGTCACTTCTGGGAAACAGCAACACATGCTTGGTGCATTGAATGAAGTGGGGTCAACTCACATTTTGTCCTGGCTTTCACAGAGAACTGGCCTAGTGTTTATCACAGAGGTTGCTTCACCCTGACTCAGTAGATGGAGTGCTTTTTGTTGGTTAAATGTAAACTGATACTCAGACTAGACTGATGGGTGCCATATGTAAAAACTCTTACACGGACACTTCAAGGATGTCAAGTCCACGTGATTACAAACTTTCTAGACTTTAATGCAGCCTTCCTCACTGTACATAAGCAATAAGAGTGTTGTGATCTGATACTTTTAGGACTATCAACTGAGGCCATGCCATTCTGGGCATAGTGCCTGGAGCTCAAACAACGGATCTCAGGAATCAGATCCTTGACGTTCGGGACAAGAGTGGCATCTGACGTAACAGACACAGCTTGTCAAAGTATCATGTTCGGGACTCTCAGAAGGATCAGCTGAGGGGAGACAAGAAGAACAATTGCACTTGGGTGAAGCAAGTGGCAGAAGTTGCCAGGACTCTTCCTACCATGACCTACACCGGAGCCAACAGTGTGAGTGCAGGCAACATTGAAACCCAGCTTGATGCCTTGAACTCTCCTGCTGGCTGTGCTGAAAACCTGAAACTCCCGTCTTAGCATGTCCTTCAAACCATGGTGGGTTTACAGGATCTACCTGCAGACAAACAGGTCAATAAGCAAGAGTGAGGACAAAGAATTCTGAGGCTGCCTAGGAGACTACCGGGAACCTTGTTTACTGCATAGTGCAATACTCACTGGTCACAATGATGTAACAATCTAGGGGTTGTAGACGTGACAAATCCACAATGTTTCTGATGTTTTAGTCCAGGAATCTTAGGAATCTCTCACTCATAATGATGATGTGCTCACACATGCATGGATTTGAAATTGGCACTTGTGCTGGAAGCTGGGAGCTTGGTGTTTAGCCCAGAGATGTTTTCACTCCAACAACCATCTTCATGCCCTCCTGTTGTGTATGCACACTGGATGGGTGCTGGCTCCTCCCACAGCTGGCCTGCTCCTCCTGAGGGGATAGAGGAAGTTGCACACAATGACCTCCTTCTTGTGCATTCTCTCCTCTCTTCCCACCCTATATCGCCCTCATGTGACTGGAAACTGCAGCAACAGATAAGAAGTCCCCTTTGGAGTGAGGTGTTCTATGATCTTGGCATCTGGGCACAGTTCTGTGTACTCAGGGCCTGTGGTCGTGTTACCTGGGCTCAGCTGCTGGTACAAGGCACTCTGACATCCTGCACATCTCGGCCAGTTGGTCTCAAAAGTTGTGGCCGTGGCAGTTGTTACAGCCATGATGGGTGAGGAGGTTGGTGAGATGCTGTTGGAGGTGGTGGGCTGCGTGTCTCCCCTCTTGTGAGTTCTGCCTCAGCTGACTCAACTCTAGGTCCTGATCTTGAAGGAGGATTTTGGATTCTCTAAGTGATGAGAGAGAGAGAAATGGATCTATGCAAAACTGAAGAGGCTGGATCACATGGCTTTGAGGTTCCTGTAAGACGATCACTAAGGTGCCCCACATGAATGCTAGTCTCAGTGTGTTGCCCTGCCTGAGCAAAACATAAAAGGGAAGATGAAACCTAACCCCACCCTGGGGTCAGACTCTGCTGCAGTAAGGTTCCTGGGTGCTTTCTCATGTCTTTCTTCTGTCATGGGAGCCAGGAGTCTTCTGAGAGTTGCTTCAGTAGAAGCTCCTCCAGTTTCCAAGTTTAGCCATGGGCATGTCAATGTAAAAATGCATATAGTGCTTTGTGCAGTAATGGGCATTAAACCACAGCAGAAATGTGACTTGACACAGCTGGTGTTCAGGATAAAAAAAAAAAAAAGAAAAGAAAGAAAAAGATCAGATTCCTGATTGGGAACGTGAGAGGAAGAGAGGTGGTGTTTTACTCAGGACAGATGACAAATGTTAGTCAGCAGAACATTAACAATAACAGAGGAGGAGAGGATGACTCAACAATATTGTCAGAGTCATTCACACCCTCCTTCCGTGTGTTCACACTGCATGGATGCTGTCTCCTCACCAAACAGTCCCTGTTCCTACTGCAGAAAGGAGGGAGTTGTACACAGTGACCTCCTTCCTGTCATTCTCCCTTGTCTTCACACCCTCTCTGGCCCTAATGTAACTGCTACTGGAGTCATTGGAGAGAAGTCACTTTGGGAGTGGAGCATCTTGTGATAATTGACCCTGAGTTGTTCCTTTTCATTTGGGTACTTCATGTCCATTCACAGTATCTTGTGGAAAGGAAATGAGACTTGCAACAATTGTGTCTATCATGTTCTATTTCTTTGTATTTACTTTAGAAATACTTGTGAGGTAAATACCCACCCTGCTCTTGGCACAAATGAATTCTCAGCTCTGCCAGTTGCACTGCCCACCAGAGAGATTCATGCAGCTTGACCTGCTGCCTGCCCTTACCTCCGTTTGTTGGTGACGGGTGGGCTTTCTGCCAGCTGCTCCTCCTTGCACTCTGGCTTCTGCCCTGGCACAGGCTCCATGATGACTTTGTACGGCTCCCATTCTGAGAAAACACAGACCATTCTGCCTCAGTAGACAGCTGCACAGGCCACTGAGATGGTTGTCTTCAGCAGAAGAGACAGGGTCCACCCTGGAATGAACCTGGTGTCCCTCTGTGAGCAGACTTCCATATCTATTTCTCAGCGGCTCAGATGTGTACATTTATAATGCTGAGCATAGAGCAGATCAGCAAAGGGAAGTTATTCACACCACGAAGCCTGACTGGATGATACAAATGGTGTTGGGCAGAGATAATCCATACCCTTTGGTGTGTCTTTGAGACCTGAGTCACTTTACCAAGCTTGTGGTCTGCCAAGCCAAACACTAAGCTTGGGCACGAGTCTCCAGTGTATGTGGGAAACACCAGGGATGGCATAGGAGAAGGGTCTTGTGTGCTGGCATTACAAAACCAGTACACCAAAGTCTCACTGATAAAGCAAGAATCATCTGAATACTCATGCAGAGTATAAATCTTAGACCACAAATACCTGAAACAAACAACTCATTCACTAATATATTGATGGATCACCTAACAAAGTCCACTGGGAGTCTAATACCATTCAAACACATGCACAGGAATTACCCGTGGGTTCTGTATCACTTAGTGGGTTGACTCTGAGTCAGAGAGGTGGGTACTGCTCTGTAAGATATTAACACAGGGGGCACTGAGAATCAGAGAAGAATGAAACCTGGCCAGGGTTCTGGAGACCAGCCCAGCAGCCCTGCTCTCTACATATTGTAGTATCATGATGAGTCTATGGTCTAAAGTTTATCCCTGTTTTCATGTGATTCTACTGAGGAGTGGAAAAGGTACCACTCCAGCATAGCTTATGTTTTCTTAGAACACAATTCTTCCTTTCCCTTTTTCACCTGCTTCAAACTTTTGTATGAGAAACATCTCCTCCAGTATACTTTTAAGAGAAAGCTGCATGTATGACAGAAGCCTGCTCCTAGTCAGAGATGCCACGATCTCCCTGTTGTTCAAGCCCCTGTTTCCTAGGACTCCTTTGTCCCCACTCTCAGGCTGATAGAGAAGGCAATCCAGCCTGAAACATGGCCTGAAGAGAAGAAGCTCAGTTTCCTCGAGTAGGACTTCCCTCTCGCAGCCTCGATGCCCACTCTTCTCCTGTGTCCCCCATGCAAGAATAGTGTCAGAGAAGAGCAGATGTGTTTGTGCTTTTATCCCCTAGATCCTGTACAGACCATCACATTTCCATCAGTTTCACCAGCTCACTGATGTGCCAGATGAACCTCTGTGGAGACTAACAAGATTGTGATGGTGATGTTACATGTCTGCAGGCTTTCCTGGGTCCACGGAGGATCCCAGCACAAGACTCTTCCAAATATTCGAGAAATAAATAAGCTGTCCTGTACCCATAGCAGGAATCAGTCACAGGGATTGTAACCCAAGTCCCAATCCACACCTCATCTCATTCCTCAGAAGCAAGACCACCACTCATCATCTCCAGAACTTACGGTATTTTTGTAGCTGTTTGGCCAGGGCATAGGCAGTAGCCTCAGATGTTAGAAACGTCTCTCTGAGATCCTCCACCTGGTGTTGAGTGTTGGCCAGCTGGGAAAGACAAGTGCTGTTTTTCTAGGAGGTTCCTTTGGACCCTTGATCTGATGGAGTCCTGGATGATCCTGCCATGCTGATGGTTCTGGCAGTCAGTAGATCCAGGGTCTGGACAGTAGAAAATCAAACACATGATTGGTTTAGGTAAATGAAGTACAGAACTTTCTTAATGTGTAATGTCATCCTTAACTTGTTATAGTATGCTTTGATGAGCATCCAACACTTAAGAGATCTTAAACACACACAAAGCAGGATAAAGTTGACAGAGCCCCGAGCTCATGGACCTACCGTAAGAATGATTCCAGCAGAGTGAGGTAGGGAGGGTCCAGTACCAGTAACTGTCTGGAGTTGCCATGACAGTATTAGAATGTGGAGGGTGTCATAGGTCTCTGCTTTTCAGTTGGCTAAGGCTGCCTGATGCTTATGATTTCCTGGTCCTGTCTGAAGTGCACTGCTGACACAGGGCATCCTCTTACCCATTCTCACTAGTTGTGGACAATGGTGCTGATCACTAACCCATTCCTTTCCTCAAACTTCACTGACATTCTGTGTTTGGCAAAATGAGTTTCCCAAAAAGGTTCACTTTCTTCTCTCACTTTAACATTGATTGAATGCTACCATATCATAATTCTTTATCCCAGGTGCAAAAACATTGTTTCCAAAAGAAGAATGGTCGGGTGTTTGCATAGCTGGTAATGTATATCCTAGGACACTTATATCTGAAATCCAGTGCCAGAGATCAAGTCTCAGCTTTGTTCATAATTCCAGCTTTCTGCCAAAACACACCACAGACAGTGCTTGGTGATGATATAATTTTCCTCCAATTGAACTAGCTGTGTGTTCCATACCTCCTGAGTTTCTACTTCCTGTTTTGGTCTTATCCAGAGTCATTTTGGGCCTTTGTGGAGTGTGACATTGGTGATAGATATGTTTTTCTTGTTGTCCTTCAACCAGGTAAAGAACATGAAGCAATTTAAGCCGTTTTTATTTATGAAAAAGGCAGTGTTCTCTTGGGAGTTCCTGACTAATAGTATACCATGACCATCGAGGGGATGATGTGTGCTGTGTTAGTTAGAAGCATCAAGAACCACTGGAGACAGTCTGGTTAAGCACATATGTTTATTGTAACACAAGCAGAATCCTACATAGACTAAGCATAGGGTTCTGAAGGCAAGATGGAGATATAAGGTACGAACAGATTTAAACTGCTGAACAATCATTAGCCAGGTTGCAGCTAATGATCCCAGGGCTGATTCCAGGATGTAATAGAGGACAGGCTGACAGCAGTGGGCTACCTGGAGTCCTTTCGACTTGGGGAAGCAGCGTAGAGAACAGAGCAGAGTTGCAGTCACCAGATAATGCAGCAACAGTTGTCAAGTGGCAATTGGAGCTCCACTGGCAGCCACAGCTCCAAAGGCAGCCAGGCGGGTAAGGGAGTTCACTGGGAGTTCAGGAGGCGAGCACAGGTAAGGAAATGCTCGTCCTGCTGATTTGGTTGATGCGGCCATGAGCAAAGACAGAGCAGTTGACTCCAAGACATGGTACAGGAACGGGGTGGATTTCACAGCCCAGACATCCAGACATGAAAAAATGCTCAGATTCCCTAGAAAATAGTTTTAAAAATACAAATAAAAATCACAGTAAGATTCAAACTTTCTCCAGTGAGACTGGCATTCTCAAAACTCTACCAACACCACCTGCTGAAGTGGATGTCGGGAGAAAGGTACCCTCCTTCACTATTGGTGGAAGCCTAAGCTAGCACAACCATTGTGAAGTCAGTTTGGTGAGTGCTAACAACTCTGCAACTTTACCTGCTGTATAACCCATGCTAATCCTTTGTTGGTAATGCATCCAAAGAAATTGAAACCTATATTTGCAGCAGCACCATCCACAATGCAAAGACGTAGAGACAACATAGATGCCTGTCTGAAGTGGAGTGGATAAAAAAGCATGGTATATCTACTCTAAGAATACTACTTGGTCTCTAAAATAATGATTATCTACCATTCCAACCAAATGTTCCCACCTGCAGATCTTTGTGCTCAGGGAAAGAATTTAATCCCAAAAGGACAAATGTCATTATGTTTTCTCTGATATTGGGCAAGCTCCTTGCAAAATACAAGATCAAGACCGCTTACAATACTTTTGTGCTACATCTCAGGGGTTTTGATATCCATGTTTTTATTTTCATTTGTTCTAAAAAGTTCTTTATTTCTCTGATTAAAATCTTCATTTTGTCATACAGTAACATCATTTCCTTTGGCAAGGTCATGGATATTGTTTTTTCTTCAACAACACAAGTCATCATTTGTATGTTCTTTATCTTATTGTAAATTTGTAATTTTCTTCCTGTTACTGACTTTGTTTTATGGCTTTTCATTTAAGTGAATTTATACTAATTGTGTAACAGAGACTGTCATATGCAGATATGAAGATACAAAGAAGTAAGCATCTAACTTCCAAAGCAAAGATGGATGCCCAATGAAACTGTTTAATCTATCTTGAGAACAGGGTGCTGGACTCCCTGCCATTGTCCATACCAACAATGTATGGCTATACTAACCAGAGTGATAGACTTATGACTGTTTAAGAAAAACTTCACTTTTGTAGCAATATAGGATACACGTTACCTGAGCAGGGATTGGGAAAGAAATAGGGGAAATCTCAGAACCTATGTAAATGCATCATAAAATAATTTGTAAAAATATTTTTGGTTATAATTTTGGAAATATGTAGAGGTAAGAGAGGAGAGAAAGAGAATCTTCCACCCACTGCTTGACTGCCTAGATGGCTGTGATGGCCAGCAGTGAGCCAAGCAGAGGGACTGCTATTTATTTGGACCATTTTGTGCTGGCTTTTAGGCCAGTAGCAGGTGACTGGATTGGAAGCCGTGTAGCCAGGATGTGAACAGGAGCACCTATGGGATGTTGACATTGCAGGCTGTGGCTTTACCCTCTTTACCACTGATACAGTCTTAGTAAGCCCAAATCAACATATTGAGCTGGTCCAACTTTGTGCTCTCTGTTCTTTCATCCTGCATCTTTGGTAACCCTTCCTACCCTCATTATCCAGATTTATGTCTATACAAATCAAAAAGAACAGTATTGCTTGCAGAGGCAATTGACCCTCCACTCTGATCATGCTTTGTGTCTCATCTTTGGTAGCATGCTGGGAAGCAAGTCTAGTTATGGGTCTAGAAGCAAAGAAGACTGGTTGTGATCAGATAGAGAATTAGTGAGTATTTTGTTCTATGTCATCTCTCTTTATAGATGAGTTAATTTGATCACTTCATCTAGAATATTTCTGCTAATACATATCAAGTACTATTTCATAAATTTCCTATCTATTATCCCTGCACCAGAGAGGAGATCTTTACAGTTTGCTCAGGCAATACAGGGTCAATCTCTTCAGGTGGAGGCATAGAGATCAATATCACTGCTCTTAGGAAGGTTTCCTTTGCGTGCGCACACACACACACACACACACACACACACACACACACACACAACTCATCAGAATACCAGAGCTCAATGTCCCTAGCAGAATCAGGATTTCCCACATACTGCCAACTCAGCTTATTCCCCTATATCCATTCAGAGCCTGTCCTTTAACCAGACATTCTGAAAGGCTGTTAATTTGGCTGTGTAATCTAGTCTTCACACCACAAGATTTTCCAACTGATTTTCTTCTATCTCAACTCCAAGCCTGCTGGACATAGAAGTCACTGGACTCGCTTGTAACAAACCCAACTACTTGGGGAAACAAGACAGTCTAACATGCTCTCAGTCCCAATTTTCTGAAGGAGCTAACTAGACTTGAAACTGGGGACCACTATGATACCAATCATCGCTGGCCAGGGGGATAAGATTACGTTGTTCAAAACTGTAATGATCTCTCTATGCACATGTTGGGTATATTTTCTAGGGACAGAAAGGGCTCAGAGAAAAATTCAAAGAAGAATTTAAAATACACAACATGTATAATAAATCTAAAATTATGAATAAGATAATCTCATTTCCTTATAAGCATAAAAATGCATGGAGACATAACAGGAAGGCAAATGATACCAGAATTTTTCCTTAGCTCTTAAGCAGTGGAATTGATTTTGAAAAATACATTATGATAAGCTAACTGTGATGAATAAACCACCCTGACGTTTCAGAAGTTTGGCATAATTTATGTTTACTTATCACTCATGTCACATGCCACAAGGTTTGGGGTAAGACTCAGACCTAGATGGATTCCAAGTTATTGAGAGATCCAGACTCCTTTCACCTTCCACCTTTGCCCACTCCCACAAATTCTTGGGGTCCCCTCCAGCCAGTCCAGGCACAGGGAGAGGTGAGTATGAACAAAGCAAATATTGCTAACTCTCCTCATGTGGAATTGTCACAAACCATCTACAGTGTGAACATTTGATACATGACAAGTCCTTGCGTGGAATGGTGTCAATTCCATCCATTGCTCTAGTCAATGATTTTTTTTTCACAGGCCCTCATTATTTCATCTTGTCACACAGTTTGGGAAACCTTCTTTTTCTTCAGTGTTTCACATCCCCTGTTAAGACCTGGTCCTCCAGGAAGACACAGTCTATCCCCAGGTGGTGACTCAGGGAATCACAGCTTTGCCTCCTGACTTCTGGTCACATGTTGGGCTTTCTTCCTCCCAACTTCCTCCCATGTCAGTGTATCCTTCCTCCCACTTACTGCCTTGCTGAAACTGTTGGATCATCCTGACAGAATTAGTCATGGACCAAAGACTTGTGTGATTCCAAGCTAGAAACATAAACAGACTCAGAAGAAGGAAAGCAAAGTAGATGTGGGACTAAAAGACATGACATCAGGGTTGCATTGTTAGATATATGAGAGTCACAAGTGCAAGACAGCAAAATTGGCCTCCGTTTCACGGGAGTAGGATGCAGACAGGGAGAATTGGCATCCAGGGGAGAGGGAATTATTGTGTTTGCAGACAGGTTCTACCTCCTAATCTTGTCTAAAATGCCAACACAGAGAAGTGGGTAACGTTCTTCTCCATTAGCAGGAAGAACATATCACAAGGAGACTGAGATCTAATTTATTAGACAGTGTAAGGTGGTCATAGTGTTAGCTGAGCCTCAGAGCCTGAAGCTTTTGTTTTCACAATGGACTTTTGATTCTCTCGTTAGTATCTATCTCCCTGTCTTGTCTCACCCTACAGGCCTCAAAATGTTAGCTTCATAAAATGAAAATGATGTTTTCTAGTTGACATCAGATACCTTGTTGGGCCTCCCCAGCCTCATTCTGGGTCTGTTTTGGAATTTTGTCAGTAACCTATGAGTTTTCTGTGGATACAATAGGATGTATTTATGAGTTTGCCTCCTGTTCAATGCCAATCATGTTGGCAGGCTATGTAAAGATGGACAACAAAGATGTGTTACTGCAGTATCCAGAGGAAGAAGCATTCTTTGTGGTCAGGAAAAAGTCTAGAACCACAGGACACCGATCTGCTACTGAGAAAATGGTTTACTTTCACCAAGAAGAGTGCTATGTTATTTGACACTTGAGAAAAAATAGAAAAAAAGACTCCACAGATTCGCTCAAATTCTCAATTTCCCCAATTTCTGTGAAATGGCCTAGCCACATTTGCTCTCCAGGGCTTTTCTTGTTGCTTTTCTTTGTTTATGGACGTGGATCTTGCCTCGGTAATGGTCAGCACCTCTGGTTACAGTGGCAGACCTGTGGTTTCCAGGTTGCCTGAAGGGAAGCAGGCAAGGCCCAGAATCAGCCCACAGTGTGAGCTAGGAGTAGAGCATAACTCAGTGGAATGCTCTTCTTCTCCACATCTCCAGGCACATGTGCAGGTACTTGAACTTGCCAGCTGTAACGTCAGCACAGCATCCATGTTATTGATGTGTCAGGGAGTTGTGGCTAAGTTTTGAGACCCAGTGGGAGCCTAGTAGAAACAATCAGGAGACACACAGGGGCCGGTGGAGGCCAAGACAAGCATCAGGAAGACCAGGATACTAATCTGTAAAAAAAAAAAAAAAAAAAAAAGAAGAGGAAAATGCAGTTAGGTTAAGATGGTGATAGATCAAAAGGGGGATATTCTCGTCAAGCTGTGATCAGCTAAAGAAGAAGACAAAGCCAAATATAGGAAAGAGATCTAAACTACACAGATATCCCACCCTGTAAGAGCTGATTAAATTGGGGGCAGTTTCCCAGGGACTTTTCAACTCCCACGTGAGTCACAGAAAGTATTCATGCACATTTACATGTCATGTAATCACAACAATATTTGAGGTAAGTGAGATAGCTGTCTCTGTTTTACAGATGAAACACCGGGTTCACAGCAGTTAGATGACTCAGTTTGTATAACTTCCAAGTAACAGCAGCAGAATTCAAACAGAATCTTTTGTCCTGAAACCTATGA
This sequence comes from Ochotona curzoniae, assembly GCF_017591425.1. Lineage (NCBI taxonomy): Eukaryota > Metazoa > Chordata > Mammalia > Lagomorpha > Ochotonidae > Ochotona > Ochotona curzoniae. The sequence goes on from NW_024467100.1 coordinate 9,185,746, forward strand.
GGTTCTGCTCCCTACATTTCTTTGCCCACTATTAGTTTTAGCTTAGGTTCAGGGTTAGTTGTTTAATGAAGTAGCTTTATGCAGTCAAATCCCCATGTTTAGTACAACTGGGCATCAGGCCACTAATTCTCTGGAGTCAGCCTCGCAGGAGCTGCAAGTGAACTTCCTGGCCTAAACCAAAGCAGTGATTCTTATTTCACTCCCCTGAAGATACTCAGGGCTGCTATCCTGGCTTCCATGATAACATTGTCATGGACATTTGTAAAGGGTCCTCAATCATAGATCGAATAGCATATTTAATATGTATCTGATCAGAGTTTTTCAGAGATCTGACTTTGAGGCACAAGAGAGCTGATGATTGCCAAGGAACAATCTAGTTTCTTCTTCGTCATCCTTCTCTAAGGTGTCACCCTATCAAGATATTTGCTTTGCTATCACTATTAATTTCCCTTTTAAAAGCAGAACCTGAATGTAGATTTAGCAAGAGCATATGTGTTGTACTAAGTATTTGTTTAATAGAAGCAGAAGTGAAAAATGATCAACCAGCAAAAAAAACTATCAATGCTAGTCAACAAAACTACCAAAAGAATGTGTTAAAATTACCGTTTGAGTGAAGTTGAACATCTTTTGATTTCATTATTTTTTATAGTCCTAGACTATTTTCTTGATCAACTGTGGACTTTTTACTTTTCTTGTGGCTATTTTTATTTATTGTGGCATTAAGCCTTTACCACTATGTAAAAGGCCATTGTATATATATACACACAATCTTTAAATAAATGAATAAATAATATATTATGAAGCAGGCTTAAGCTCCCTGCTAGTCCAGTCCTGAGTTGGAATTGGAGCCAGGGAGTCTGCAAGCCCATGCCCTCAGCCTCTGTGCTATGTTGCTCCAGGATGGCACAGCTAAGTCTCCATGACTTAGCACACCAGAGACGTAAGGACAGCAGGGATGGTTTTAATGCCAGCACAATGTGGTTTGTCAAAACTGGTGCAGTGAGGGCAGTTGCATTTCCTGTATTTTCTCCCTGTAGATGCCACTCCCGTGGCTGTCCACACCTGTCCTCCTGCCTCTTGGATCCTGAAGAATAGGTGACTGTCAGGGCTTCATCACACACCTGAGCGAGGCCAGTGCGCAGATGTCATTTTGCGAAATCAGCCTCAACAAGTTCCCTCAGACTGGTGGGGTTGATGCTGGAATTTTAAGATATTTTCAGGACTCCACTCTTGTCAGTGATTAGATTTTCTGTAATAAATAATACTGGCTTATAAAATCATTATTAGTGGCTACCCAAGGATAGGTCATAGAGCATCATGGATAGGTGAAGTAACTGAAGATCATGGTGTTTAAGACAACCTGTTCCATCTTCAGTCTTCTCTCAAGAATAGTTCCAAAGTGTTTTAAGTAGTTCCCAAATATGGTTAGTGTTTCTTTCTCAGGAATATCATGGAAGCATTATTCTAAACATTTCAAGATTGTGTTTTAGCTTCCTAAACACAGGGTTTGAATCTATTTCCATGTGACATGATTTTGAGCTCCTTCTTTATCCTGGTCATTGTACAGGAAGGAGATGGGCAAAGAAATGAGATCAACAGAAGGGAATCAGCACAAGTGTTTATGGTGTTTTTTGCATAGGGAAAATAACAACTGAGCCTATCAAAATACTGCATCCTGGATGAATTCCTTATAGAAAGTCCAGGAGATGCCTGGGCATCCTAACATCTGTCTCAGATTATTAGGCCTTCTCCACCTGTGGGCTCTGTTCCACCTAGTCCCAAAACCCATCCTCTACAACACAGGTGAATATTAAGAGACTTGACTTATTCCCAAGTAGAATGATTGGTATGAGTCTCCCTGGACTAATAGCAAAGTCCATTATTGCAATGGATCGGATCTCACTAGCCCTTTGAGTTTTTCTTTGATGATGCAGATTCCAGCTTGACAGAGGACTAATTTTTTAGGCAGTGTTCTTTCTGGAGACCTTATTGCCCCTCTTCCTCAGGCCATACCAGACAAGGTGGACACAGTGGGCACAAAAAGAAGAGCCAAGAGTTGGCATTTCCAGTGGATTCACAAGCTCAATGACATTTTTGGCTGTGGGTAAAATATTGAATCTGTGCAACTTATTGCATTCTGTGGACTATGATTGTAGGGGAGAATGATTCAGCTGTTTTCTGCTCTCATAGAATCTACTAACAACTGACATACTTAATTTTGGTCAGAGGAACTTCATGTTATTGCCAACCCAGCTGGACATGAACTTTGCCCTTCCTGGGAGTACCTGGCAGCATGACTTCTGGAGATCGATTTGTTTCAAATATTTACATCCTTCAGACAATCACATACTTCCTCATGGTTTTGGGATTCCCCAGCCTGTGCCTTACCCCTCATCTTCCTGTTCTGAATAACCCTGTTACCAGAACCTCTTCTCCATTTGCTTAACTGTTCAGCATCGGCAGCCTCCACCTTCATTCTCTTCCAGGTCTCTGGGTTGGCCTCATTGTCACCCAGAACTGTTCCTCCAAAATTTTAATGCTTCTCCAATTTCTTATTGACTTCTCACAGCTTGAACTTTTTAATACCTCCCCTGCCCCCAATCCCTTCCTCATTAGGATCCTCTTTCCCACAATGCATTTCTGTTTTCACTTTTAATCAGTCTGTTTTATGATGGTGTTAAGCTTGTGCACCACTGGAGTTGACCCCTTAGCTGGAACCTTTGGCCTCATGAGCCTCTCACACTTGTCCACTCACTGAAGACACTTACTGATGCCACTTACAAATGCATAGTTTTCAACTCAAGCTGAAAGAGAGATGTTTTATTTGTCTTTATTCAGAGTCTCTGTTACTTTTAGTTACTAACTGGGATGTTAACAATGTTTCATAAGCTTCCAATTGAAGACAACCTCTCTGTCTCACTTTGGATAATATACCTTTGACTTTACCCCCTAAACATTGTGACTCTTAGGTGCCACCTCCCGCTTCTTTTTTTTTCTAGTTTAGAAAAGTTTATTTCTGTAAAGAGAACAGATCTCATGTTTTATATATACAATTTCAGCACATACCGTAAGCATCTAGCATTCTTTAACCCTCCCTTCTTTCTCCCTTTGTCTTCATTCCTTTTTTCTTTTTAATTTTTGTGCTGACATATTTTTAGATTACTTTATAGTCATAAATGTGTCCTCCACTAAATAATTTAATGATGGAAAGTGTAAAGATCACTTTTTCACAGGGATACAGACAGACTATAAATGGTACCAAATTTCAAGGTGAAAGTAAAACAAACATCAAATATAATTTTGGATGTTTATTGGGCAGGTTTGGTAAGAGACACAAAAGGATTTCAAGCCTTGTGTGACCAGGAGTTACTGGAGAAATAACCTTGCGACTTTTCTGTATCTTGCCTATCATCTTACTTTCATATATTTTTCTCCCAAAGGATTGGAGACTTTTTTTATGTTAAAAGTGGAGACATTTTAATTTGCACATTTATTCAATATTTTCTGAATACTTAATGGGTGTCAGGCATTGTGCTACACATTATAGATAAAAGGACAACTAAGAAATCTGTTTTTGAACACTTAAGTTGTTTTACCAAAATGTCCAGAAAACTTTATTTCTCCTTTCATAAGCAGGACGCATGCATTTGTCATTGTTCATAACTTATATCCTAGGGGAAGTAAAGCAATGCACAAGAACCAGGAGTCATCCAAGAATTAGCTGTTTTTCATTTTATAAGCAGGCAGTATGAATGTGCCAGCTCAGAGCTGTATTTTATCTTATTTTCTAACTTTAACTTCTTTTTAAATTGAGAGGCGAAATCATGTATTTTGGTATGACATCATTTTTTTAAGATTTATTTATTTTTTATTGGAAAGTTAGATTTACAGAGAGGAGGAGAGACAGAGGAAAAGGTCTTCTGTCTGCTGGTTCACTCTCCAGATGGCTACAACGGCTGGAGCTGAGGTGATCCAAAGCCAGGGGTCAGGAGCTTCTTCTGGGTCTCCCGTGCAGGTGCAGGGTCCCAAGGCTTTGGGCTGTCCTTGACTGCCTTCTCAGGCCACAGGCAGGGAGCTGGATGGGAAGTGGAGCAGCCGGAATTAGAACCAGTGCACACATGGGATCCTGGCAAATGCAAGGTGAGGACTTTAGCCACCACGCTATCATGCCAGACCCAAGATGTCTTTTTATTGTCTTTTGGTTTTTGTTTTATTAATATATTTTTTACTTATCATTATACTCTATAGTGCTTTTTCCTTGTCCCCTTATCATCTTCCCCCAGAAACCCTACCCTCTTGACATTATTTCCCAAATGATTACAGCAGTATGGCAGTATAATGCTTTATTAACAGTTACAAGATCAACTTTCTGTTATTTAAATGTATCAAACAAAATTCACATTGAGGTTCTAACTAACTCTATTGAGATTGGCCTGCATTCAGAATTCGGCTAACAACATCAGCTACGTGGATATAGGGAGAAAGGTACCCTATTCACTGTTGGTGAGAATGTAGGCTAGTGCAGCTGCTGTGGAAGTCAGTATGAAGCTGCTAAGACAAATGAAAATTAATCTACCACATGACCCAGCTATCCCATTTGTGGGAATATACCTGAAGGAAATGAAATCTGCATATTATAGCACCAAAATCCACAATAACAATAGCTTGGAAGCAACCCAGATGTACTACCCTATCATTCATCATCTATGCTTGCAATGCTATGATACACTAAATATCGGAATCTTGGACTTGTGACTTGCCAAAGGACTATACTGTTGTAATAGTATGTGGGAAAGTAGTAGGGAGGAGGAAATGGGGGATGGGAAGTGGAGTAGGGAATCCATGTACCTATAAAACTGTATCATGAATAATAATAATAAATAATAATTTTAAAATAAATAACATACATAGCTTAAATAAAATAGTTCATGGAAAATGTGTGTTACCTTTTCATTACATCCACAAACTTTTGGAAATGTCCTCAAATAATGTCATTATGGAGATAACCGAAAGCTGATCTACTATATGACCCATCTATCCCACTTCTGGGAATATATCCAAAGGAAATGAGATCTGCATATGAGAAAGTGACCTATAATCCTGATTTGCAGCAGCACAATCTACAATAGTAAAGACATATATTCATCTAGAGGAACTGTATAATGAAGAATAGCATAATGGGAAGTGAAGATACAATTTAGTATGTATCTCTACGTCTGAATGAACTGTCAATGAAATGACCTGTCAATGAAACTGTTAAACGTATCTTGACAATTGAATGTTGGACTTTCTGCCATTGTCCTTAGCTGCAATGTCATGATACACTTCAATAGAAGAATAATGGACTTGTGACTATTGTTGAAGGACTATATTATTGTAATAATATGGGGGAAAACATATATGAGGGAGATGGCAAATTGGGAGGGAGGAAGGGGAAAGCCCTGAACCTAAGGAATTTTATTATGGAAAATACAAAAAAGAAAGAAAAAATGTATCATGGCACTTTAGGTATAGATAGAGGTAGGAAATCTAGTATTATGCTGTTTGGGTATATTTACATGCTTCAAAACGAGAGTCCTGTTTTCATTCAGGAGGAGATACCTGCTGCAGTGCAGCTTTAGCTCCCAGTGTGTTGTTCTCCACTACATTAACTCATCTGAGAGAGTATATGTATTTCTTGATTACCTACATCCATTCATTTTGTAGTTTGTCTAAAGGCTGTCTTATATTGGAGAGAACATATGTCGTTGTTTTGGGGACTTGTTTATTTCACTAGCATCATGGTCTCCAGTTGGGACCATTTTATTGCAAAGAGAGGATTTCAGTCTTTTTTTATGACTAAGTAGTATTCCAAAGAGTACATATACCTCAGTTTCTTTATTCATTCATCTGTTGGTGGACATCTGGTTTGTTTCTATGTCTTCATTATTGTCGATTGCACTTCCATAAACACATTGTACACTGTTCTGTTGCATGCAGATTTCATTTTCTTAAATGTTTCCAGGAGGGGTTGGTTGGGTTGTATGGTAAATCGATGCTGTTGTCTGAGCACTCGCCGTACTGACTCCCATAGTGGCTGCACTAGTCAACACCAATGAATTAGGGTACCTTTTCCCCACATCCACAACCAATAACCCAGCGGTTGTTTTTGGTTGATTTCTGAGTGCATGCTATTCTTAGTCGAGTTAGGTGGAGCTTCAATGTGTTTTTTATTTGCGTTTCTATAGTAACTAGTAATGATGCCTTTTCATATGTCTACTAGCCATTTGAATTTTGTTTCTGAAAAGTGTCTGCTCATGTCCTTTGCCCATTTCTTAACAGGGTTGTTTTGTTTTGCAGTTGTTGAGTTTCTGAAGCTCTTTGTAGATCTTGAATATTAGTCCCTTATCTGTTGTGTAGTGTATAAAGATTTTCTCCCACTGTGTTGGTTGCTTTTTCACATGATGTCTTAACATATGCAATGTAGAATTGTTAAACCAACCTTATTTTAGATTTTATATGTTGATTTTTAATTAGTTTTAAATAGACTCAATGTGAATTTGTAGATATTTCTTCCTTAAAAATTTTTTTTAAAGATTTATGTAAAAGTCAGAGTTATAGAAAGAGAGGAAGACACAGACACAGATAGCTCTTCCACCTGCTGGTCCACTCCTCAAATGGCTGCAATTACCAAAATTGGGGTGGTCTGGAGCCAGATGCCAGGGCCCAAGAGATTTTCCAGATTTCCTATGTGAGTGCAGAGGCCCAAGCACTTGGGTCATAGTGCTTTCCCAGGCACATTAGCAGGTAGCTGTACCAGAAATGAAATAGCTGGGACACAAACCACTGCCCATTGTGGTTTCACCCCTTATGCCACAGTGCCAACCTTATCTAGATATAAACCTAAGAACATGATAATATTCCCTTTCTCCCTCTCTCCTCTCATCTACCTCCCATCCTCTAACTCTCTTCCTTTCTATTTTTAGTTTTTGAAGTAATATATTTTATAATTACATTACAGCAAAAAGCTTATTCTGGAACTGGCACAATAGCTCAGTTGCTAATCCTTAGCTTGCAAGTGTTCGCATGCAATAAAGGTGCCACTTGGTGTGAGTGCTGTGCTCCACTTCCAACCTAGCTCCCTAGGAAAGCAGCGGATGATGGCCCAAAGCCTTGGGACTCTACCTGCACTGGGAGCTTGGAAGAAACTCCTGGTTTGGATTGGTTCAGCTCAGGCCATTTTGGTCATGGGGAGTGAGCCAGTGGATGGATGATTTTCCTCTCTTTCTCTCCTTTCTGTAAATCTGTCTTTCCAATAAAAATCAATAAATCTTTAAAAAGACTCAATCCTTAGCCAAATAGAAATTTAATGAGAAAAAGCAAAAACAAAATTGCTAGTTTGGGTGAAATGAAAGCAATAGCTAGGAATGATAATTGAATGGAAAAATGACCATTTCACTTATACACAGTAAATTTTAAAGTAATCACAGATCATTAAAACTATGGTAGCATAACATTCTTAACCATTGGTTTGGTAAGGTTACAAAAATTATAAAACTATATTTATTGCAATACTGATACAGACATTTCTTTCCTTTTTGTTTGAGTTTAAAATTTTGCCTCCTATATATTAAGGAGAACATATAGTATTTGTCTTTATGAGTCTGGTTTATTTCGCTCAGCACTATGTTATGTCCATTTTGATGCAAATGGTAGGATTTCATTTTTTATAGCTCAACAATATCTATTGTGTCTATTTGCCACATTTTCTTTATCCATTCATCTGATGGTGGACATCTTGTATGATTCCAAATGTGGGCTATTGTGAACAGTGCCGCCATAAACGTGGTGAGGCAGGTATCTTCTGTAGATTGTACTCAAGTCCTTTGGGTATATACTCAACAGTGGGATACTGAATCATATGGCAAGACTATTTCTAATTTTTAAAGAAATTTCCTCATTATTTTCTATAATGGTGGCACTAATTTACATTTTCAGCTAGGGTGTGTTAGCATTCCCCTTTCTCCATATCCTCCCCAGCATTCGTTACTCTCTGTGTCTTGGATATTAGTCATTGTGACAGGTGTGAAGTGATATCTCATTGTAGTTCTGACTTGCATTTCGCTGATGACTGGTGATGTTGAGCGTGTTTTCATATGTTTGTTCTTGTTCAAGTGCACTGCTCTCTGCCACAGTTGTCTCTTGTTCTGTGTTCTTGACCCTTTCTGTGGTGCTCCTGCATTCAGTCTCTCCTGCACTCTGCTTCAGACTCGTGCTTTAAATGCACATCTCATCTCTTTGTGGCTTATGTTGTTCAACAGAATAATGTCCTTTCTAACTGAAAAACCTTCCACTCCAACTTTCATATTCTTCACTCTGTTAATAAAATAACATGTGGAGATAAAAACTTTTGTCTCTTTTTTCTCTCCTTTTCTTTCACTCTACTTTTCATAGGACAGAAAGAAATGAATGCATATTTCATAGTTTGTAGAAAATTCAATTAAAAGTTAATGTACATTCTCTAAGAACATTCTGAAACATGTATGAATGCTTCTGAATCATGAGGACTGTGCTCTCTACTTGTTTACCCACAGATCACACAAAGGATCTTCTCCCCCAAACGCAGGGTTTGTTAAGGCATAGGGGTAAAAGTATTGGAACTAGGATTTTTATCCACTTATCTAACCCAATTTTATCAGCATTAAGCTGTGGGGAGTTTTTTGCATCTTTTTTGAAATACTTGTTTGTTATTACATCATTTCAGAATCTTTATAGAGAAATATGCAAAAAATGAAAATTAGAAATCCATACATAATCAACTTTACAGACATCAATGAGAAATTATTCCTGGACACTGTCTAGCAAGCAGGCTACAATGTAGTTATACAATGTATTACATACATACAAACACACATTGTACACAATGTATGTGTAGTTCCTATAATGGGTCATACTGCTTCTATCTGTCCGTGTGTAGCAAAATCTTTCCCTGTTCTGATTCTGTACTCTTCTCATCCTTTAGTTTCTTCTCAAATGCCATCATTTCTATGATGATTCTTTCTGATCAGCCTAACTAGAAGTGACTATTTCCACTAAAGCATCCTTGAAGTTGCTTATACTTTTCTCCTTTAAAGTAGTTCTTGTATGTTGTTGAAATTACAGTACCATATTCTTTTAGATGACCATGCCATTCCTAATTCACCCATGTCTTCTATTCACCCATCACATTTCTTGGCCCTCAAAGCTAGTAAAAAACCTTTTCTTTAATATATAATGAGGCAATGAAAAAAATAGGTCTATGAAAAATATTAAAAATGAATGATTAGCATGAAACAGGCTGTGTGCTGAGATGGAATATTACAAAGAAGCTAAGATGTCTTACAATAGAATTGAAATATTGCTCTGCCAGAAATATCAAGGATTGTGTTAGCATCTGAAGTTTTGTTCTTGGTTAGTATGGAATTGAATAGCTCTTGAACAATAGCTATGCTTATTAACACAGTAAAGCAGAAGGGCCTGGGAGTACTGAAGGTCACATTGCTCAATCTCTGTCCATCAAATTTTATACGAGAAAACCATCTGATTTCAGCAATCTTGATGCTAATCACTGCCAAGAGTCTGTTGCCACTGAGCTTCCAAAGATGGGAATACTCCAGCACAAACCTAAAGGAGAATGTCTGGTGTTAGAGTTTTCAACATTTACACTGGATTAAACCAGTGATAAGTCCAGCCCTATATATGCAGATTGGCAAATTGACCATGGATTATGGCTTGTGAGGTGTGCCCCCCAGGGTATCTCTATATATGTTCTATGGCCTCTACCATCTATTATTTGCTAGCATTTTTGTCTGGATTAAAGTAATCGAGATTGGTTTCTTCACAGGCCATACTTGATGATTAAGCATTGCCTAATCTAGGGACGGGTGGCCACATTTTCACTCCAGCCTTTCCTAGTGGGATCTCTTCCCCATTTTAGACTGTGAAGAGCAAAGGATGGATGTATTGAGGTTTGTAGAAGGACCAAATCATGACAGCTTTTTGTTGTTGTTATTTTGGGTGTTCTTTTTTTTTTTTCAACATGTTTCTGCCAATTCTATCCACTTCCTCTGGAATATGCTGAATTCAGCAGGCCAGGCTTTATTAATTCTATCCCCTAGGTCCATTGGTCATCTGGTAGTGCTTCTGCTACACACAGGAGCTGCCTCCCTGCCTTCTTTTAATACTTGTAGCCCAAAGTGAGCACTTCTTGAGGACCTCTTTCCAGCCTTACATTTCCGTGCACCATCCTCGCCTGCCTGGACTATGGCTCTGCTGTTCTTGATCCTTGGTGAGTAACCTGGCTCCTATTGGCTTAGGCTTCAGAGTTTTTGGAACTTGGTTTAGCAGAATTTCTTCCCTGCCTATCCAAAACAGATTTGGGTATCATTCAAGTAGGACTTCTTTATACTCCAAAATGCTACTTAATCCATACCAAATCCATAATCAACTTTGATGACTAGATTTTTTTTTCTATTTTTCTGTATTTGTATGGATGGACAGGTTTGTGATAATTTATGTCATTTTCCTTTTCATACAAATATTATTAAATGTACCATTAAAATATAAATTTTTGAGCCCAAAACAGTGGCATAAAGCAATGAAATGAAGTAGAGTTCCAAGACAATCAAATTTTAGTGATCGTTATCTGTTTTCCTCAGAAAAGTCTTTCTGTATAATATTTCCCAGTTTTCTTTTGTCTGTGTTAACCTAGAGGGTACCCTAATTATTTGGGAGATTTTGTAGCCCAAATCTCTTGATTTTTGGCTTTTTGGTATTTTTTAGTTGTCTGATTATTTTGAGTCACAATATTTCTCTGAAATCTTGGTCTCACTTTTATGAAAAGACTATGATCCCCAGAGGTTTGCTAGACTTTCTCAGAATAAATAATGTTGGGAATCTAACTACGTCATCTGAATTCCTACCCTAACCTAGCACATCCATGTTTAACGTATTGGTGATCTATGCCTTGCTGAAGCTGACACTTGTCTCTCAGTGTTGGCATTTCTGTGTTCTTTTGAAGATGCTGGCCAAATTTTGAACATTTCTATGTCCCATGTGGTACCTTGCCCTAATGACTGTACCACTGAGTCCCTGAGCCTCATCTGCAGTACCATTTCCTTCATGAAGCCTTCCTGGTCTGTGTAACCTATAATTGTTCCTTCTACTACACAGCTTGCAGATCATTTACTGCCTGTGTCACTTTTTGCACCTTTACATATGGCATAGCACTTTCATCTTTTTCCATATGCATACTAGTTTTATATTCTTTAATATACACATGGGGGAATTATTTAACAATTCATATATGTGAAATGTAACCTTTAGTTTGGGACAACTGAAAATAGGATCTCAGAGTCTGAATGTGAGCAAGTTATGAACATGAGAAATTAAGAACATGAGAATATTGACAAGTTATTTGGAAATCAAGAGAAGAAAAAAATACTCTTGACCTAAACCATTGCAATACTTGGTGCTATCTCAAAATTCCTAAGCTTGAAATGAAAAAAACCTTCATTTCTTCAGAAAAAATAAGTCAGATGAAGGTAATAGGAACATCCTGCGTTTGAACATGCCTAAGGTTCAGGAACTGGCAATGATTATGGGGCTCAGGACTTGCTACAGAACCAGAAGGTAACTTAATGGACACAGCAATCTAACCACACACAGACATTATAGGGAGGAAGCTTCACATTTTGAAGATGTAGTGGTAATTAAACCTAGGTGTTTATGAGTAAATCTAGAGCAACTTTCTGACTATTGATTTAAACCAGGGCTCAGTAAACTACAATCTGACAAGTGAGAATCATTCAACAATTTTATCTTTTTACATGATTTTATTTTTACATGAAAGGAAAAATAAAAGTAATGGTAGCATTTCATAGCACATTAAAATTACATGAAATACAACTTTCAGAGTCCGTTTATAAAATTAATTGGAACACAGACATGCTCATTTGTCTATGTGTATAAAACTGATCTCATGCCACTACAATAGAATTGAGCAGTTCTCACAGGTACCGTATAGCCCACAAAATCTACAATTTTATTGTCTGGTCCTATACAAACCAGTCTAAATGCATTGCCAGTGAACACAGACAAATCCTGAGACTTTGATGTACTCTCTGACTTCACCATGGTATTTTTACCTCCCCCTAGGGCATCTTTCCAGTGACCCCCAGCATCATCACTTTTCAGGCAGTAATAACTAATCTAATTGACCAGCCCAGAAAGCCAAATCTATGCCTGGGATTGAGCTATCACTACATACAAAGGGAACAGGCTGGGCCAACTAAACATGGTAGAATTGGAATCTGGCTCCTAGATAGTGTCCCTGTATTCTCCAAGGACAGTCAACCCAGAAGAAAGTCACAACGGGGCTGAATTTGGTGGCTCCCTATCTTCTCACAAAATTTGGTAAGGTGTATCTAGATTTTTGTTCTTTGAACAAAATATGGATCATTGACTCCATGGCCTCACTCACTCTCTTCTTTCTTCTCCAGCTGTTTGCACAGGATCTGGCCTCTCAGGTAAGATGGTTTGGGATTTCTTAGAGGGAGGCAAATTTCCTTTCTGATTTTCACCCTACCCAGCTTTGCAATTTTATGTGGGCAGGTTTCCTTGTCCAGAATTTAGAAAGGTGTAGGATGATTTATTCTGCCAGGAAACAAGAGATGTGTCTCCACTTGAACTACACTGCCCAAGAAAATCCATCAGCATCCAGATAAGGGAAAGCTTCGTTTCAAGCACAGAAAGCACTTCATCCTCCTATGTCTGTCAAATGAGCCTGTTGTCCTTTTGAACACCAGAACGTCCAGTCTCCCATGCAGCCTCAACGGCACCTTTGTTTGAATTAGACATTCATTTACCACTATATACTACTAGTGGAATGTCAGTCTCCCTTGGTTATCACTTGGGCATCCTTTGAGCAATGCAACAATTATGTACCTAAGGAGAGTCTAGGGGAGATGAGGCCCATGATGACGCAAACCCTTGGAGGTTATTTGTGAATTAGTAGTTTCTTTCACTGTCTCCTGGTCGCCTTCTCACCTGAGCTTGAAGTGGTCCCAAAGAGGAGCATCTATAAACTACTGTTAGTGTAAAGGTTTCTATATCCCAAGGAATCTGATTTTTCAAATAGTTTATTTTAGATCTTGCATTAACACACAATAATTGCACATATTTTACAGTGTAACGTTTCAGCATATATGCATTTCTTAAAATGAACACACCAGAAAATTGCTCTTCCTGTTCCATTATTTTTGGTTATGTTTGAAGGTTACTGGCCATTCCCTTATTTTAATTTTTTACTTTATTTTTAGTGTTGTTTATATAATTGAGAAGCATACATCAATGTGGGCCTCCAATTGGGGTGGGGAGGGTCGAGGTAATGAGGAAGATAATGGGTAAGATGAATGTTCCAGTTCTTGCCTTTTTTCCCTCCTGTTTTTACTAGGCGGGAAGGAAAAAGGGGCTATTCCTTGCTGCCAAACTATATCATCTATTAAATATATACTCGGTGGCCCATTACTCCAACATATCCCCTGACCTCCTTCCCCTACCAATCTGCAACTCCCCTCACCACTCCCTCCACTCCCCACCCAACTACATGCCTGGGGCTGAGGTAGCATGTCCTGGTCCAGCTTCCCCTGCATTTTGCCATGCTGTACTGCATGGCGTGATGGCACACACAAAGTTCTCTACATATATATATTTTTAACAATAGGCAACTATGCTGGCACACTGGTGTAGTTTGGCATTAGCCCCCACCAGAATACCAACCATTAGTTGCTTTTCTCCCAGTAGTGTAGTGCTTGCCTAGGTACAAGACACTTGGTTGCTGCCTGTAGCTGGATCATCTAGTTCTTTATGTAGGATATTGCACATCTCTTTAAGTCATAGTCACCCACACTGTGGTACAAAACACCAGAACTTGGTACATTGTGTTTCAGGACCTTTTGTCCAAAATGCTATCCTTTCCTCCCACTGCTCTTCCCAGCTTCCTGTAATCTGATTTTTTTTTTTTCAGATTGACATTAAAGACATGATTACTGTTTACAGCATTTGTATAGACTTCGGAGGAACGGCGGGAGATTTTCTACTTGCAGTTTATTTTGTTATTTACCTAAAGGACTGTTAAACCTGTGATTGTGAAGTGAATGGAAAATATTCCATTGTTAAAAATTAAACAAAGAAGGAAGGAGTAGGGTGGGTGGAACACACAAGCAAGAGAGAGGGCAGTGTGGGAAGTATCACTAAGTTTCTAAACCAGTATTGTGAAATACTTGATACTTATTCACTTTATGCAAATAAAATGATTTAAAATATATTAAAAAAATTACTGCTTCTGGAAGCCCAATCGCTTGATCTCTTCCCTCTGTCTCTAGGATTGTCCTTATTGGCGGTGCAGGAGCACAGCAGTTTATTTCACAACCTCTCCACCTTAGAAGGTTGCTGCTTCACCCTTCCCCTCCTTTCCCTTCCCTCAAACGCATTCACAAAGGTCCTGCCCAGGACACAGCTGTCCTGAGGAACCCCTCCACTGTTCTCACTGACTTTCAATAGTGTCTACCCTCTATACCCTCAAACTAAATTATTTGCTCCCTTTTTTCTTTTATTTCATTTTATGACACAGTTTCATAGACTCTGGAACTCCCCCAACCCCATGTTGGATTCCTCCACATTGTTGCTCCCTCTGTTTCTTATTTCATCTTTCCCAGGAAGTTTTTATGTGTTCTCCATAGAAAATGAAAATTCATCAAAAGTGAGAATTTTGTAACCCAGAGCGAAATAAAATATTCAGTTCATGATTCTGATAGTTCAGTGTTCCTGGAGTACTCAGTGATGTTCATTCAAACTCTAACCTTGAATCCAATGTCCCAAATGCTATTCCTGAGCAATTCCTCTTAAATTATATTTATGCTTAGATGTATAAACTTCAAACTAGGTCTTGCAAAATGGAAATGGAGTTTCTATGGCTACATTTTATTCATTTATTATTATTCTTTATGGGAAAGTCAGATGTAGAAAGAGAAGGATAGACAGAAAGACCTTTGATCTGCTGATTTGCTCCCCAGAGGCCGCAGTAGTCAGAGCTGAGCTGTTCTGAAACCAGGAGCCAGCAGTTTCCTCTGGGTCTCGCATGTGGGTGCAGGGTCTCAAGGCTTTAGACCACCCTCTACTGCTTTCTGAGGCCATAAGCAGAGAGCTGGAAAGGAAGTGGAACAATTAGGATACAAGCTGGCACCCATATGGGATCCTGGCAGTTGCAAGATGAGGATTTAGCCACTAGGTCATTGCGCTTGGCCCTATAGTTAAATTTTAATTTCTACCTCTATCCCCTGTTCTTTATATTGTCTCCCTCAAAACAATGAAGAAGGATAGAGCAATAAATCCAACATAAATTTATCATTTAAAACCAGTCAGGTCAAAGTTTTCTCACCCGTCTCTGGGCACTGATTTCAATTCTGGGAAATTTCTGCAGAGTTAAGACAAAACATATAGTGAAAAATTGTGTTCCTCAGTAGTTAGGTTATATTCATGCAGTCAACTGGGTCATTCTTGTGGCCTCCATGTTGACTTCTGTTATGCTATTCATGTCCTAGTACATTGTTGACTCCTAGTTCAAAAGCAGTGAACAGAAGTTCCCCAGTGTTTCGTTGTTGTTGTTATTAGACTCTGTGGCTAAATTGACTTGGGAAGATTGCCTCAATCCCTGTAAATGAAAGTTCTTGAGGACAGAAATCATGTCTTGCTCACCAACATTCTCTAGTTCTGGAATGCACGGCACCCAAAGCACAGTATGTTCTCCACAAATGCTTATTGTATAGTGGGTTCTTCCTGGTCTCTCCTCTGTTTCCATGTCTTGGTTGAAGACAGAAAAGGTCTCATGGTATTTCCTTTCCCCAGAATTCTAGTCAGAGAGTAAACACAAGTTCTTAAGTCCAGAGAACTTACATGGAGTCTTTTTGGTACCTCTCTTTCATCATGTCTCCTAGAACATGGAAAATTACCAGGACTCTCAGACTTTGAAGCTCCAATTCTTTTACATGTCTTCTAAGCTAAGTGCTTAGACAAGGGATGGTGTCACAAAAGTATCATGGATGGGTAGAAATGGGTCCCTTTAGTGGAATAGTGTTCAGCCCAAACTGTATACTGTGCTACTATGGAAAAAGAATCACAAAGAAAAATTAAAAAAGCAAATGGTAGATTTTTTTTCTCTTCTACTGTGGGCTAAGACTTCCATTATAGGATAGTATGGTCACAGAGTCCTTGCTTCCTTGTAAGCCATTCTCACCATCTGTGAAATAATGGGGTGGACTTGGTGGCCTCTGTTGGTCCTTCTGAATACTAGAAGAATCTGAATATCCTGTATAGATCCTTAATTCACATTTTTCACTGAATCTTCAAATTGCAAATGCTAGAAGTCATGGGTAGGCAATGGGAAGTGGAGTTTCTTGGTAGTGTACAATTAAGAATATAAGATCATCAAAACAAGAAATGCTGTGTGATGTTCCTCTCCTTTTCCTTCCTTTTGGTCTCTTCCTTTTTAGTGTCTCACCTCTTTACAACTTTTGTCAGTGGTGGGATAGTCTCAAATTGACTGAATATTTGCACAAGCAGTTTGTGCTCTTCCTAGATATCAAGCTAACAGTCTATCTCTTTACAGAATCTCCAACCGGAGTGCGGCTGGTGAGAGGCCCCCACCGATGTGAAGGGCGAGTAGAGATAGAACGGATGGGCCACTGGGGCACTGTGTGTGATGACGGCTGGGACATGAAGGATGTGGGTGTACTATGCCGGGAGCTAGGCTGTGGAGCAGCCAAGGGAACTCCCAGTGGCTACTTATATAAACCATCAGCAGGAAATGAGCAAAGGGTCCTCACTCAACTGGTCAATTGCACTGGAATGGAAAAGATGCTGTCTGAGTGCGAGCAAGATGAAGATGTTTTTGATTGCTCACACAAAGAGGATGCTGGGGCATCATGTGAGAGTGAGTACAGCAGGGCTCAAGGATCGTGTGCTAGCTGCCCATCACCCACATGATTTGTCTTGTTGGTCTTTGTCCTTACCACTGGCCCCTCATCTTCCTCATATCTGATAGCTTCTCAATTGTGAGCAATGGGGATAAATTATATTCACATCCAGAATTGCAATTTCTATTTCAATGAGGTAATGTTTTCCCTTAGTTTCCTTCTATAGAAGAACCTACTTATCTTATTTACATATACATACACTTGTGAAGATCCAGCAGCCACTAACCCTTGTTGATTGAGTGCCTTGTTCTGAAAGCTGGTGGCAGTTGTGAGAGAAATGAGCTCCCGAAGTGCTGTTTTTGATTGCTTCCGTTTCCAAGGAATCTTTTTACCATCCACAGAGGTGGTTGGGAAGTACTCATAGCAAATCAGAGTAACCTCATTAGGTGATAAATAGACAGGTCTGTATTAATTTCTCTACCTTCTGTTATTTGTTTTCCATATATGAATAATCTCCGCATGTATATTTTCTCCTCCATTAGACCATGACTTTTCTGAAATCTTGTTTTTTTTCTTTGCCAGCTCACAGAATTTGTTTTCCATGAAATACTTACTTAAAAAAAAAAAAAGATTTATTTTTTGTTGGAAAGTTGGATTTACAGAGAGAAAGATATTCTATTCACTGGTTCAGTCCCCAAGTGGCCACAACAGCCAGAGCTAAACCAATCTGAAGCCAGGAGCCAGGAGCTTCTTTTGGATCTTCCATACGAGTGCAGGGTCCCAAGGCTTTGGGCCGTCCTTGGCTACTTTCCCAGGCCACAAGCAGGGAGCTGATTGGGAAGTGGAGAAGCTGGTACATGAACCGGCACCCATATGGGATCCCTGTGCATGCAAGGCGAGGACTTTAACCACTAGGCATTGTTCTGGGCCTTAAATAATCACTTTTTGTCCCTAAACTGAAACCTCATATTTGATTCTTACATTGGGAGCTGCAAGTAATGTCTGAGATACCTATTTGAAATTGCCAATGCTAAATTACAAGAGTTTTGCTGTTGGCACAACTTGTATGTTGCTACTATTTTTAAAACTTGGAAATAGGCATTTAGCCTGGTGGTTAAAACACCAGTTCAGTTGTCCACATTCCACATCAGAGTGCAAGCTTCTCGGGCCAGAACATACTCCTCCTGTTCGCGATTCCAGCTTCCTGCTAATGTGGAACCTAAGAGGCAGCAGCTGTGGCACAAGTGATTGGATTCAACCCATATGGGAGACCTGGATCACAAGCTTTGTCCAACCATCACAGGCATTCAGGGACTGAAACAGTAGATGGGAGTTCTCTCCCTCTCTCTCTAACTTTCAAAAGAAAAATGTATTTTTCATGGGAGGATTGGCTCACTGGCAGAGTAAGTTGATCCTTCACCTATTAACCCTGGGAGCACTTTCCACACTTCCCAGAATAATACAGTTTGCAAACTGTAACGAACCTACTCTACTGCGCAACACTAGAACTTACTACTTTTATCTGTATTGGCATCCAGACCTCACACTATCCCCTGACCTTCCCTGTCCAGATTGACTTTGTTTTTTACGCTGGTATGTGAGAGAGAACATGTGGCATCTGTCTTTTTATATCTGCCTTACTTCACTTAACATAATGACCTCCAGTCTTTCACTCTTCAAGTAAATATTTATCAGGCAGCCTAAAGCTCACTCTTACACGTCATCCTAAACTTTCAAAACTGACAGATGTGTACTAGGATCCTGCCCTTTGATAATGCCATGTTCTTATATGGGGAGAACATTTACCCTTTCTTTCTTACCAGACCCAGACATCCCTTTACCTCCAGTCCCAG
This sequence comes from Ochotona curzoniae, assembly GCF_017591425.1. Taxonomy (NCBI): domain Eukaryota; kingdom Metazoa; phylum Chordata; class Mammalia; order Lagomorpha; family Ochotonidae; genus Ochotona; species Ochotona curzoniae. The sequence goes on from NW_024467100.1 coordinate 9,204,590, forward strand.
AGAGTGTACGGCTTGTTGATGGCCCTGGACGTTGTAAAGGGCGAGTGGAGATACAATACCAGGGAAAATGGAACACTGTGTGCAAAACAGGCTGGAATCTCAAATCTGCGAAGGTGGTGTGCCGGCAACTGGGGTGTGGGAGAGCCATAAATACACAAAAATCTTGCGACAAGTCTACCCAGGGCAAAGGACCAATCTGGCAGAGTCAGATAGCTTGCTTAGGACAAGAAGTAGTCCTTCAGGACTGCCATTCCGGGCCTTGGGAGAAGAACAATTGCACTCATGCTGAGGATACATGGGTGGACTGTGAAGGTAATGTCTACATATCCAGAGACAATGTTCATTCACACATTTACTTACAAGGGGTCCCATTCAAACAACATTACAGTGAACTGCTGATAAGACATAGAACTGTAGCAAGTTTATTTAATTGTGCTTCTCACTAATTATCTTATTTGTAGATTGTTATGCTCTGTGCCTTTCTGAGAATGTTTTAAATAATATTATGCACTACATTGATATGAATTGCTATTATATTGAATTCTGTCTGATATAGCATATCATTTCATGCACCTTTTAAGCTCTTACATTTTTAAATAGTATATGTCACTTATAAATATTAACATTATAAAATAGATGAGTCAGTGTGAAGATTCAGATAGAAAAATGGACCTGGTCCACAGGATTTGAACCTAGCATAGGGCTTCTTAATTACACAAACACGTACAGTCTCACTTGTGCTAGTTCAGTTTGGGTGAGGATGCAGATGATCTTAATTTCCCCCATTTTCTCTCTTTCTTTCAACCTCCCACTTCCTTTTTTTAACCCTGCAGATCCCCTTGAACTGAAACTTGTGGGAGGACACAGCCGCTGCTCTGGAAGGCTGCAGGTGCTACACCACGGAATGTGGGGCTCAGTGTGCAATGATGGTTGGGGAGAGCAGGAGGACCAGGTAGTGTGCAAACAGATGGGCTGTGGGAAGTCCCTCTCTCCATCCATGAAAGAACGGAAAATCTTTGGCCCTGGAGTTGGACGCATCTGGCTGGACGATGTCGATTGTTCGGGGAATGAACAGTCCCTGGAACTCTGCCAGCACAGGTTCTGGGGACGACATGACTGCACCCATGAGGAAGATGTGGCTGTGATCTGCTCAGGTAAGTCCTATGCATGGAATTCACGAGGATGATAAAGAGGGGAGGTAGGAGAGATGGACTCTAAAGAAAAGGATGTGACAAAGCGTAGTCATTACCCACTCCCTGTGTATCTCTAGGAATATCATCAGAGGGAAATTCAGGCATATCAGTGGGGTTGGAGAGTGCGAAGGATATCAGTGCCAATGATGCAAGTAATAAAAAAAATATACGGTTTATAAATATGAGAACAAAAATAATTTAAGCATTGTTATCAGTATCCTGATACAAAAATGAAGTTAAAAAAAAAGCAACCATCCAAAATCATAAAAGTCACTTTCAATTGTATATCAGAATGATAACATCCAGTCTTTCAGCTAAGGGTTAGTAAAGAACCTAGGGATAAGAGGATTCCACACTTAAGGCCTAATTTTAAACTACTGAAGATTTTTCAACCAATTCGCTTCTGTCATCACTCCATTACTTACCAATATTAAATACGGGAATGGATTTATGATTGAGAACCCTTTAAAAATGTCCATGACAATGTTATCATGGAAGCCAGGATAGCAGCCCTGAGTATCTTCAGGGGAGTGAAATAAGAATCACTGCTTTGGTTTAGGCCAGGAAGTTCACTTGCAGCTCCTGCGAGGCTGACTCCAGAGAATTAGTGGCCTGATGCCCAGTTGTACTAAACATGGGGATTTGACTGCATAAAGCTACGTCACTAAACAACTAACCCTGAACCTAAGCTAAAACTAATAGTGGGCAAAGAAATGTAGGGAGCAGAACCTCAAAGGTTTCAGGACAAAAGATTCTGTTTGAATTCTGCTGCTGTTACTTGGAAGTTATACAAACTGAGTCATCTAACTGCTGTGAACCCGGTGTTTCATCTGTAAAACAGAGACAGCTATCTCACTTACCTCAAATATTGTTGTGATTACATGACATGTAAATGTGCATGAATACTTTCTGTGACTCACGTGGGGGTTGAAAAGTCCCTGGGAAATTGCCCCCAATTTAATCAGCTCTTACAGGGTGGGATATCTGTGTAGTTTAGATCTCTTTCCTATATTTGGCTTTGTCTTCTTCTTTAGCTGATCACAGCTTGACGAGAATATCCCCCTTTTGATCTATCACCATCCTAACCTAACTGCATTTTCCTCTTCTTTTTTTTTTTACAGATTAGTATCCTGGTCTTCCTGATGCTTGTCTTGGCTTCCACCGGTCCCTGTGTGTCTCCTGATTGTTTCTACTAGGCTCCCACTGGGTCTCAAAACTTAGCCACAACTCCCTGACACATCAATAACATGGATGCTGTGCTGACGTTACAGCTGGCAAGTTCAAGTACCTGCACATGTGCCTGGAGATGTGGAGAAGAAGAGCATTCCACTGAGTTATGCTCTACTCCTAGCTCACACTGTGGGCTGATTCTGGCCTGGACTGCTTCCCTTCAGGCAACCTGGAAACCACAGATCTGCCACTGTAACCAGAGGTGCTGACCATTACCGAGGCAAGATCCACGTCCATAAACAAAGAAAAGCAACAAGAAAAGCCCTGGAGAGCAAATGTGGCTAGACCATTTCACAGAAATTGGGGAAATTGAGAATTTGAGTGAATCTGTGGAGTCTTCTTTCTATTTTTTCTCAAGTGTCAAATAACATAGCACTCTTCTTGGTGAAAGTAAACCATTTTCTCAGTAGCAGATCAGTGTCCTGTGGTTCTAGACTTTTTCCTGACCACAAAGAATGCTTCTTCCTCTGGATACTCCAGTAACACATCTTTGTTGTCCATCTTTACATAGCCTGCCAACATGATTGGCATTGAACAGGAGGAAACTCATAAATACATCCTATTGTATCCACAGAAAACTCATAGGTTACTGACAAAATTCCAAAACAGACCCAGAATGAGGCTGGGGAGGCCCAACAAGGTATCTGATGTCAACTAGAAAACATCATTTTCATTTTATGAAGCTAACATTTTGAGGCCTGTAGGGTGAGACAAGACAGGGAGATAGATACTAACGAGAGAATCAAAAGTCCATTGTGAAAACAAAAAGCTTCAGGCTCTGAGGCTCAGCTAACACTATGACCACCTTACACTGTCTAATAAATTAGATCTCAGTCTCCTTGTGATACGTTCTTCCTGCTAATGGAGAAGAACGTTACCCACTTCTCTGTGTTGGCATTTTAGACAAGATTAGGAGGTAGAACCTGTCTGCAAACACAATAATTCCCTCTCCCCTGGATGCCAATTCTCCCTGTCTGCATCCTACTTCAACCTGTGAACCGGAGGCCAATTTTGCTGTCTTGCACTTGTGACTCTCATATGTCTAACAATGCAACCCTGATGTCATGTCTTTTAGTCCCACATCTACTTTGCTTTCCTTCTTCTGAGTCTGTTTATGTTTCTAGCTTGGAATCACACAAGTCTTTGGTCCATGACTAATTCTGTCAGGATGATCCAACAGTTTCAGCAAGGCAGTAAGTGGGAGGAAGGATACACTGACATGGGAGGAAGTTGGGAGGAAGAAAGCCCAACATGTGACCAGAAGTCAGGAGGCAAAGCTGTGATTCCCTGAGTCACCACCTGGGGATAGACTGTGTCTTTCTGGAGGACCAGGTCTTAACAGGGGATGTGAAACACTGAAGAAAAAGAAGGTTTCCCAAACTGTGTGACAAGATGAAATAATGAGGGCCTTTGAAAAAAAATCATTGACTAGAGCAATGGATGGAATTGACACCATTCCACGCAAGGACTTGTCATGTATCAAATGTTCACACTGTAGATGGTTTGTGACAATTTCACATGAAGAGAGTTAGCAATATTTGCTTTGTTCATATTCACCTCTCCCTGTGCCTGGGCTGGCTGGAGGGGACCCCAAGAACTTATGGGAGTGGGCAAAGGTGGAAGGTGAAAGGAGTCTGGATCTCTCAATAACTTGAAATCCATCCAGATCCGAGTCTTACCCCAAACCTTATGGCATGTGACATGAGTGATAAGTAAACATAAATTATGTCAAACTTCTGAACAGTCAGGGTGGTTTATTCATCACAGTTAGCTTATCATAATGTATTGTTCAAAATCAATTTCACTGCTTAAGAGCTAACGAAAAATTCTGGTATCATTTGCCTTCCTTTTATGTCTCCATGTATTTTTATGCTTATAAGGAAATGAGATTATCTTATTCATAATTTTAGATTTATTATACATGTTGTGTATTTTAAATTCTTCTTTGAATCTTTCTCTGAGCCCTTTCTGTCCCTAAAAAATATACCCAACATGTGCATAGAGAGATCATTACAGTTTTGAACAACGTAATCATATCCCCCTGGCCAGCGATGATTGGTATCATAGTGGTCCCCAGTTTCAAGTCTAGTTAGCTCCTTCAGAAAATTGGGACTGAGAGCATGTTAGACTGTCTTATTAGTAGTTGGGTTTGTTACAAGTGAGTCCAGTGACTTTTATGTCCAGCAGGCTTGGAGTTGAGATAGAAGAAAATCAGTTGGAAAATCTTGTGGTGTGAAGACTAGATTACACAGCCAAATTAACAGCCTTTCAGAATGTTTGGTTAAAGGACAGGCTCTGAATGGATATAGGAGAATAAGCTGAGTTGGCAGTATGTGGGAAATCCTGATTCTGCTAGGGACATTGAGCTCTGGTATTCTGATGAGTCGTGTGTGTGTGTGTGTGTGTGTGTGTGTGTGTGTGTGTGTGTGTGTGTGTGTGCAAAGGAAGCCTTCCTAAGAGCAGTGATATTGATCTCTATGCCTCCACCTGAAGAGATTGACCCTGTATTGCCTGAGCAAACTGTAAAGATCTCCTCTCTGGTGCAGGGATAATAGATAGGAAATCTATGAAATAGTACTTGATATGTATTAGCAGAAATATTCTAGATGAAGTGATCAAATTAACTCATCTATAAAGAGAGATGACATAGAACAAAATACTTTCCAGTTCTCTATCTGATCACAACCAGTCTTCTTTGCTTCTAGACCCATAGCTAGACTTGCTTCCCAGCATGCTACCAAAGACGAGACACAAAGCATGATCAGAGTGGAGGGTCAATTGCCTCTGCAAGCAATACTGTTCTTTTTGATTTGTATAGACATAAATCTGGATAATGAGGGTAGGAAGGGTTACCAAAGATGCAGGGTGAAAGTACAGAGAGTACAAAGTTGGACCAGGCTCAATGTGTTGATTTGGGCTTACTAAGACTGTATCAGTGGTAAAGAGGGTAAAGCCACAGCCTGCAATGTCAACATCCCATAGGTGCTCCTGTTCACATCCTGGCTACACGGCTTCCAATCCAGTCACCTGCTACGGGTCTAAAAGCCAGCACAAAATGGTCCAAATAAATAGCAGTCCCTCTGCTTGGCTCACTGCTGGCCATCACAGCCATCTAGGCAGTCAAGCAGTGGGTGGAAGATTCTCTTTCTCTCCTCTCTTACCTCTACATATTTCCAAAATTATAACCAAAAATATTTTTACAAATTATTTTATGATGCATTTACATAGGTTCTGAGATTTCCCCTATTTCTTTCCCAATTCCTGCTCAGGTAACGTGTATCCTATATTGCTACAAAAGTGAAGTTTTTCTTAAACAGTCATAAGTCTATCACTCTGGTTAGTATAGCCATACATTGTTGGTATGGACAATGGCAGGGAGTCCAGCACCCTGTTCTCAAGATAGATTAAACAGTTTCATTGGGCATCCATCTTTGCTTTGGAAGTTAGATGCTTACTTCTTTGTATCTTCATATCTGGATATGACAGTCTCTGTTACACAATTAGTATAAATTCACTTAAACGAAAAGCCATAAAACAAAGTCGGTAACAGGAAGAAAATTGCAAATTTACAATAAGATAAAGAACATACAAATGATGACTTGTGTTGTTGAAGAAAAAAACAATATCCATGACCTTGCCAAAGGAAATGATGTTACTGTATGACAAAATGAAGATTTTAATCAGAGAAATAAAGAACTTTTTAGGACAAATGAAAATAAAAACATAGATATCAAAACCCCTGAGATGTAGCACAAAAGTATTGTAAGCGGTCTTGATCTTGTATTTTGCAAGAAGGTTGCCCAATATCAGAGAAAACATAATGACATTTGTCCTTTTGGGATTAAATTCTTTCCCTGAGCACAAAGATCTGCAGGTGGGAACATTTGGTTGGAATGGTAGATAATCATTATTTTAGAGACCAAGTAGTATTCTTAGAGTAGATATACCATGCTTTTTTATCCACTCCACTTCAGACAGGCATCTATGTTGTCTCTACGTCTTTGCTATTGTGGATGGTGCTGCTGCAAATATAGGTTTCAATTTCTTTGGATGCATTACCAACAAAGGATTAGCATGGGTTATACAGCAGGTAAAGTTGCAGAGTTGTTAGCACTCACCAAACTGACTTCACAATGGTTGTGCTAGCTTAGGCTTCCACCAATAGTGAAGGAGGGTACCTTTCTCCCGACATCCACTTCAGCAGGTGGTGTTGGTAGAGTTTTGAGAATGCCAGTCTCACCGGAGAAAGTTTGAATCTTACTGTGATTTTTATTTGTATTTTAAAAAATGTTTTCTAGGGAACCTGAGCATTTTTTCATGTCTGGATGTCTGGGCTGTGAAATCCACCTGTTTCTGTACCATGTCTTGGAGTCAGCTGCTCTGTCTTTGCTCATGGCCGGATCAACCAAATCAGCAGGACAAGCATTTCTTTATCTGTGTTCACCTCCTGAACTCCCACTGAAATCATTTTCCACTTGGCTGCCACTGGAGCTGCTGGTGCCACTGGAGCTCCAATTACCACTTGCCGACTCTTGCTACATTATCTGGTGACTGCAGCTCTGCTCTGTTCTCTATGCTGCTTCCCCAAGTCGAAAGGACTCCAGGTAGCACACTACTGTCAGCCTGTCCTCTATTACGTCCTGGAAGCAGCCCTGCAATCATTAGCTGCAACCTGGCTAATGATTGTTCAGCAGTTTAAATCTGTTCGTACCTTATATCTCCATCTTGCCTTCAGAAACCTATGCTTAGTCTATGTAGGATTCTGCTTGCTTACAATAAACATATGTGCTTAACCAGACTGTCTCCAGTGGTTCTTGATGCTTCTAACTAACTCAGCCCACATCATCCCCTCGATGGTCATGGTATACTATTAGTCAGGAACTCCCAAGAGAACACTGCCTTTTTCATAAAAAAAAATGTCTTAAATTGCTTCATGTTCTTTACCTGGTTGAAAGACAATGGGAACGACATTTATCACCCATGTCGCACTCCACAAAGGCTCAAAATGATCTGGATAAGTCCAAAACAGGAAGTAGAAACTCAGGCAGTATGGTTCACACAGCTAGCTCAATTGGAGGAAAATTGTATCATCACCAAGCACTGTCTGTGATGTGCTTTGGCAGAAAGCTGGAATTGTGAAACAAAGCTGAGACTTGATCTCTGGCACTGGATTTCAGATATAAGTGTCCTAGGATATACATTACCAGCTATGCAAACACCCTGCCATTCTTCTTTTGGAAACAATGTTTTTGCTTATCAAAGAATTATTTTGTTTATCAAAGAATTATGATATGGTTTAGCATTCAATCAATATTAAAGTGAGAGAAGAAAGTGAACCTTTTTGGGAATCTCATTTTGCCACACACAGAATGTCAGTGAAGTTTGAGGAAAGGAATGGGTTAGTGATCAGCACAAGTGTCCACAACTAGTGAGAATGGAGGGGTAACAGGATGCCCTGTGTCAGCAGTGCACTTCAGACAGGACCAGGAAATCATAGGCATCAGGCAGCCTTAGCCAACTGAAAAGCAGAGACCTATGACACCCTCCACATTCTAATACTGTCATGGCAACCCCAGACAGTTACTGGTACTGGACCCTCCCTGCCTCACTCTGCTGGAATCATTCTTACGGTAGGTCCATCAGCTCAGGGCTCTGTCAACTTTATCCTGCTTTGTGTGTGTTTAAGAACTCTTAAGTGTTGGATGCTCATCAAAGCATACTATAACAAGTTAAGAATGACATTACACATTAAGACAGTTCTTTACTTCATTTATTTAAACCAATCATGTGTTTGATTTTCTCCTGTCCGGTCCCTAGATCTACTGACTACCAGAACCATCAGCATGGCAGGATCATCCAGGACTCCATCAGATCAAGGGTCCAAAGGAACCTCCTAGAAAAACAGCACTTGTCTTTCCCAGCTGGCCAACACTCAACACCAGGTGGAGGATCTCAGAGAGACGTTTCTAACATCTGAGGCTACTGCCTATGCCCTGGCCAAACAGCTACAAAAATACCGTAAGTTCTGGAGATGATGAGTGGTGGTCTTGCTTCTGAGGAATGAGATGAAGAGTGGATTGGGACTTGGGTTAGAATCCCTGTGACTGATTCCTGCTATGGGTACAGGACAGCTTATTTATTTCTCGAACATTTGGAAGAGTCTTGTGCTGGGATTCTCCGTGGACCCAGGAAAGCCTGCAGACATGTAACATCATCATGACCATCTTGTTAGTCTCCACAGAGGTTCATCTGGCACATCAGTGAGCTGGTGAAACTGATGGAAATGTGATGGTCTGTACAGGATCTAGGGGATAAAAGCACAAACACATCTGCTCTTCTCTGACACTATTCTTGCATGGGGGACACAGGAGAAGAGTGGGCATTGAAGCTGCGAGAGGGAAGTCCTACTCGAGGAAACTGAGCTTCTTCTCTTCAGGCCATGTTTCAGGCTGGATTGCCTTCTCTATCAGCCTGAGAGTGGGGACAAAGGAGTCCTAGGAAACAGGGGCTTGACAACAGGGAGATCGTGGCATCTCTGACTAGGAGCAGGCTTCTGTCATTCATGCAGCTTTCTTTTGAAGGGAAACTGGAGGAAATGTTTCTCATAGAAAAGGTTGAAGCAGGTGAAAAAGGGAAAGGAAGAGTTGTGTTCTAAGAAAACATAAGCTATGCTGGAGTGGTACCGTTTCCACTCCTCAGTAGAATCACATGAAAACAGGGATAAACTTTAGACCATAGACTTCATTGTGATAATACAGTGTGTAGAGAGCAGGGCTGCTGGGCTGGTCTCCAGAACCCTGGCCACGTTTCATTCTTAATATCTTACAGAGCAGTAACCACCTCTCTGACCCAGAATCAACCCACCAAGTGATATAGAACCAACGGGTAATTCCTGTTCATGTGTTTGAATGGTATTAGACTCCCAGTGGACTTTGTTAGGTGATCCATCAATATATTAGTGAATGAGTTGTTTGTTTCAGGTATTTGTGGTCTAAGATTTATGCTCTCAGATGATTCTTGCTTTATCACTGAGACTTTGGTGCACTGGTTTTGCAGTGCCAGCACACAAGAACCTTCTCCTATGCCATCCCTGGTGTTTCCCACATACACTGGAGACTCGTGCCCAAGCTTAGTGTTTGGCTTGGCAGACCACAAGCTTGGTAAAGTGACTCAGGTCTCAAAGACACACCACTGGGTATGGATTGTCTCTGCCCAACACCATTTGTGTCATCCAGTCAGGCTGCATGGTGTGAATAACTTTCCTTTGCTGATCTGCTCTATGCTCAGCATTATAAATGTACACATCTGAGCCGCTGAGAAATAGATATGGAAGTCTGCTCACAGAGGGACACCAGGTTCATTCCAGGGTGGACCCTGTCTCTTCTGCTGAAGACAACCATCTCAGTGGCCTGTGCAGCTGTCTACTGAGGCAGAATGGTCTGTGTTTTCTCAGAATGGGAGCCGTACAAAGTCATCATGGAGCCTGTGCCAGGGCAGAAGCCAGAGTGCAAGGAGGAGCAGCTGGCAGAAAGCCCACCCGTCACCAAGAAGCTGAGGTAAGGGCAGGCAGCAGGTCAAGCTGCATGAATCTCTCTGGTGGGCAGTGCAACTGGCAGAGCTGAGAATTCATTTGTGCCAAGAGCAGGGTGGGTATTTACCTCACAAGTATTTCTAAAGTAAATACAAAGAAATAGAACATGATAGACACAATTGTTGCAAGTCTCATTTCCTTTCCACAAGATACTGTGAATGGACATGAAGTACCCAAATGAAAAGGAACAACTCAGGGTCAATTATCACAAGATGCTCCACTCCCAAAGTGACTTCTCTCCAATGACTCCAGTAGCAGTTACATTAGGGCCAGAGAGGGTGTGAAGACAAGGGAGAATGACAGGAAGGAGGTCACTGTGTACAACTCCCTCCTTTCTGCAGTAGGAACAGGGACTGTTTGGTGAGGAGACAGCATCCATGCAGTGTGAACACACGGAAGGAGGGTGTGAATGACTCTGACAATATGGTTGAGTCATCCTCTCCTCCTCTGTTATTGTTAATGTTCTGCTGACTAACATTTGTCATCTGTCCTGAGTAAAACACCACCTCTCTTGTTCTCAGATTCCCAATCTGGAAACCGATCTTTTTCTTTCTTTTCTTTTCTTTTTTTTTTTTTTTATCCTGAACACCAGCTGTGTCAAGTCACATTTCTTTTGTGGTTTAATGCCCATTACTGCACAAAGCACTATATGCATTTTTACATTGACATGCCCATGGCTAAACTTGGAAACTGGAGGAGCTTCTACTGAAGCAACTCTCAGAAGACTCCTGGCTCCCATGACAGAAGAAAGACATGAGAAAGCACCCAGGAACCTTACTGCAGCAGAGTCTGACCCCAGGGTGGGGTTAGGTTTCATCTTCCCTTTTATGTTTTGCTCAGGCAGGGCAACACACTGAGACTAGCATTCATGTGGGGCACCTTAGTGATCGTCTTACAGGAACCTCAAAGCCATGTGATCCAGCCTCTTCAGTTTTGCATAGATCCATTTCTCTCTCTCTCATCACTTAGAGAATCCAAAATCCTCCTTCAAGATCAGGACCTAGAGTTGAGTCAGCTGAGGCAGAACTCACAAGAGGGGAGACACGCAGCCTACCACCTCCAACAGCATCTCACCAACCTCCTCACCCATCATGGCTGTAACAACTGCCAGGCCACAACTTTCTTTAGTTAAGGATTGTCTGAATGGAGGGATTGAGGACAGCCTCACCAGAGTAGAGGTCCAAGTTTAAATGAAGGATGGGTGGATTCGAGTGATGGAAACCCTGGATGAACAGTGACAGTTTGCAGGTCCTGTCCTTGATGATGCATTACTGAGCCTGGTCAACGTCAGATTTATTTCTCCTTAATTACTGATTATTCATCTATGATCTATCACAGTGGCGGGGGTTTTCCATACCTGTCTTAGTAGCTACAGCACTAAAAACAAGGATAATTTCCAGAATGTTCAAAAGGACGATGCCTCTCTCAGTGTGAAGTAGGATAGGAAGCATTATAGAGAGGGTCACACTGAAATCTTGCCTGTTTCTTTTTGAGGAAATGGTTCCCATTTATTACCCAGAGGCTGACCTGTGATCTCCACAAGGTGCCTAGGCGTGTGTACTGGGTGATGGCTCTATTTGTCTTAGAGAAAGGGAGTGGCTGCATGACAGAGCTGTGCTGGGGTACAGAGCCTGGTCCTGGGCACCAGCACTGTGGCTGGAGTAGGGAGCAGATGCAGACATCCAGCAGAACACTGGACAACATCTGGTGTTCTAGAGAACAACAGACATTTGTGAGCACTTCCCTGACTTTAAGAAGAGAAGTCTGTGATGGAGACACTGGAGGAAAAAGACACTTTCTCTGCAGGGTCATAAAATCATTCAGGGCATAATGGTAAAATTTGAAATCATTGAGATGACTTCCTCAGAGATTCCCTCAATATACACATCCATAACAAAAGCTTCTGTGTCCAGAGAGTGGCCATGCTTGTCATCAGTGAGCAGAACTTCTCCGTGTCTGACTGATTATATGTACCCCACAGATCATGATGGTGATGAGCACAGTGAAGGAGAGAGGAAAACCTCATCACACGAATGACCTGGACAGGTAAGACACAGCTGAGACCTTCAAGGGCAGTGAAGCCCATTTGCAGTGCAAGGACAAACACAAGTGCTGGTTATCTCATTCATTCCACCAGGCATGCCAAAGGCCTCTGCACAAGGCCCTGTGTCCTCTGGTCTTGACAGAATTAGTCTGAACCTGTCCTTCAGGATGGCCTCTTTTCTGACACCTTGACTTCTGTCCTGTGTGGTTAGACATCTGCTGACTCTATCTGATTCTCTTATCAATGGTGACACATAGGGAAGGTAACAAGACCCAGACATGAGCTCCTAGCACAGCATTAGGTCACATGGTCCAAAGCCTCAAGAATCACCAGAGACTACAGGCTGGTGGTAGCCATACTAGCTTCAGGTATTTTGATGTGTCCTTGCCAACAGTAAGACACAATCATGTCTCAAACACTTCAAGGAATTGTTCTTCTAGTCTCTCAAAGGCCTGGCAATCACTCCTCTACTGACTTCAAATTGTGACTCTCTCCTTCTATCCCACCTTAGGGAATTCGATATTTTCATACAAGCTCACATTAAAGAACTGAGCCAATTAAAGCAGAAGCCACAGCAAAGGAGAGATGCCTCTGTCTTATTCCATCAGCATCTCAAGGATCTGCTCACATGGGACAGCCCTGAGAGCTGCCAGAACCAGGGCCTCTGGGATCACCTGTCTGAAGGACATCATCTGGCAGAGCACCACGCCCACAAACTCAGCCAAGGTACAGTGAGACTAAAGCAGGGAAAGCCTGCTAGGACAGAGGCTGTGGAACATCACCCACTCCATCTTCCCTAGGCCAGGCAGTGTTTGCACAATCACAGTCTCCAGTGTCTGCCCAGGAGGCTGTGACAGGAGGAGCTGCGTAGCCAGGAAGGAGCCTGTGCTAACCAGGAGGGTGCTGAGATTTGTGCTCACACTGACTTCAGAGAAGGTGTTCAGTCATTTTCCCTTCCTGGATTTCTGTTCTGTCATCTCTGCAAAGGTTGAAAGTGTACTGCATGGCAGCTATAGCAATCGACCCAGAAGCACTTGAGAATGTGCTTTGACTCCAGCTGGGGTTGGAGGAGGGACATATGGGGTCGAATCTGGGGGATGCCATGGAACTCTTCATTAACCTTGGTACATGCAGAGAATTCTCCTTGGATGAGCAGGCACAGGCTTTAGATATTTGTAGAGGGAAATGAAGAGTTGGACAGAGACATCATGGGAAAGGCCTGTTCCTCTACTCAGAAACAGCATATGTTTCCTCTTAGCCAAGTTGGGTCTTAGCGTTCTGAGCCTAGAAACTGCCGTGGAGGGAAGGAGGATGCAACATCAACAGAGAGGGTGGCTAGAGAAATATTGCTGCACCTATCACTCTCCTGCACATTGGAAACACTTGGCGTAGCTCTACCTGCAGGGAGCTGTGGTCATCTATCACATCAGGCAATTGTGCTGAAGGACCACATGGCCAAGGAGTATGTTTCTTCAGAGTAAAGAGTTGAGTCTTCTCTAGGCACAGGTAACTCCCACTGTGTTCCTCTAGGTTGAATGGAACTGTCTGGTGTGTGAGTGACTTTTTCTGAATTTGTTGATAGATTTTCAAGACCATCAGAAAGACCAAGAACAAAGATCCCTGAAATTTCTGGCCCTCAGGTAACAAACAGAGAACAGGAGCAGTCATGGGAGGGTGAAAAGTGAGAGGTTGTGGAAGAACTCAGGGGAGTTCAGAAGCAGTCACATTCTTTGAGAAGGATGCAGAGAAACTGCTGGCCAAAGCAGCTTCATTCCCTCCACCAGCTACATCCTCTGTGCTTTCTGGAGTTGGTTCCATCTGTCTTGCCCTGAGTGACCTAACCAGGCCTAGACATGCCCCGCACTGTCACTGTCATCTGTGAAGGTGAAGAGCTGAGTGAGGTGCATGGTTTTCTTCTGGATGGTTCACCTTAGCTTGTTGGCAGGTGTTTCATTGCTGGGAAAGTCACCAGGCAAAATAAAATGGCCACCTGCTCCTCATGTGGGGAGAGGAAGTCACTGTGCCTCTGGGCTCTGTACCCACACAGGAGCCTGTTGACCCTCGGCCCGTGCCTGCCAGTCAGATGCCTGAAGAGATACAAAAGACAGAGCTCCAAAATTCTGAGCCACAATCACACCTTGAAGGGCTCTGTGGGTGATCTCAGAATCACCCAACATTACTGTTGTTCCACTCTGGAAATTTGCGGCATCCCACCTAGCAGATTGAGATTTTGTGTTTTGCTCTTCTTTATTTCTGTAGTGTCAGCAGTGAGCACCAGGTGAAGAAAGCAAATGAAGTCCTATTCGATTCATCAGGTAAAAGGCTTTTCCCTCCTTATGATGACCTGATATGTCTGAACTGAGAATTCTTCTCTGCATCATCAGTGTGAACATCCTCAAGTCGGATGTTCGTTTTGAGGATGCAATCAATATTCCTCAGAGTCTAGGGGCCTGTCCCTGCCAGGATCTCTGATGAGTGTGTGATGTGGGAGGCAAGGAAGTGACCATCCTTTAACCACCACTTTGGTTAATTTTAGACATTTTTTACCATAGCTCACTTTCATCATGAATTCTTAGTGGAAGGGGTCTCATGACTGATGATTCCCCATACACTGCATCACACCTTTGCACCTTCTTCTCCAAGGCTGATTTCCTTATCTGTTGTCCCACCTGCATGGGACACACTCACTTCAGAAAGGACTTCCACAACAATGGCTGTGGTTTTCTTTTCAGAGTTGTGATTGTACACTCCCTTTCTACTGAGCCTCAAGGGGGATGCTCATGGATGCTCACACGCCAGCAACCAGGAGTGTGGAGTCACTGACCACCTGCTAATGAAAGGAGAGCTGCAAACAAGGAAGTGGAAACCATCATGCAGATACCTGGGCCTTCCAATGTAGGATGCAGAGGTAATCACATCTGTTCTTAGATTCACTAGTAGTAACACACTTAGTACTCTCAAGTTGAGATCACTCTCCTTCTCTCTGTTGTCTCCAACAGCTGATACAACCTATGTCTGATCTGACCTGAGTGTCCCAGAGGCTGCCACTGTGTCAAGCCCTTTTTGTTTGCATGTCCTATTGGCACTTTGAGTTCTGCCCTCCTCACACTGTTGCACCTCCAGGGCACACCCAGCACCCTAGTGCTCATTATCATCTACATAGCACCCTGAGATGTTAAACATGATCACAAAGTGAAACTCACACTCAGGATGTACCTGAATATGGATATTTCTTGAGGCCTTTCTTTACACTGGATTCCCTTATGTGCATCCTGTACAGGCATCTCTCCCAAAGGAAATTTCAGAGAAGCCAAAATGGAGGAGGTTGAATCTTTTCAAACACAAGCTAATCCTTTTGTCCTCAGAGATTCCTTGTTCTGGCTATTAAGAGTCTTCCTAGAAGTGCCTCAAGACATAGGCTGGTGTGGGATCACCTGCAAGGGTTTAGGAGATTCTGCTGGGCCATGGTTACCATGCTACTCTCTTCATTCAATTTGATTTTGTGTTTTTTTGTTTGTTTGATTTTCTTGAGCACCTTTACAAGACACCTAACACTTTACTATAAAAGTCACACAAAAATCCTTGCTGGGGTGTTCCAATATTGTCTACAACATGGTTTGGTCTTGAGATTAGATCCTTTCTCCAATTTTTATGGAATTGACCCATAGCCTGTGTGTGAGTAGAGGGTTGTCAATACCACACTGTGTGGTCCTGATTAATATCAGCCCCATCACCTTGTTTCACAGGATGCAGAGGAGCTTGGATGGTTCTAAAGTCCATGCTGACTCTCACATCTTGGTTTTGTCCATGGCTTGACCATGTGGCTATGTCTGCAATGGTTCCTCTGCCTCCTGAAACAGTTGGATTCTGATCATGTTAGATGATTATTGACAGCAACCCTCAGAGAGAATTGGGTATCACCATCCCTTTGTGTCACAATGAGCAAATTAGCATGAAAGTAGGTGATCCCACAACTAGCAGGTTGAAGGTAGGTAAGACCTGTACATTCCTTGACCCAGGCTCAGGTGCAGATTCTGGGAGGGTCTGCTCTACTTGTGTCACAAGCTCCTGCAGCAGGCCTGAGGCCCTCAGGTCATCCTCTCCCTTAGAGCTCACTTCCTCCCCTGACCTCTGTCACCACTGAGCTAGACTTCCAGGCTCATCTATCAACACTCCCTGCAACAAGATTCTCATTTGATTTCTCTCTCTTTCTTTCTCCCTCTCAGATGCCAAAGATCGCTGAAGTGATGAAAGGATATTGCAGATTGATATGTCCAAATGAGCTTTGACACTTGAAGAAAAACTCACAAAACATCAAGTGAGAACAATGGAAAATCCTTCACTGAGGAATGAATTTCAGTATTACCTTCCATCCTTGGTAACTTCCATTGCCACAGGCAGGTTGGAGGAGAGACATCAGAGTCCATCAGCCTCCACTTGGGTTAAACACCTGAGCAGACCAAGGCCCAGAGATCAGACCTTGGGAGTCCTCACTCTCATTCCCATCCTGCAAAGAAGCAGCATCAAGACCAGCTGCCACGTGACAACAGCCCAACTGAATATGCACTGTCTCCACATGGGATGCTCCAGGAGCAGCCAGGATTCAGCAGGCAATGCTCTTGCTGAAGAGGTTTAGCCTGGATGGAATCATGAGGAAATTACCTGAAAACAGAATATAGACCATTGAGTGGGACAACTGACCTGGCATGTCTTCTTCAAGGAGTAACACAACCAAGAGTAGAAGAGCCATGTTGCACTTAGAGGAGTATGCATTTCTTTAGTCCTGTTGAAACAAATGCACCTCCTCATAGTTGTGGTGCCATTGATGGCCATGCCAGGTCAGTTTTCTAACTCAGTGGTCTATTTTCTGGCGTTGCTGAGTAGTTCTTCATGATTCCTTTCAGGTGAAACATCTCCCCAAGAGCATTGCACAGACATAGTCCTGGGTGCTTCCTATCACATCCCATGTGGAGGCAACGAATTCAGTATGTCCACCTCTGCTGTCAGTTAGTTTAGTTAGGCAGGAGATCAACAGGTCTTTCCTTTGGAGAGTCACATCACCGGGTCTGTCATTCAGAAACCTGGAGAATGTCCAGTTGAGAATAGTCAGCTTCTCATTCTGTATTTGTCTTCCTCTGACAAATTGAGAATCCATCAGACATCCGTGCCTGTGGTCAATTGACAAATTGAGAATCCATCAGACATCCGTGCCTGTGGTCATCCATACCTTGTGTTCATTTCTTGGATATGTTTTGATTCCATTTGAGCTGAAGACTTGGATTTGCTGGTAATGTGCTTTGAAAAGGAATAGTTGCTGTCAGAATGCTAATACTAACCAAATTCTGTCTTGCCACAAAGCAACATCTCTCCTTACCAGTATTTTAAATGTAATCCAAATGTTCTTGAGCTATGAAAGAGGACATTTCTCTCCAGATTTTTCATGTGAATCAACAATTTCTTCTGCTGTCAAAGGAACACTGCTTTCTGCAAGTTTAACCTTAATCAAAATATTCCTTACCTATGAAAAACAAAAGCTCATTGGAAAACTTTTAATGTCAATCTACATGATCTTCTGCCACACAAACTAACATTCCTTTCTAGAATGTCAACCAAAACCAAAACTCCCTACTCTGTGAAAACTCTGCATCCCGACCCCCAATTTCCATGTTAATGAAAATGATCTTCTGCCTGAGAACAGCTCTCCTTTGGAGCAACTTAACCTTGACAGAATTTTCTACCGCCATCCACAGGACCCTCTTCCCTGCATTTAAACATGAACCAATATCATCTTGTGTGACAAAAACAACTCTCCATTCTAGAATTTCAATCTTCACCAAACCTTTCTGCAGCTCTGCAAATGTCTCTGCTTTGCAGAAACGTCAGGATAATCCACTTTGTCTTCTGCTGTGAAAACAACTCTCCTTTCTAGCTGTCTTACCTCACCAAAATGATCTTCAGCTTTCAGAAACAACACTGCTGCCCAAGGGTGTAATGCTAATCAAAATTGATTGTGCCAGCAAAAAAAAAAAAAAAAAACCCCAAATCTCCATTCTAGAATTTCAATCTTCACCAATTTCTTATAGCTATGAAAACTGCTTTGCAGAATTGTAATGACTCCAAGTTGTCTTCAAGAATGTAACTCTCCTTCCTCAATGTTTAACCTTGACTCTACTGTTCTTCATCTTTGAAAAAGGACACTCGTTCACAAAGCTTTCATGTGCATCATAATTTTCTTCTCTCATGAAAAACAATTCTGCTTTCTAGATTTTCAACCTTCACCGCAATTTCCTACACTTATGAAAACTCCTGTTTCTCAGAAATGTGGTGTTAATCCAAAGTATGTTCTGCCTTGAAAATGTTTAACCTTAACAAAAAAGCTTCTTCAGCTATGGAAGAGGACTCTCATTCCTAGCATTTTAATGTTCATCAAAATTTATTGTGTGACAAAGAATAACTCCCCTTTCTAGAATTTCAACCATAACCCCAATTTTATTGCAACCTTCCAATTTTGTCTATTTGTAATAAGTTGACTCTTAATCAACATTGTCTTCTGCAATGAAAAAAAAAAAAAAAGGACACTGCTTTCCAGAATTTAAGTTGAATCAAACTTTTCTTTTGCTCACAAAACAAGTCCCCTTTCTGGAAGTTTCTTTATCCTGAAAAGAGACACTTGTTTCAAGAATGTTAACATTAGTCAAAATTTTCTTCTGCTTTAGGAACACAACCATCTTTCCCAGATTTTCAATGTTAATTGACTATAGTCATACGACTAAAAGCTACTTTCCTTTCTAGACTTTTATATTGACTGAAATTCTTTCAGCTCTGAGAGCATCTCGCCAGAATTGTAACTCTAATCAAAATGTCCCTTCGCGGTGACAAACACTTGTTTCAGAATTGTAATGTTAACCAATTTTCATCCACCAAAAAAAAACAAAAAACCCCGAAAAAATAACAAACTAACAAAAAAAAAAAACATAAAAAAAACAAAAAAAGCATACAATGTTCTTTTCCAACTATTTAACCTTAACTGAAATGTTTCAAACATGGAAATTACTCTCCCTAGTTTAACTTTCATTGAACTTTTCTTCGGTTATGACAAAACACTTCTTCCATCTGAAAATTTAATGGTAAGCAAAGTTTTCTTCTGATCCAAGAAAATAAGTCTGGTTTCTAGAAATTTGACATTTTACAAAACTTACTTCAGCTACAAGAAGATAAACGAAACCGCCCAACTCATTCCAGAAATTGACATTCACTGAACATTTCTTCTGCTATGAAAATATCTCTCATTTCCAGAAGTTTAATGCTGTTAACCATTGGATTTTACCATTAAAATTGTTACCAATAACGTTCGACTTGGAGTGTTTTTTTTTTTTGAAGATTTTTTTTGTTGTTGTTGTTGCTGGAAAGGTAACTATATAGAGAGGAAGAGAAAAAGAGAGGAAGATCTTCCATCCAATGGTTCACTGCCCAAGCAGTCACAAAGCCTGGAGCTGAACCAATTCAAAGCCAGAAGCAGGAGCCAGGAAATCCTTCCTGGTCTCCTAAGTGGGTGCAGAGTTCCAAGGCCTTTGGGCCATCCTTGACTGTTTCCCAGGTCACAGGCAGGGAGCTGGATGGGAAGCAATGGCACCAGGATAAGAACCGGTGCCCATATGGGATCCCGGCATGTTCAAGGCAAGAACTTGCACAGCTATGCTATCATGCTGGGCCATGGACTTTCAGTGTTTTTAATTCATTGATTTTTGTCACCATGACATGATCAATTTTGAGAAGCAGACATGGGTGTTAGGGCCTGTCAGGAGGAGGATGGGGCTGCAGGGATCTGCTGTCCCAAGGGAGAAAGCTGGGGAGGGAGAGCCACTCTTCAGGCAGCTAGGGCTGGGCTGCTGGCAACAGCTGGGAAGTGCATCTTCTCCTTGAGGCACAGGACAGCCTAGAGCTCAGGTGGTGACAGGGGAGAACTACCCTGGCCATCAGTGTTGTGGAGTGTGAGAGATCACATCAGACACTCGTGTAGGGTGAGAGGAGGAGTTTAGGGTTTTTTGTTTGTTTCATTGGCGTAGTTTGGTTATAAAAGCTCCTATTACATTGCTATCAACCAGTGTACATCCAGGCCAAAATCAGGGGTTTAAAGCTCTCATCCTCCAATGACATGAATTGGAGGGCAGCACATTACAGTATTTCCAAGCAGTACAAAACCATTAAGTTTCAGGAGGCAGAAAGGAGCTACTGGAGCTCAAAGTTTCCCTATAATTCAATAACCTAACATAGCGTGGTAGGAACAGGTTGGATCTGGTACAAACGGCTCAGTTCCCTTTTCTGCGCGCTCAATAATTGGAGGGAGCTGCCTATGCTGCAGATTAACCTGGCAAGCAGGTCCTAGCCATCAACTGGCTGCACCCCTTGACATTGGATGCTGAAAATGGGTGACTCACGTGAATACCTAAGTCTGTATAAGTCACAGTTGCATGAAGAGTCATCATGAATAATACCAGGTCCTTAGGGACAGGAGGGAGAAGTTCTGCTTTGGTGGGTGGAACTTAAGGGAAGGTGGGTGCAATTCTGACCCAGCCTGTGGTTCCCTGGGCTGGTGCTGCTCAGCCTCCTGATCCCCTTAGCATCCTTTCTCCCAGGAGCCAATGCACTTGTGATGTCCCCATGCCACAGGCCAGGACGAGTGCCCAGGGTCCTTCATGCCCTTCTCCGGGAGCTGTCCTGCATGGGACAGAGGAGAGAAGGGAGCTACTTGTCAGCTATCCCAGAGGATTCAGCGAGGGAATTCCTCACCTGGTTCCCAGTCCCTGCAAACTTGACCTCCCTTTGTGACTTAGCAGAGAGGGAAAGAAACATCCGAAGTAAAGGAGCTGGACAGGAAGGAAGGGCTTCCTTTGCATCAAATGTCTGAAGCACAGAGCGATTCAGACCTCTGAGGGACCCAGATGCTGGAACAGCCTTGGCCTAGGGGGATCCGTTTTGCCTACTCAGGGTTTCAGGACATGTCTGACCCCCAAGTCTCCTTGCTCCCTACCCTCCCTTCTCAGCCTCCTTGCTCTGGAATTGGGAGCCGGAACAGGGATAAATGTGTGTGTTTTGCAGCTGGGTTATTGCTGAGAGTGATACTGAGAACAATACAACAGGAAACACATTTTCCTTTGGAGCAAAAGTTTGTCCGGCAGCCGCATTGTAGGCATAACTTCCTGGTTCCACCCTTGTCCAGGAAACTGCTCTCTCCTGTCTGGTGGGCTGGTGTAGGGCCAGCCTGGCTATCCAAGGGCTGATCTCAGCATCACGGTGGAAGGGGACATCTGGACACTCTCCTGGGAGACAGAATCAGTGGTTCGATGGTGTGGACATGTGTGCCCTGTCATGTGTACACTCTGTGTAGGGAGCAGATGTCAGGTATTTGTGGGTGGAAACATATACACGCTGAGCATCGCCTTTGTGGCTGGTGTTCTCTGCTGCCCAGAGGTTCTAGGTAGGTCTCAGAAAAGGGGCCCTAGGAAATGAACTCATGTGAAGGCAGGGATCTGCATCCTTTCTTGCTGACAGATTACCCTGAGGTGTTGAGGGAGCTGCTTGGTTGTGTGGCCCTGGGCCACCAGACTGGCACCTCAGCTGCCAGCTTTCGGTGCAGCTGTAACTGCATGTGTCAGGGACACCGCTATGATCATCCAGCAACTTCTGGCCTTTGGGAGACTTTTCTGAACCCGAGGCTGCTCAGAGGATGCAGCTTCATGCCAGGATTGTGAGTGCTTTGTGTGTGAATTGCAGGCAACAATATCACATAGATGCAGATTGAGGGGCTGGAGCACTCACCTGCAGCCGAGCATCACTGAATCCCTGAGGAGCAGGCAGGGAAGTGTTTTTCTGGGCAACAAAACTTTTCTGGAGATAAGAGGTTGTGTCTCCAGCTCCAGTGGACTTCCAGTGTGTGTTACCCGGGGTGGCGGGAACCTTTCCTCTCTGTGGCGTCATCACTAAGCAGATGACTTTCAGTGCAAAACTGTTGTTGTTTTTTTTTTTTTTCTTTTGGTTTCTGATTCTCAACATTTGTCAAATTCAGATGCTGGTGTGGCATTGTGAGTTCAGGTTCTGCCAGCTAATGGTCACTGCACTTTGAATTGACTTCCCTCTCATGCACGTGGAAAAGCAGCAGAATGTGATCAAAGTGCTTGGGCCCTTTACATTTGTGGTAATTGAGAGTAGTCTCCAACACAGTAAAATCATTGGATCTTAATCTTGACGTCTATACAAACTGGTAGTGGGATACTCTTCTACATCTAAGGAATCCTTGATAGATTTATTAGAATACTTGCCCCAACCCGAGAGCTATTATGAGTTATTGGAAAATTGGATCAGGTTGTTATCCATCTGTGTATTTCTAAAGAGAAAGAGAATGAGGTGTCATCTCAATTAGGACTCAATAATTAAGCTTGGATATGAACACTGGATTCTTTCTTTGCAAATCACCTAATAGTTTGCCTTCTCCATGTTGGTTATTCTTGATTTAAGATACTCACAGATTCAAGAAGCATTGAAAATTATGTGGGTTGTTCTCTAATGTATCACTGAATTACATACAGGCTTTTGGTATTGAGAACAGGTGGGTCCAACATGCTTAAGGAAGCTATGGGAGAGATTATAGGTAGCATGGTTTTGGGTAAGGCTAATGACCCACCAGTAATTGTATATGCTTATTTTCTGTAATTCACTTGAAAATGTCTTTCAGATTATAATTGCCCATGATTTTGTTTGTTTTGCTCCTCCTGATTATTTACTGATATACTGAAGTTGTAAATCTGGGAAGCTTGTATATCCATGAATAGCTTGACAAATCAGCCTACAACCCTCAGACATACTACCTGGAAGAAGGCCCCATTGGTTTCTGGCTGAGTGGCTGGCACATTTACATAGTGTGATTGTGCTAGTGACTGCTAATGAAACCCAGTCAAGGAGGGAGACAACCTTATCAAGAATGAAACGTGTGGGCAGCAGCACTGTGTACAGCAGGTGAAACTGACTCTGATGCCAGTATGCCACATGGGTGCCAGTTCATGATCTAGCAGCTTCACCCCTGACCTAGCTTCCTGCTAAAGTGCCTGCAGCAGAGAAGCTATCCTGCCCCTACACTCACATTTGAAATCTGGATAAGTTCCAGGCTCCTGGCTACAGCTTGGCTTAGCCCTGAACATTGCAAACATTTATGGCCTAAACCAGTCTCTCTCGCTCTCTCTCATTCTCTTTGTCTCTCAAGTGAATGAGTTTCTGAAAAATGAAAAATATGCCATATGAGTTTCAGGCAAGGCTATTCCTGATGAAATTCACAAATGTGAGAGATTACATTTGAGAAACTTATTCTAAGATACTTGAGTTCTTGAAAAAAGCCCACGTATATTCATGGTTAGTATCTTTTTAAGTTGTAGAATTGAACCAAACTATAAAGAGAAGCACCTTTACGTTTCTTACTCTCCATTGGAGCGGAAATAGAGACTGACCATTGAAGAGTTCTGCTTTTGTAAATGTGTGCTGACTTCTGACTCTGACTTCCTGAAACCTCTGGCAAGCTGCCGTCTTGTCACTCTGAGGTGAATTCTTTTTCTGATAACAGGCATCTACAATTACTGACCCTGACTGGTCCTCATGCTGCTGAGCCTCCTGCTCTTGATCTACGGTGAGTAGGGTAACGAAGAGCTGGGTAAGGGAGACCTCTTCATGGAGAGCTATGGGGACTAATGCCTACCTGGTGATGCTGAGAGGTACTTGGAATGCTGAGGTCTCTAATTCTAACCAAAGCTCAGCGTCAGGCGGTACCGGAAAGCAAAACTTTTGAAAAAAAGAGATCATTTTAATTTTTTAAAAGATTTATTTGTTTTTATTGGAAAGTTAGATTTACAGAGAGAAGGAGATACAGACAGAAAGATCTTCCATACACTGGTTCACTGCCCCAAGTTCACTCCACAATGGCCGGAGTTGAGTCAATCCAAAGCCAGGAGCCAGGAGCCAGGAGCCTCTTCTAAGTCTCCCATACATGGGAGCAGGGACTGTTGGCATTGGACCATCCTCCAGTGCTTTCCCAGGTCCCAAGTAGCGAGCTGTATGAGATATTGAGCAGCCAGGACACAAACTGGTGCACATATGGGATCCCAGTGCATGGAAGGTGAAGATTTTAGCCACTGAGCCATTGTGCCAAGCCCAAGAGATCATTTTAGTTTTATCTGATAGGAAATGCTGGCTATTGATATCTCTTTCCAACAGTAATTCTTTTTTGACACACAGAGAGGACAGATATAGAGATTCCATTCGCTGGCACATATCCCAATGAACACAACATCTAGGGCTGGACCAAGCTGAAGGCAGTAACCTGGAACTCCTTCTGTATTTGCCACATGGGTGTGGGGGTCTAAATACTTGGGCAATCTTCTGATGCTTTCTCACATGCTCTGGAAGGGAGTTGGATTGAGAGTGGAACGGCAAGGACTTGAACTCACACCGCATGCCATCATTGCTGGTGGCAGGTTAATTTGCTGCACCACAATAGTGGCCCCTACCGCCATTAATCCTTCTATTGAAAATTCTTAGCATTTTCAATAGCCACAAAGAATATCCATACAATTAGCATCTCAGCTCCTCCCACTTAAAATTATTTACGTTTACTTGAAAGCCACATTTACAGAGAGAAGAAAAGATAGACATAGCCTTCCGTTTGCTCATTCACTTCCCAAATGGCCACAATGACAAGAGCTGAACTGAGCAGATCCAAAGCCAGGAGCATTTTCCAGGTCTCCCACCTAGCTACAGGGTCCCCAGGGCTTGGACCATCTTCGATTGTTTTTCTGGGCCATAAAGAGAGCTGGCTAGGAAGTGGAGCACCTGGGACACACACCAGTGAATATTTGGGGTGCTGCTACTATGGGGCATTAGCTTGTTGATCCATGGGCCAGCCCCTCCCACTTCCTATGATTTCTATTATTTGATATCATTCCTTGTTAATTCCCCCTTCCTACCATTCCCCCCCTCCAAGTTGCCTCCTGACAATTTCCATTCCTTAGTTTACTCTGTCTCTTGAGGGAGCACTTGACACAGATAAGTACTCCCTTTTCTAGGAATACTTTTTCGCTTGGTTCCCAGAACACTGTATTCTAATGCTTTTAATTTTTTAAACCTTAGGAATACCTCCTTTGCCAACATCTACTCCTTTTATTTCCTTGAATTTCTGTCTCACTTCCTCTGCCTTTCCATCTCTAGGGATTGGTTACGTTTCCATGATCAGGTACTACAATGTCTGTGCTCACTTCTCAGATGCCTCAGATTCTGTAGTCACCATGACACTCCTTAGGGTACACCTTCATTTTTCTTTTCTAGTAGCACTCGCCTAACAAACTTACTTTTCTGTATTTACACCTGTGCTTAACTGGATTCATCTAACTTTTTTTTAAAAAAGGTACCTCTCTCGTCCTCCATTAACCTGTTCTCCTTTAAATGTAGGATTCCAAATCTTAGGTGTCCTTTTACAGTAACAGGCAGACCACTTACATTTTTTTAGTCCTATTTTTCTCTGTGTGAATGTGTTTAAGATTTATTTCTTTTCATTGGAAAAACAGATTTATAGGGAGAAAGAGAGAAAGAGCTTTCATCTGGTAGTTCACTCCCCAAATGACCACAATGCCTGGAGCTGTGAGCTGATCTGAAGCCAGGATCCAGGAGCCTAGTTTGGGTCTCCTACTTGGGTGCAGGGCCCCAAGCCTTGGGCCATCCTCCATGCTTTCCCAGGACATAAGCAAGGAGCTAGATGGGAAGTGAAGCAGTCAGGACATGAACTGCCCCCCTAGTGGGATGCCAGTATTTGTGGGTGGAAGATAAGCCAGTTAAGCCATGAGCCAGACCCCATTTTTCTGTTCTTGATGACCACTATTTTGTACTTCTTCCTTTCACCTGAAAACTGTGCCTCTTAACTGAATTTATATCCCTGCCAAATATTTCATAGGAGCAACAATAATTTTTTTTTCATTTTTTTCCACAACTTTATCTAATAGTCCTGCTATCTTTGCAGTCACACATTCCATTCTCTTTGCCCAACTCTGAATACACAAACTCTCCAATGGTGCACGGGACACAAAGCCCTCTTCTTTTCAAAAGCTATTTCATTATCAAAATATTTCTCTGTTCTAGATTATTTCCATAAAACATGCTACTGTATTGTTACCTGATGGTCTCCTCCATTTTGTTTCATTTCTCTGTTTCCGTTTATCACGTCTTAAGTTTTGTTTCACTTCCTCCTCTCTTTAAGCTTTTTTTTTCACAGTAGTACATTGAAATTTGCTTTTTTGAAGACATCTGAATTTTCGACAGAGCTTTGGAGTGCTATTATGATCACCAGCACAATCAAAACGGCAATTTTTCTGACATGTCTGAAATTCCCTCATGCTTGAAATCATCTTATGGCCAAATCCAATATTCCTAATCACTGCCGATGTTGAACCATCATAAGCCCTTGGGCTTCTGAACCCTTTCTTGAACCTGCTTCAATCTTTCAAATTAGCACTTCATTGAAATTACTCTTGGTACCACTACCTCCTCCAAGTTGCCTCCTGACAACTTTCATTCCTTAGTCTACTCTACCTTTGGGGGGGCACTTGACACAAACGATTACTTTTTCGCTTGGTTCCCAGAACACCGTATTTTAATGCTTTTAATTTTTTAAAAAAAGATTGATTTATTTACTTTCATTGGAAAGTTAGATATGCAGAGAAGAGACTGTCCTAAGATATTCTGAAATTCAATTATCTGCTTTTTTTCCCTACAGCACTAATCAATCCCTGAAATAACATTGCATATTAATTTCTAATTGGTTTTCACTCTCATTATAATATAAATTCCTTGGAAGACAAGACCAATATTCTTGTTCATTCCTATAACCCTGTTTCATGCACAATGCCTGGCCTATGGAAAGCAATCAAAACTTTCCAGAAGCTTACAGAAAACATGATTATTATCCTAATTCATTTCCATCAATTTCTTCTTCCCTCTAAGGAGCTTGTTACTCAAAAACAAAAACCAAAGAACCACATTTATTCTAGACAAATAGGTATTCCAGATTACTAAATGGATCATAATGAGACAATATTTACTGAATGTTAAGCAAAATCTAGGCACTTTTTATGCAGTTTGTGATTATCAAGTTATTTAACCCTCATGAAAAGTCTGTGAGGTAGGCATGTTTCATAGAAAATAAATTAAAACACAGAAGTGAAGCATTTTTCCCAGGATCACACAGCTTGTAAGAGGAAGAGTGAGGATTCAAACCTATGCTATTGAGCTTCAAAACCTTTTTGACCACTATGTCATAACATGAGAGCGCCAAATACTGACAAAGGAGAGACTAGTTAGAGAAATCTGAATTTTTTTTCCTCTGCACTTCTCTAGCTTCTCGAGCTGAGGTTGGTAAACAAAGGTGCCCCTAGTCTTGAGTATGAGATTGTGCACTGTCTGCATTGTTTATCTGTTATTTCTGAATCACTGTTACATTTAAGAGGTGATGGGAGGGAGAATGAGAGGCTGGAAGAGGCACCTGCTAGTTGTTAAGGTCCAAGGCACCTTTTGCTCATCACAGGTAACAAAAGTCATTGGAAATTATTTTATGACCACAAGAAAGTCAGGTGCTGTTCTGTGCATGAAGAGAAATGTGTGAAAGAAGAGAGATGGAAGGAAAAGTAAAGGAAGGAAACAGGAGGAGCACAAGCAGAGAGACAGAAGAAAGGAAGGAAAAAAGGGGAAAAGTTGAGGAAGGAAAGCCAGTAGAGACATGCGAGGGGCACAGGAAGAAGGTATATTATTGGGGTGTACTTGTAGGAGTTGAAATTCATGTTCTTGTGGATTTGCTGCTCTGTATTCACTTCTCCTGAATTCTTTTGCAGCTCTACTTTGTGAACCAACCGGTGAGTTTCACTTCCCTTTCTTCTTCATGGTCTATGGGTGCTTGGTCACTCATAGCAGCGGTGGACAGTCTGCCTGTCCGAGAGACATCTGGGTGACACCTGCTGAGATGTACAAACATCAGTAGCTCCCCTGGGCCCCAGCTGCTCTGTATTCACCCCAGTTTCTGCACTTAGCTTGTGTCTGCTCTACTAGGTGAGCAGACTCATAAAGAACACAGTCTTATTTCTGGGAAGTCCCAACACAGTGAGGGAGATGACATATGCACATGGACGGCAGAGGGCGCTGAAGATTCCTGTCAGAAGAATCTCCATCCCTCCAACTTCATAAGACCTTTTGCACCCCATTAGGGACACACATTCACTGAGAACACTCTGTAATCAAGTCTCAGGCCACAGGTGAAAGGAATGAAGTGGTACTGCTGTCTCCTTTTTTATTTTTAGCTTTACTGCAGCCACATCTGTTGCCCCACTTACATTTTCTTTGTCTCAAACATTATGCAAACTTAACTCAACACTCTCATCCTGTTTTGAAGTTTTGTCTTTACCAGGGGAGAAAATTTTCCTTCCCCAAAATGGAATCTTTCATTAAAGCATGTTCAGATCTAACATAGGTAAGAATTGCTTGTTTGTACATAAACTGCTAAGCATGGGCTTAAAAAAGGTTGTCCTGCCACTTGCAAGTGCAACTGGGGAGTTCAAAACCAAGAACTCCTGTACCATGGAGCTGTTCAACTAGGATTTCTGGATTTCTCACCTGACCTTTTTCTACCTTAGACCACATGTTAATGCTATGCCTGCCTCAGGTTTGACATCTTCTACCTACAAGCCCAGGTTCCCAATCCTAACCTTAGAAATCCAAAACCACATCAAAGATGCAGAAACCATTTCTGCCACTAGGTATTTTCCACGTGAAAAATTAACTAAAACAAGCCCTGAACTGCATGACTGAGCTCCATATGGAAATGCAGACCCTTATAATCAGGCCTGTCCAGTTACCTACCCATCCTTGCTCAAAAGACAGTCAGATGACAGGTGCTTCCCCTCAGGCCCGTGGCAATCAAGAATAGAACAGCGAGTCTCATGGATGGGATCTTCTATACCCCACGACAAGCAAACATTGGTGCCAAGAATGAAAGTGATGCTTTGAAGGTCCTAGGGGAAAACCTGTTCGGTAGGAAGGCTTGGAGATTGCAGATACAGGTCTAGAAATCACCCATCTGGTATCGAGAATACTTGCAGTTTTTTAAAATGTTTTTTATTTTTATTGGAAAGGCAGGTTTACAGAGAGAAGAGACAGAGAGCAAGATCTCTCGGCTGGTTCAATCCCCAAGTGGCTGCAACGACTGGGGCTGAGCCAATCTGAAGTCAGGAGCCAGGGGCCTCTTCTGAATCTCCCAAACAGGCACAGCGTCTCAATGTTTTGGATCATTCTCTCCTACTTTCCCAGGCTAAAGCAGGGAATTGGTTGGGAAGTCTATCATCTGGGACACAAACCAGCACCCATATGGGATCCTGGTGCATGCAAAGTGAGAATTTAGCCACTGAGACATCACACCAGGCCCAGCACTTGGAATTTTGTGATATGGATATACAACAAAATACTGTTTACACACACACACACACTCACACAAAAGAAAAAAAAAAAACAAAGAAATCCGACCCAGTGTGATACGCTAGTGGCTAAATCCTCACCTTGCGTCTGCTAGGATCCCATATGCATGCCACTTCATGTCCCAGCTGCTCCACTTTCCATCCAGCAACATTCTTTGTGGCCCGAGAAAGTAACAGAGGATGGCCCAAGGCCTTGGGACCCTGCACCCACATGGGAGACCCAGAAGAACCTCCTGACTCCTGGCTTCTGATCGGCTAAGCTCAGGCTGTTGAGGACACTTGGGGGTAAACTAGTGGACTGAAGATCTTTCTCTCTGTCTCTTCTCCTCTCTGTAAACCTGCCTTTCCAATAAAAATAAATTTTAAAAAATAAATCTTGTTTTGCAAGAAATTGGATGCAATTAGAGACCATTATGCTTAGTGGATAACCCAGTCCCCAAAAGACAAATATCACAGTTGCCCTGGCTTGTGGTAATTAACACACAGAGTAAAAAAATGTAGTGCATGTGAGTGAAGTTGACATTTTGAGATTTGATTTCTGTTTATAGCGCTTGTCTGTACTCGTGAGGAACAGTGCTTCTTCTACTTACAACTTGTTGAATTATTTACTTGCTGGAGGATCAAACGGGTGCTTATAAGGTGAAGGTATGCCATTGTATAAATTAAGAGAACAAATAAGAAGAAGGAGGAGAAGAATGAGAGCCAGAAAGACAGGGATGGTAGGATGTAAAGTATAACTAAACTCTTAAAACAGTATATATGTAATACATTAAAGTTACTCCTCTTACATAACTAAAACTTTAAAAATGTTCTGAAGGGCACAGTCTGAGAGGTAGATTATCAAATGCCCAAACAGCCACTGCTGTCGAAGATTGTGACATTGGGTGCGGCTGTGCAGCTGAGAGAGGTAAGGAGATAAGTGGGGGCAGAAAACAACTTTAGCCATCTTTATTCTTCCCAAACAGCCCTTAATGCCCAAATGAGGACATACGAGACTTGAGATATGGATTAAATTTGATCCTTATATCCAGGTTTCTAGAAAAATTCGTACAGAAGTCCTAGATCAGGGAGCTGGGATGCGGGGATGGTGTATTCAGGGGTCCCGTATTCCGTCTTTGAAAGAGAGAATGTGGGTCTGAAATGTCAAAGCTATGTTCTAATTCTTCTCTCTAGAACAGTTTCCAACACCTGTGTTGACATTCGACCAACCCAGTCCTATCGAGGGGAGCCCAGTGACCATGATTTGTAAGATTGGGTCCGCTCCACAGAAGCCTCAGCTCCAGCTCCAGTTTCGCTTCGAGAAAAATGGCCAAATCCTACAGCCACGCAGTAGCTCCTCAAAACTCCACATCCCAATCATAAAGAAGGAAGACTCAGGCTCTTACTTGTGTGAGGCATATGCTGTGGACCAAGACGTTGCAAAAAAGAGCATGAACACCTACTTAAATGTGCAGAGTGAGTAACCAGGAACTGTGCTTGTGGGGTCAGAGTTGGGGGAGGAGAGTGGAACCAGGACATCTCCTGCCCCCTGGGATGGTGGACATGACAGAGGGGACCTTCCATCCTTTCTGGTATCCTTCTCTCTGTAGGCTCAACATGGTGAAGTGGTAACAGAAGGCTGAGGGCAAGAAGTGGGTGCAGTAGACTATTAGAGAAGGGAAGTAAAATTCAGTCTTGAAAGATAAATGGCCAAAAAAAAAAAAAGGTACTTTGTGACTCTGAGCATGTCATCCTCACTCATTCTTAGCTTTGCATATACACAGTATGCCAAATGCCAAAGTCTACTGCCTATTGCAGGCTAGGTTTTCCCAACCTTGCAAAATCTCAACACTGGTGAAAGTTGACCACAGCCACAACAAATCCACTCAACAACTCATATGCATTAGGCCATGTTCAAGGGTTTCATGTACACTGTTTCTTGATCCTCCACAACTGACAGAGATAACTATCATTACCGCCTCCATTTTACAGATGGGAAATGAAGCTTCAGAGAAGTTAATTTGAGCACACACAGACCATAAGGGTTGGAATCAGCACTCAAACCCAAGCAGCTGGGTTTGCAGCTATGGTAATCACTATACTGTATTATTGAGGCTTTCAAAAAATGAGAGCCTGGAAGGTCAGAGTAGTGAGTTCATTACCATAGGAAGGAAGATAACACTTTATTCTATTATCTTTCTTACACTTCCTCCATTGACCCAACTAACGCGAATTCCAAATCATTAAAGCACTTCTTTTTTTTTTTTTGCTTTTAATTTTTTTTTATTAATTGTATTGCATTATGTGACACAGTGTTATGGGCATTGGGATTTCCCCCGCCCCTCCCCGAACCCTCTCCCCATGGTGGATTTCTCCACCTTGTTGCATTACCACAGTTCCAATTCAGTTGTGGTTCTTTCATTGGAAATATTTACCAAGCATAAAGTCTAGTTTCTTATTATCCTAGTGGGTTCAACGATTTCTTGGTGAGACCATCTCTGGTCTGAAGGTAAATCCAGCTAAGCTTCATCCCAAGGCTTTAAATTATTTTTTATATTAATTATGTTGCATTATGTGACACAGTTTCATAGTGTCTGGGATTCCCCCAACCCTCCCATGTCCTCCCCCCATGGTGGATTCCTCCACCTTGTTGCAGCATTACAGTTTCAATTAAGTCAAGATTCTTTCTTTGCATACCTATATCAAGCATAGAGTCCAGTAACTTATTGTCCAGATAAATTTAATGGTTTCTTGGGGAGACCATCTCTGGTCTAAAGGTAGAACTACTTCATTGACATATCAATTTCAATTTCAATTTATATACAGAACTGTAAAGCACCCCTTCTTGCCTGCCACAGTTTCAACAACATAAATCATTGACTTTGTCATTACAACCTTTGCTTTCAGGATCATCATGCTGACCCCTTGTCTCCCTATTAAAGATCCTCCTACAACATCTTGTGTTCATGCAGGAGTCCCTGTCTCTGATGTGAGCTTGGAGATTTGGCCTCCTGGGGGACAGGTGATGAAAGGAGACAAATTGATTTTCATCTGCTCAGTTGCTGAAGGCACAGGAAACATCACCTTCAGCTGGTACAAAGGGGCCCCAAGTCTGAGACTGGAAACAAAGATTCAGTTTTCACAGAGAGCGGAATTTGAGGTCCTTTCAGCGAGAGAGAGTGATACTGACCGGTATTACTGTGCGGCTGACAATGGCTCTGGCTCTGGTCCCAGCCTCAGTGGGCTGGTGAGCGTCAAGGTCAGAGGTAAATCCTATCTCCTGCTGCTCAGCTGCCAAACCTTAAACTGGGCTGCATGCGTCCCTGGGGCAACTTGAAGAAGTTCAGTGAGCCTGAGCCTTTGTGGACAGTGCTTATGAGTCTGTCATGTCATTCACAACCCTCCCTGACACTCCATCATCTCTCTCAGTTCCAGTGTCTCGTCCTGTCCTCACCCTCAAGGCTCCCCAGGACCAGACTGTGGTGGGAGACGTAGTAGAGCTGCATTGTGAAGCCCTCGGAGATTCTCCTGTGATCCTATACCGGTTCTATCATGAAAATATTACTTTGGAGAAGAGCCCAGGCCTGTCTGGGCGAGGAGTGTCCTTCAACCTCTCGCTGACTGCAGAACATTCTGGAAACTACTCCTGTGAAGTTGACAATGGCCATGAGGTCCAGCGCAGTGAAGCGGTGACACTCAATGTTAAAGGTACAGCTCTGATTGTGGAATTATCCTGGTCAATGTTTCCTTCCCAGATTCCTGATAGTGGCTCAGTGATACCACACTGCTTCCGTTCATGTGCTATCAAAGATAGCTGGTGGTGTTGTCATGCAGGCTAAGGGCCTGTCTTCTCCTTTCACTAAATTGATAGCCTGTAAGTTCCTAGATACATAAATAAAAAATATCCTTGAAAGAGCAGATTTTGGGCACAGTGCCTGCCTAAGAGCTCTTTATTCCAAACTGGGAATCCTCCCTCTCAACGTCTCATGTCCAGGTCTCTTTCCACAGCGTCCACTGGAGGCACAAGTGATCGTCTTACTGCAGGAGTCCTTGAGGGGCTGCTGGGCAGTCTTGTCCCAGCTGCTATGGCTCTGTTAGTTTGCTGCTTGTTCAGGAAAAAGATAGGTGAGTATTTGAATAGTTCAGTGTAGTTTGTTACTGTGACCCTTTGTTTCTTATGGACACAAGGTGATTTGTGATAAACATGCTTCAAAATGAGTACGTGCTGTGAGCTGCCTTGCCTGTCTTGCTCACAGCTTGCTCCCAGTGTGTAGGAAGAGCTTTAGGAAAACTCTCGTCCCTCGTACACTCTCGGTTGAGATTCAGCTGCTGTCTTGTGCTTCTGTGATTTAATTCTCATACAGAATGCAATCAGTTAAAACATAATTAATCAGCCACCAAAGGAGAAAAACCCACAGCAGCTGCAGCTCTAAAGGCCATGCCCTGGTTCTGTTCATCTCACAGTATCGTCCCACACTTTCCCTTCTCTCTGAGATGCTCAGAACCTGTAGCCACATGCTGTACTCATTTTGTGATCTTTCTCACTGTTCAGCAGAGATGTCATCTTTTAAAAGAGTTTGATTCCCCGTGTCACATAGTCTGTCGTTCTATTATCAGTTCTGGTTCGTGTAGCTTCCCACCACATCATAATTGGCAGTATTTTTTGTATATTAGCCTTGGTCTTATATTCTCCATTAACCATGTTAGAGAAGGGGCAAAAGAAAACAATAGGAGATTATTATTTAATTTCCAAGCTTTTCCAGCATCTTATCTTATCCATAATATAACTTGTCCAAGGACTTTTGTTGTGGTAAGTTTGGGTGGTATCATTCCCCCACCAAAAAAACCAAAATGTAGACACAGGGTTCAGCTCTAGTATTTATTGGCCCTTTTGGATATGAATCTGCTTGTTTGTGAGGTGAGAGCTCTGTAAATGGTTGCTGGGATGTCCTGGAATGGGGCATGTCCCCACACAATGGCAGTATGGAGGAAGCCACTGATGAGTTCACTCCTTTGTCTGACTTACAGGAAGATGCTCAACCAGGAATCCACAAAGGTGAGGCCTCTCTCTCTTTTTTTTTGTATGTTCATAATAATAAAAAAAAAAACTTTAAAAATTTCAGTTGTGTTCTCTGATGAGTTTTTATCCTATCTCATGACCCAAACTCACCTAGGTTCTCCTACTGGCAACCTTGAATATTTATATGTTATTTCTCTCTCTCTCTCTCTCTTTTTTTTAACATTAACTTTAAATCCTTTCATGGTTTTTCCAGTTGATTCCCTTCAACAAAAAGAAAGTGACATTAATCTGACCAGAATGATGTATTTATTCAGTCAACCATTACCTGTTGGTCTGTAAGTTCTTCCACTGACTGCTCAGAGATGTAAAAATATGAAAATATCTGAAACATTTTAAAATAAACATGATATAAACAAATGTCTGAGATGTAAGACAGAGTAATAAACATAACACAAATTGTTATGAAATTCTTTAGAAGCTTAGAGGATGAAAATAATTGAAATCCAATGTTTGATATTTCTAGTGTGTTACTGTTTATGCCAACAACAAACAGATTTTTCCTCTTTCTGGGGTATACACATGGCCATTGTCTTCTGCTCCTTCCTTGAATTTCTTTTGTGCCTGACCATCTGAGATGAATCAATATTTCTGTTATTTCATATGCACTGGGCACCTAGAAAGTGCACTGTCCAGGGGTGTGGAATATCACGGTGGGTCAGACAAGGAAGGATCTCACACACATGGAGTAGTGTGCACTCTCCAGTGCCTCACCCAGCCCATGCACAAGGGACAGCTGTGGCTTGCACCCCAGAACTGTGCCTCCTTATGGCCAATTTTCATGGGAATCAGTGTTCTGTTTAAGACCCTTTCTTTTTTCAATGTTAATTGCTATTATTAATTTCCATGATACACTTTTGTAGGTTTAGGGATTCTCCCTCCCCTTCCTCTTCCTTCTACTCCATTTTCCCCGTCTACCATCTAACCCCATATTATTATAGTGCTATAGTCCCTTACTAACCAACACAAGTCTAACATTCTGCTATTCAAGTGTGTCCTGGCATTGTAGGTAATAACAATGGCAGCAAATCTAGTATCAAATTGTCGAGGTATATTTATCAGTTTCACTGAGAGTTCCCCTTTTTATTTGGGAGTATTAATGCATAATATAATATATCTTCACTTTTTGGTACAAACTTTCTGGTTTATCTATGAGAATATATGTATAGACTTGCTTACTTATAGATCAAGATCCTTTCTAAAGCTCTGTCCTTCAGTTCTTAAACTCTTATATGGCAGAGTCTTGGATATCTGAGTTTCTACCTAAAACAGATAACATGTGTTTCTGTATTTGCAGGAGTTTCCCTAGCCCTGTACAGCAAGAATCTATTCACCTCAACTCACTTGCTCCAGAAAACTTGCAGCCTGTATATGAAAATGGTGAGACTGCCCTAGGACCCTGACCCAATATGAGTACACAAGTTGGGACGGGGCCATGGTGTGATGTTTGCTAGCCCTGCTTGGTTATGCTTCAAACTCCTCTACAAATACATGACTCATCTATGTTAGTGGCTATGATTGGTGGTAGACATCAAGTGAGTTAAGTGAGAGAATGGACTATGTCAGTGCTGTGGTGCTTTCCTTCTTTTTCAGTGAATACTGCAAGTGGCGATGGGGTTTATTCATTGGTATATGAAATCCAGCAGGAATTGAACTCAGCACCAAGTAAGACATAGTCTCACTGAATTTGTTTCTTTAAGATTTTATTTTTTTTATTATTATTTTTTTATTGGAAAGGCGGATATACAGAGAGGAGAGACAGAGAGGAAGATCCTCCGTCCGAAGATTCACTCCCCAAGTGAGCGCAATGGCCGATGCTATGCCGATCCGAAGCCAGGAGCCTCTTCCGGGTCTCCCACACAGGTGCAGGGTCCCAAAGCCTTGGACCGTCCTCGACTGCCCTCCCGGGCCACAGGCAGGGAGCTGGAAGGGAAGTGGGGCCGCCGGGATAGAACTGGCGCCCATATGGGATCCCGGGCGTGCAAGGCGAGGACCTTTAACCACTTGCGCCACCGCGCTGGGCCCCTGAATTTGTTTCTGATGTTTCTGTTTCCTGGAACCAAAAAGACAGTTAGTGGTTGAGCATGATATCATAGCAACTCCCAGTAGTGGAGTTGCGGCTGCCCTTAGAGCTGATTATATACATGTTGTACCTAGCTAAAGACTGAACTGTGGTCTGGTAGCTGCAGGAATACAGCCTAACCATGATGCTATCCTGGCCTACTTTATGCTCCACTTTCTGGTCATTCGGCACCATTGGAGGTGATGCCCTCTTTGAGTAGCTCTGCAAATCCCTGCAACACCAGCACAGCTGCCTGCTTGCTGATGTTGTTTTATATTGTACAAAAATGGCCCACAAATATTGGGAGGCCTCCTGACAAAGGATATGAAGCCTACTTGAACCCTCCCCCACAGACTGCCAGTGTTTCTCTGGATACCAAGAGAACCACATTGGTATAGGAAGAAAAACAAGATGGAAAATATTGATTGAAATCAATCTGTGGAGCTAGGTGATAGAAGAGGCAGGCTTTATTAGCATGAGTTCAGTAAAAGACTTTAAGACATACATCAAATCTCACAGACGTTATCTTTCTGTCCACAGTTGAGCCTCCCAGAACATGTATGGAAAATCAGGTGAGTGAGAGTCCTTTCTCATGTTCTCTTTCTGCCCTCTCTGAGGGCTGGTTCTCAAAATTTTAAAATTACAGACACTTAGGAGGAGCAAAAGGTCTCATCATCCTTTGCCTCCCAACACATTTGGAGGCAAAAGAATTTAGTTACAACAATGAGGTGATATGCATTCACTACAGCTATAGACATTGGGATGTCTAACAGTTCAGTCTCAGTTCATACCTAGTATAGAAACTACATTTACTTGAAAACCTTTATCTTAGTCTGCCAGTGAGCCACACACTTGACACTGTATAGTGAAGTTAACAAACCAGCTGGAGCAAGCTGTATCAGTATTGAATGTAGCTAAGCTAAAAAAGATTGTGTCATGAGAACCTATTCATTTGTTAGCCTTGAACAATTCAGGCTACCATTGATAATGCAAAAATACTTTGTAACACCTACAGGAATTGCAACTCCGTGCATGTGTATAAAGACAGTGGATGTTTTTCAGTTTTATTTAGTGTGATGTGGCTGCCAGAAAACCCAGGATGGCACTCCAGTCCTTGGTAAACCCCAGTGACATGCTAAAGTTAGTTTGTGAATAAACCTGACATTCCTAAATAATGACTGTTCCTAGATTTACCCAACAATGGCCCACGGAATGAGCAAGGGTCTTGTACACTTGAATCAGTTTGTCTCCCATCAGGAGCACTTGCACTGCCCACCTGTAGAATTCAGGGCCTTTGAAAAAATGCAGGTGTGGAGCCACATTCTCCAACACGTTGGCATGTATTGCTGCCTTGTGTGCCATGAGAGGATGGGGGGAGCACTGAAGGGTGGGGAAGGACCAGTGGAGGGCAGATTCTACTTGTCTTCCTTGCTCTGGTCCTATTCCTGTGTGTTTTCTTCCAGGCATCCTCAGATGTTTATGCTGTGGTGAGGAAGGAAGACTTTACAGATGAGGACTATGAAGATGCAATGTAACGTGATGCAAGATTGTTCTTTGAAAGACATCTGTCTCTGAGCCTTGGATCCAATATGTTCTTCAGAGTTCCTGGAAGATACGCTCCCACCACACCTCACCCAGGTGCTTTCCTGCAGGACACTATTTCTTCTCCTACCATGAAGCTGGCACCAGTGGCCCAGACCTTGGAGGAATCACCCAGAAGAACCAACACAGAAATAGTAGTGAGAGGGACTTGGTTACCCACACCAGACTCTTGCTGGTTCCTTTGGGAGCAGGTCAAATTGTTTTCTTCTTTTTGTGTGTGTGTCTCTGTAATTTTTTTAAGATTTATTTTATTTTTATTGGAAAGTCAGATATACAGAGAGGAGCAGAGATAGAGAGCAAGATTTTCCATCCGATGATTCACTCCTCAAGTGGCCGCAAGGGTTGGCGCCTTGCTGATATGAAACCAGGAGCCCAAAGGCTCTTAGTCTCCCACACGGGTGCAGGGTCCCAAGGCTTTGGGCCGTCCTCAACTGCTTTCCCAGGCCACAAGCAGGGAGCTGGATGGAAATTGGGACTGCTGGGATTTGAATCGGCATCATCGGGGATCCCAGCATGTGCAAGGCGAGGACTTTAGTCACTAGGCTACCGCACTAGGCCCTCTCTTACTTCTTTTTACGTGAGTAAATAGTGTGGGGTAAGAGAAATTGGGATCTTAACGTGGAGAGACAGTGAGGCTTAAAGTGCATGAACCCAAAGTTAGCTATGCCCACCAATTCATGCAAATGCTTTCTGCACTCACACAGCGAGAAAGTCCTACCCTGCCACATCTTGTTTTCCATCTAAAATCAGTTTTTAAACAAAGTTTCATCAGAGGTTATCATGATTAGTTTCAATTCCAAAGACATATTTTATATACAAAGGCCAACGTAAAGATCCATTTGTAAGTTTCACCACATCCGACGTTTTGTGTTTGTCAGTCTCTGAGAGCTTTACAAATACGGCGTTTATTGTTTTATTCATGTACTTTTAAAGTGTGGCAAAGTGGTTTGAAGACTGTGTCTTCACAACCTAAAATGATTTACAAGTTCATGAAATAAAAACCGAATTGGTCCAACAAGCTAACATCACAAAGTGAAAACCATTGTGAAAAATTCAGCATTTCTACATTTTTGGATAAACACTTGATCGGTACATGTAAATATGTAGATATTTAGGAGTATATCTATTTTAAAAACTACTGTGAAGTATTTTAATTCTGTATTAGACATATTACCCTATCTTGAAAGGCTGAATTGTCTTCTGTTATGCAGATTAATCATGATATATATTTTACTGTGTTAAATACAAATCACAAAATTGGTTATGCTAGCTATTTTTATGTGTTCAGTGGCATTAAGTGCTATAACATATTCTAATGCTTTTCACCATCCATAGACATTAAGTCGGCTCCCAGAAATGGTACAGTATATAAGCAGTGCTCAAGCGAGTATACTTGTATACGCATATTTATGTCTTCCTGACAGGTTATCTGAAGGATGAATCTATAAACCTGGGGTTTTTAGACCATGCACATTAAATGTTTTTGTCAAATGCTTTTAAATGCATCTTCATTATGGCTCTATCAATTTACATATGCAGTAACAATGTGTAAGAGAATTAATTGAGGCTAGAAAGGTTTGATTGTTCATGCTCCTCACATTCCTTAAATTACTGGTGCCAGTGAGCCTCTTTCCATAAATTTACTGTTAATTTGCAGCTCATTTGAAGTTTCCTGGATTTAGCCTTTCTCATTCTCTGTGAGTTCATTTCTCTTCTTCTTACGGCTTTTATGGTAACTGTAAGTTGAAGCACAGCTTACACTCTGGTAGGCACGGATTCTGGCACACAGTTCCACTAACAGGATACCCTGATGCATTTGACAAATCCAAATTTCTAATTTGGGATAGAATATTTTCGTTACTCCAGAAAGGCTCTCATATACATTCTCAGTTATTTCTTCCTTTCAAGGAATCATTTCTAGCTATTATGACTTTTAACTCTTCTTTCACTGGACACAAGGCAACTGCTTGTGCCTAATCTTTTACTTCACTGTTTGCAGTGAATTTTAAAATACAAAAAATTAGTTTTTGCACAACTGTATTTCACTGTCTGTGCCTGGCTGATTTTCCTTTATGTTATCTTCTACATCATGTAATTATATTCTCTTTTGTATTTTGTAACATTCTCATAACACTTTCATAGTTTTGCTTTATATTCATCAATATTTCATGTATATGTTTACTATAAGTAAAGAATATAACTTCATTGGTTTCTGTCTTTACATTAATGTATGTTTTTAGAATTTAAAACATGTTATGAGGTAGATATCTAGCTTTTTGAAGCGAATATAAATTATACACTATTGTTTATATTACAGTCTGTTCTTTTCCATTTTAATTTTATGTTACCTTATCTCATTTAAATCAAACATAAATCTGAATTTGGACTCTATTTAATATTACATATCCTCCTGTCTTTGTTTGCAAACTCCACTTCAGCTACAGTAGCCACATTGTTCCTCCAATGCACTAAATACAGTCCAAATTAGGAAGTCTCACTTTCCATTTCATCTGCCTTAAGACATTTGGGCCATCCTCCACTGCTTTCCCAGGCACATCAGCAGGGAGCTGATTTTATTCAACTTAAATTCCTGCTTTGAGTTTCTGGCCCTTGGAAGTTTTTATTTTCCTTTTTTTGGATATGTAAGGCATTCTCCATCTTTTTTCTTTTTTTTTATGCCCCTCTGGTTATTTGGAGCTCAGGAAGGGATCTGAGATTCAAAATTGTGCACTACGGAATTAGAGTACTATGTGATTAGAAAATTCAACCTCTTTGTACAATCAGCCCCTTACCTTAAAACTTGTATTAAGCCTACAAATAGCTTTTTAAATTCCAGTCTTTGATGTCTTATTTTGTTTGTTGAATTTTCTAGTTTTTAATGATACAGTCTATGAGTTCATTTGTCCAAATCATTCCAAAAGCAGATTTTAAATTGGTATTTTATTTAAAGGCTTGAAAGTGTTCATAATAAATTGTTCCATGATCTTCTAGTTTCTGTTCTTGCCTTTGAAAAATCATGTTAGTTGAATAATTATTCTTTGTGGTTAGTCTGCCTTTTCTCTCTGGCTATGTAAAGACATCCAATGTTTGGTATTATGTAATTTCACTATCATGTAGCTAGATGTAAATTTACTTTAACTGAGATGAATACCTTTTAAATCTGATGACTTGCATCTTTCTTCAAGGTTAGAAACTATGTAAATATTATTTATTATTATTATTATGCTTTCTCAATATTACTTTAATTCTTTCCTTTAGAAAATCACATTGGAAGCTTACCAATTCTCATTGTATTTCCATTGCTCTTATTCTTCCAGATTTGCATTCTGAGTAAATTAGAATCTTTATCTCTGTTTTCTAGTTCCATCTTGGGCTAAATTGTTTTATTATTTAATCTAGTTCCTATTTTAGTGGTTGTAATTTTCCTGGTGAGACATACTATCTGCAATTGATTAAAACATGGCCTGTGAGAAATGATTGTCTGGATTTACTTGTTTCCTTGACCATTCTGACTGGGTTTTGGGTCAAATTGATGCATTGTTCACATAATAGCTGTAACTAAATATAGTGTTGCTTTGATGAGTAAGTAAAATTCTATATGTAAATGCTTAGAGCACTGTCTGGAATACAATGTATGCTAAAAACATATTGCTACCGTCCTTTTTTGTATTTTTTTTTTTTGCTATTGTTATTTTTTTATTTTATATTTTTACTGTTACGGATTTAATACTTCAATTGTTATTCTTGCATTTCAGGTTGGAGAACTCCCCTTAGCATCTCTTGTAAGGAAAATCTGTTGGAAATGAAGTTTCTCAATTTTTGCTTGTGTGGAAATCTTTATTATTGAGGGATGATTTTGCTGGATAAAGCACTTGGGGTTGACATATTTTTTTTTCTCTCAGCATTTTTAATATATTAGTCTAAGGTCTCCTAGTCTTAAAAAAGATCTATCCAAATACAACCGCATAGGTTGTGTTTTGAGGATCTTCTTTTCTCTTGCTGCCAGCAGTCATTTTTGTCATTTATTATGTATATTTGTGTAGTCTTACTTGATTTAAATTTAATCAGAAATATTTGAGCTTTCTGTATCCAGTTGTTTCTAAGTTTTCCTAGGTTTGGAATATCTCCCGTCATTATTTCACTAAATAAGCTTTCTGTCCTTTTTAAATCTCCTCTCTTTTTGACAGCATTACAATGTGAATGTTAGCTCTGTTGATGTTATACTATCCATCTCATAGGCTCTCTTCTTTGCTTTTCATTCAATTTCTCTTCTGCAACTGGGTAAAGTAAGTAACTCGTCTTTAAATTCATGGATTCATTTCTCTGCTTAACCGATTCTGCTGTTTGAGCTTGGTTTCCAGTGCCAACAGTCTGTGAACTCAGCACTCCAGACATAAATCACACTCCCTACTTTATCGAGTTGTTTTTGTAGACTGCCTGCAGCATCAGGTATGCTAATAGCCTCAGGGACTCTGTCTGTACATTTAGGTTTTTTTTTTTTTTTTAATTTTTGCTCTAGTAAATAGATAAAGATTCTTAGCAGAATCATAGAAGCCTCCCAAAATTATTGCCACTCATGTATAACGGCCTCAGACTACTTTCTGTTGCTATAACAGAATGCCAGAGACTGGGTCATTTATAAAGGAAAGAGGTCTATCATTATTCATGCTTCTGGAATTGACGAGTGCAGTGCTGGTATTTGCTCAGCTTCTGGTGAAGGCCTCATGCCACACCATGCGCAGCGGAAAAGCAGGTCAGGCACGTGCTTAGGAATGAGAGATCATATAGCGAGGGAAGAAGCAAGAGAAAACGAAGCAAGATGAACTTGTAACCATCTGCTTTCAAGGTAACTGACCCAGTCCTATAAAGAT
Source organism: Ochotona curzoniae (assembly GCF_017591425.1). Lineage (NCBI taxonomy): Eukaryota > Metazoa > Chordata > Mammalia > Lagomorpha > Ochotonidae > Ochotona > Ochotona curzoniae. Next base: position 9,247,788 of record NW_024467100.1, read on the forward strand.
AAGGCTCACTCTTGTGAGAAAGATATCAGTTCTGTTTAATGAATCAATTAACTGCTGAATACACCATCCCCTGCCAATGTTGTTCCACTGGGGACAAAATTTAATATGACGTTTGGAGGAGATAAACAGCATTTAACTTTTTTTTTTTTTTTTTAAAGGGGGAGAATGGAGACTGTTATGTCCTGGTCTGTGGCCTTGTTACATCATCCTGACAAAAGGCAGTCTGCATTTGTTTCTGCTGCACCCTGGGAGGGTTACTGGCATAAGTCCAATTATTATGGTAATTCTTTACTTGGGATTTCCCAGAGTGTACTCATTAAGGTAGACTTAAGGAGTTTTGTTATTCAAGGGGGAAATTTTCTGTTCCTCAGAGTTAGTAGAGAGTTAAGACTACTTATCATCTGTGTTGGTGGATGATTCTCCTCACTAGCCACTCACTTGAGTCTTTGGGGAGAAAAAGAATGGAAGTCTTAAGAAAATCCATATTTCATGCAAGTTTTCCATTTCAGGTTTCTTTTGTGTCCTATTTCTACAGGAATTCTAATGCTAAGCTCTGCACCCCAAAATTACCTTACATAGACTTTTTTGCCCCCCTCATCCCAGGAGAATAGTAATGTCAATTTACATGCTTAACACTTTTTTTAGTTCCTTTTTAACTGTGTGTGGGATTCCCCGTCTTTCGTCTTTCTTTCTTTTTTAAAGCATATTTCATTTTGTTTTATTATTTAGTTTCATAGGTTCTGGGGTTCCCCTGCTTTCTTATGTACTTAGTTGAACATTTAAAAATTCTGCAACATTTGTTGATCACTTGTAAGCATCTACAATGAGAATATTATTAGTTTTTTAGTTGATCCCAGTTTGCCAGAACCAGCTTTCTTCACTTCTTATTTCTCCAGTGGGGTTTCATTTTGACCTTTCCATTTCTTCTCCAAAAATGTAGTGTGACTTTGGAGGAACGAAACTTTAAATTTCATTGTTTAGTTTGCTATCTTAGATCGCCAGGAAGTTACGGTGAAAGACACAAATGTATTAATTAACCATTTCAATGAAACGTACCATTGTCATTTCCCAAATGAGCCCATCCAGGCCTGCTGAGGTCTTGGCCACACCTTCATTGCACTGTGGGCTGCACCAACATTGCCCACCCATTTTCTAACTAATTAAGAGACCACCAATGGGGAACATCTTACCTGTAGGTTTCCCGCCTAACAAGGAGGGGTCAGGGAATGCTTAAAATCCTAAGACCCTTTTTGAAACCTTTGGTGTCTCTCCTTCCTCTTTTGAGAGGCACCCCACCTCCCGGCTTTCTCTCTGGAGGTGCTGCCCCTTCCCTCTCCCTTCCCTGCTCACCTGGTCCCTTCGCAAATAAACTTTTCTGTCTGCAACAGATTCCCGACTTTTTATTTCTATACTAAGCAAAGGAAAGAACCCATCAGGCATTTCTGGTAACACCAAATATCATAATGGCAGATTTATCTGTGTTTCACAGGAAGTTTCTACCACTGATGGCATGAAAACAAGACAAAATATTACTGACGTATTTCGGAGGATTCACTATCATAAGGCTTGATAAGATAGGGCAAAGTTACAAATGTGCCCATTGGGTAAGGACACAGAACTAAGACAGTGGGGTGGGATACAAAGAATAAGATTCTTCCTGAGCTACTTTACAACCATTTCAGAGTAGGTTCCCAACAGAAATTACAATTTCCTTTTCATGTTCTTCAACTTAAAATGTTTACCTTTTGTGTGTTATCAGATACACAGGATGCTGAAAGGAAACAGAAGATTCAAAATACAATTATGGTGTTAATCTGAAAAATAATGGAGTAGTGAAAACGTTATTGGCTACAAGGGAAAGATGATTATAGAATCACAGAACCCCATAGTGTAAAGACTATTATTTTATGAGTTTTTAAAATACACTTTATTAGTGTGTGTCTGGCCCATGAATACTAGAAATCATGAATAAACTAAAAAAGGGAAATAAAAACCACCTTGAATTCCATCATTCAGATTATGCCAACACAAAGGTGCTTTTAAAATATAATGCAAAAATGGAATTAAAGTATAAGTTTATTTTGGTGCAACGTACTTTGAAATCCACAATACGTTTTTCATAATACACATTATCTGTGGACTTTTTTGAAATATCCTTTTGTTCCAATATTTGTTATTCCAGGCATTTTTAACTAAGGTAGGTGGAAGGAGATGGAGGTATGTCCAGCAGATAGATTGCATTTTGTAGCCACTTTACCCCCTTATATCCTAAGCACTTTATGTTACTATTAAATATTATCCTTCAGGATCATTTTAATGACTGGCTAATCTCCCTCATCACTTTACTCATAGTTTATTCTTAAACTGACCATTGTTGAGAGTTTTCAGTATTTTCTTTCTACACTATTATAAACAAAGCTCTAATGATGGGCAATGCATATACACCAGTGTTTCCTAAAGTAGGCACATGCAAGTAATAAGATGTTAGGTATTCTCCTGAACAGATAACACTGGATCTATGCATACCTCACTGTGCATTAGTCCCCAGGTCATCAACACTTATGGTTGTGTGATTTAAAGTTTTCTATTGCGTGAAGTCCAAAATGGCACTTATAGTCTTCCTGAATAACTTGATTCTGATCATACTGTTATAAGTAGACTTTCATTAGATATCTTTCAAGTCCTCCCTCCTGTACATGCCTGACACCTCAGATAGCATCAAACTCTGCATGCTCATACGCCATACTTTTCCTATACATGAATGCTTATGTAATAAAGCTTACTTTATAAATTAGGTGCAGCAAGAGATTAACAACAATAACTAACAAAATAGAATATTAATAACAAACTAAAAAATTGCCAATATCACTACTCTTGTGGTCTAGGACCATTATGTCAAATAAAGCTGACTTGAAGATAAACACTGCAAGAACTCTAACTTCGTTCATTTGCTGTGATAGCAATGAAATGGCTGACAAGAGGAAAGCAATAGAACATAGATGCATTGGACAAAAGGGTGGTCCATATTCCTGGGTAGATGGAGCAGAATGGTGTGAAAATTCACCACTCTAGTCAAAATGGTGTGCAATTTAAAACTTGTCAGTTGTCCCTTTATGAACATTTTCATTTGATATCTTAGATTAAAGTTGACTGTGTAACTGAAGAAACAGGTAAAGGGAGACTACTGGAATTAATATTTAGGGAAACTGCACTTAATCATAATGGCAGTTGCTCCTGGCATGATAAAGGCTTTATTTTTCAAATAACTATATGAGGATTCTCCTGTTGTATAAATAAAATATGGATTACAAATAGGAAAGGTGGCAGCATTATAAATGACGCAAAGTATTTTGATGCTTAGCAAAATCCTTTTATAGAAAGTTAGAAACTGAGTCAAGGAAATTTCATCTAAGAAAGCTAAGCCATTGGGGCTGGTGCAATGGGATTGTAAGCTAGTCCTCCACACTTGGCACAGGTATCCCATATGAGCACCAGTTCTAGTCCTTCCTGCTCCTCTTCTAATCCAGCTCCATGCGAACGGACGCCTGCATCCTCATGGGAGATCTGGAAGAAGCTCCTGGTTCCTAGCTTCTTACCACCTCAGCTTTGGCTATTGTAGCCATTTGGAAGAGCGAACCAGTAGATGGAAGATCTCTCTTTTGTTCTATCTCTTTGTAACTCCAACTTTCAAGTAAAATAAGTAAACCTTAAACAAAACAAAAAGAAAGAAAAGAAAGAAAGGAAGAAAAAAGCCAGTAAAACAACTATTGAAATAGTGGCCTTAGTGAATTAAAGAACTTAGAGGACTATATCATAGCAACATAACACTGTATTTAAGAGCCATACTGTGTGATTTGATTTCCTGGATGGGAATCCCAGCTCTAATATTGCTAGGTATTGACTGTTGATCTTGGTCAACTAACTTGTTGCTGAACATCTGAATGTTTGTATCTCCCCCCAAATCTCTATGTCGATATCTAGTTTTAATTCCCAAGGCAGCATATACCAAGAAGTAGGGCTTTAGGCCGCAAGGGTAGAACTCTTACAAGTGTCATTAATGCTTTCACGCAAAAGACTAAATGAAGTCATTTCTCCTTCCACTACAAAAGACACAGGGAATAGACCCTCAGTGACTCCACTGGTGCCTGGATCGTGCATTCCAGCCTCCAGAACCACAAGCAACGTTTAGAAATGACTCAGAGGTAGCTTGTCACCAACCACCTAGGAGGGAAAGGACACTTGTTTCCCAACTGTGTCAAGGAGGTAGTGCTGACTTCACGTTGCTTGGAGTATGAAAAGACGTGGTGAGCACTGTGTCAGACTTGTGAAGGGCTGTATCTCAGTGCAAATTTCCATCATTCATCAACATGTGAAACTTTTCTTACAGTGAGAGAATCATTTTTCATTCTATTGGCACTTATAGTACAAAAGTTGGTGGCTAAGCACGGCAGATCTTTTCCACTTCTTGTTTTGCTAATGATACAGAACCTATTCTCAAAAACACCTTTTGTTGCATGCTCATAGGCTGCCCTGCTGGTGACTGAAGGAGCATGTCACCTGGCTGCATCTGATTCTCATGCTGCTGTGGGCATTGCTGGTCATCTCTGGTGAGTTTCTGTTGTCTTAGTTCAAACTGAGGTGGGAGCAGTGGTCCTGAAAGGAGTGAGGCCCTATCAGAGGGCCAATGGGAACACTCAGGTCTAACTCCGCTCAGTTTCAGAGGCTGATGCAAAGCAGTGAGTGTATAAAGGAAAACCAAATTGCAGCACGTTCTAATCCTGCATATTCTCGATAGGCCACGTCACCATTCGTTTGTCGATTGTGACTTCCCCATTCCTCCATTGAAAAAAAAAACAACATTAATCAAACCTTGAGCTGTAGGATTTGAACTCAGAAGATGTGTTAAGATCATTTACTTGGGCCCGGCGCGGTGGCGCAAGTGGTTAAGGTCCTCGCCTTGCACGCCCGGGATCCCATATGGGCGCCAGTTCTATCCCAGCGGCCCCGCTTCCCTTCCAGCTCCCTGCCTGTGGCCCAGGAAAGCAGACGAGGACGGCCCAGAGCTTTGGGACCCTGCACCCGTGTGGGAGACCCCGGAGGAGGCTCCTGGCTTCGGATCGGCATAGCATTGGCCGTTGCGCTCATTTGGGGAATGAATCATTGGACGGAAGATCTTCCTCTCTGTCTCTCCTCTCTGTATATCTGCCTTTCCAATAAAAACATAATAAAAATTAATCTTTTTTAAAAAAAGATCATTTACTTGCTCTTTTAATTGTGGGGGAATAAGGGACTGCTGTGAGGGAGCAAATCTTTCTCTGTACTTAACAGGCACTAAATGAAAACTAGCGACTGGAGTATAAGGGTTCCAATGTAAAATGTGGCACAGAGACAGGGTTAGAACCTGTGTGAGGCAATGTGTCTGCTCCTTGAAAAACTTAGGCATGAAGGAGGATGATGGGGAAAGGAGAGGGCAAAAATGAAATAAAGGAGGCAATCATTAAGTACCCAACATCCATCCACCATCAGACTTTTTTTCTGGAAATCCCCTTGTAAGGGACCAGGCTTGTAACTGGTACAAAGAATGAGTGTTTATCAGTTTGAAGGAGACTGACTTGTTGACACTAATAGACTAGAGGAATAGGAAAGCAGTTCTTAAGGAATTCATCAGAAGTATAAATGTCTATATGTGAAAGCAAACCTCTGGTTTTTGAAGCCCTGTCACAGCACCAATCAATGAAGAGGCAGGTGAGTCCCTTGTCTTTGTGGTTCTGACCTCTGATCTACCAATCACTCAGCCAACACAGCATTCTACACATACTGCTTTATCATTGCTGTCCTGGGCTGGCGCTCTGAGGTGTTACAACTGCTGGGCCAAGCATGCCTGCTCACATGGGTGGTGGACTCTTCCCAGCCTTCTGAAGACCAAGGTACTGGTCTTTTTTGTCAAGGAACCAGATGTGAGGCAGGGGGTAGAGGAGTAGCATCTGAAAGAGGACATGAAGATGGGTAGGCTGATTTACAGAGGATGTTCTTTGTGCCTGTATTGCTATAACCTCTCTCTCTGCTTCCCCTCCCCCCTCTATTTCTCTCTCTCTCTCTCCCTCTCTTAGATTTATTTATTTTGCAAAGTCAGATTTACAGAGAGAAGGAGAGACAGAGAAGAAGATCTTCCATCCACTGGTTTCCTCCCTAAGTGGCTGCAGTGGCCAGGGCTGAGCTGATCTGAAGCCAGGGACCTGGGGCTTCTTCCAGGTCTCCCACATGAATGCAGGGTTTCAAGGTTTTGGGTCATCTTCCACTGCTTTTCTAGGCCACAAGCAGGGAGCTGGAAAGGAAGTGGAACAGTGGGGATATAAACCGGTGCTCATGGGATCCTGGCATGTGCAAGGCGAGTGCCTTAGCCACTAGGCTAATGTGCTGGATTCACTATAACCTCTTAACATGGTCTTACTGAACATAGAATGTCCTCAAAATGTGACAAGTTATTAATAGAAAAAAGCCTTGGGGCTGAAAACTTGTGAGTGGTTAGATTCAGCATTTACCATCTTAGCTCTTAATCAGAAGTCAGCCAACATTTCCTATAAGACAATAGTGAGTTAATAGTTCAAGCTTTTCCGGATCCTCATAACTATCAGCTCTCTCCCAATCTCAGAAGAGCTGCCCAGACCACATGCAAATGGACTGGCCAGCTGTGTTCCAATTACACGTCACTTATCAAACAGAGCACAGACTGACTCACAGGCATGGTTGGCTAACTCCTCTTCTGGATTCATCCTTTAGTTCTGAATTTGTTTTACACATGCTATTTTTTAAAACCTGCATCACTAAAACAAACTTCACCTCACTCTGTTTGGTTTAAAACAGTGCTCAATAAAGGAAGTCAATGAAGAAAACTTTTTTTTTTTTTTTTTGTAATTGTGTATGCCTACAATGTTAGGATACACATAAATAGCAGAATGATGGACTTGTGACTGTTTTTTGAAGGACTAAACTATTGAAATAATACAGGGGAGTTGGGGAGGTGTGAGAGAAAATTCTTGAGCCTACGGATTTGTATCATTAAAATAAACGAACACATAAACAAATTAACTAAAAAGAAATTGCTCCCTTGCCCATCTGAGTTAAGGCGTTCAAATGAGCAATGTGCTGAGACAAGCGGATCACTGCTCAAACTTGAATGAATCAAAATGTTCAGAGATACGGGAGCCCTGCTTGGTGCTTGTCCAAGAGCAAGCAGAACATTCGTTCTGTCCCACCTAAAGTGCCTGAGCCCTACCTTGTAGTATGTGAGCCCTACCTTGTCATTCTCCAAGTTTGACTTCCTATGTGTAAATTAGAGGATATCTTCATTAACACTCATGTGGTTTTTGACCATGAGTGTGAATTGTGATATTTCCCAGTTTTAGTGTGACATTGGGCAGGCTCCTGGAAGTGAGTCATTCACAACTGTTCAGATATCAGAGCAGTAAATGCTTAATAGTGTCCTTTCATTTTCTCAAAAGGCTGGGATATTCTCTAGAATCTTGAAATTTACCTTCAGAAAACAATAAAGGAGAACTTAGTTTGGAATCATGCAGTGAAAAGAAAAGTTACATAGCCTCATACCCCAGATTCAAATCATGGCTTTGCTTTATATCTGCTCTGTGAGTTGGGCAGCCACCTGGCTTTTGAACCCCAGGCTTAACTCCGTGAAAGGTCTCTGACCTGGTGAGGCTCCCACACCTTCTCCTCTACGGAGTGAAAACACCACTTGGCATTGTAGCTGAGATTTCTCTCCCCACCAACTCCTTAATTAAGCAGTCTTTTTCCTCATGCTCCCTTCTAACCACACCTGTATGTTATGTTCACCATCTGGAAACTCTTCTTTGCATGAAAACATCTAAGAAATATCATTGGACTTCGACTTTTGCCTTATAGCTAGTAGAAACACTTTCCAGTGATATTCTAGAGACAAAAAAAGTTCTTCAGATGTATAGGCATCTTGTTCTTACTTAAACTCTTGTGGTCTTATTTCATTTTTTCTAAGGCCTTCCATGTTTACAATCTAACCTTCTTCATACTTCCCAACCCTCTCCACCCTCACCACACACACACGTGCCTAGTGCAACTTTCTTCTGTACTCTTGGGGCGTCGGAACTCCTAAGGACAGTTATTCTCACCCATGGTGACTGCTTATTTACTTTCCATCCATCCTAGTTGCTAGAGGACTTGGAATTTCTCAGAGACGAAGCAGCCTGGTTTCATCATCCTGCTTTGCTAGGGCTTCTGACTCCTTTCACTCCACTTTGATTTAATGTATCACAGAATTGAGCCTTCATGCCTGCACCACAAAGACTGCCACTACAAAGCCAGCCCCATGCCAGTTGAGGCCTCCCAACGTCCTCCAGGCAGCAGGCATTGGAGAGATTGCTGTAAACTCTAGTCTAACCTCTTGGAGTTTCCTGAGAGATGTGCCTCAGTTTGCATACACTCCCTAAGACATTGTTATGAAGAAAACAGCAACAAAGAAGAAAGCCTCTGTTCTAGTCTCATAAAAAAGTTCCACAGGGACAAAGTTCTGAGCAAAGCAAGATTTGCCGAAGTCAAAAACCTCCCCCAACGGTCAGTGATAGGGTGCAAAGAGAGGAAGACCAAGGAAATGGTCAAAGCTATGTCTTTTAAGCACAGTTCAAGGAACTATCAGAGTGTGGGGATAAAACCCGTCAGAGGTTCAGAACTGCAATCCCACTGAACCTGCTCACGATAAAAAAAAAAAAAAACAAAAAACAAAAACATTGGAAGAGTGAGATAGGCAATTTCTTTCTATTCTCATGATACCCCTGGAAACCCAAAAGGATGGGACTAGAATTTTGTACTAAAGGCAACTTTCGGGCAGAAACAAGCATCTTGCACATTTCTAAAGGAACTCCCATTTTTTTTTTTCTCATCCCAACAGGGATATAACCATATATACCTATAATCTCATCCAACTCCTCACAACATCACTGTCATAAGTTTTGACGCCAAGTCCCTTTCATCCATTTCTTTGAGGCTTCTTCCCAAATCTACACCATCTTAGACTTAAATGATGTTATTTTGGCCATCATTGTCTTCTGCAACAGACACTCTCTCTCAAAGGTGCACCTATTCACAGCTCACTGGGTGGAGCATCTGTGTAAGCACAGTTCCCACATCTTGATAAGCTTCTTTACCATGATGGAGAGGCTAGCATTCTTCACTCTTTACTTCTCAAGGGAGAAAAGCAAGGTACAGAGAGGTAGAGTGTTTCATCCAAGACCACACACCTAAGAAGTAGCACACGATCTTGCATTATAAATAAAGAAGTAAAGTGACAAGGCAGAAATTGAGGAACTTGTTGTCAATCTAAGGAGAGCAATTCCTGGAGAGAACATTTTGAAAGAAGACTGAGCTGAGACAGGAAGAAGGAGTAACGCTGGCAGGGATTGGCATTTCTGTTGTCTAAGGATTTAGAGGTCATGCTTGCTGCCATTTCACTGTCATTGGGCAAGGGAATAGTCAGACACACGAATTCTCTGAAGAAATGGAAAATCCAGTTTCCCTCATGATGACCCCCTCTTTCTTTGAAGGAGATGCCATTTCTCTGGCATGTAAGGGATAAGATGACTCAAGTATCTGACACGTTAATCTACTACAAGAACGAAGTGAAGTTATTTTCTTCAAACCAAGTTTCAAGCTTTCCTACCGACAGTGCATCTTTGAATGGCAGTGGTATTACTGTAGTGCTGCTTTAAACTAATTGCAGAGCTGGAAGAAGACTGAAAACAATAAAGACTAAAGTTCAGGGTGAATCCTCACTTCCACAGGAGCTGAGCTGTGCAGGAGATTATTAGCAGTGTAGTGAGGGTGCTTGGTAAAGCAAAGCTGCCAAAAGGCTAAATATATGAGCTAGTGTTTGGTGCTTTGAACATGCAAGAGGGATAATCAAGGTGACATGTGTCTAGTCATTCATATCCTGGTGGCTGAAGTTGCTCCCGATCAAGTGCTTTGCCACAAGAATCTTGATTCCTAAGGACTGTGGTGATACCTCTTTCTAGATCTTTTTCTAGTTCCTCTTAGCCCTTCCAGGGTGGTCCAGTGACCCTGACCTGTAAGAGCCAGCTCCTTCCACAAATGTCCAGCTCTGCTTCTGCATCTTCAGAGATAAGCGAATCCTGGGGCCAGGCTGGAGTAGTTCCCTAGAGTTCCAGATTCCTGTTGTGTGAAGGCTCAGTGACATACAAGTATAAGGCAAAGACAGTGATTCCCAACATCAGAAGCCAGAGCCTCCAATAGAGTGCAGGGTCAGTAAGAACCAGATTCACGCAGTGAGTGCCAATGGGACTGAGCTCGGGAGAGAGTAGGGAATGCCAAAGTTTCGGCATAGAGGATCAATCTTTTTGCTTTTTTCCACAACTTCTGTCTTTGTGGAAAGCAAGAACTGAGCCTGAGAAATTCCAAAATGCTATGTGTCTTCATAAAAACACAAAATGGACTAAACTCCCCATGTGTCTTCTCTTCTTTATTAGTCAGCTAATAGTCATTGAACACTAACCATGTGCTTTAGCACATAGTAGTGAGTTGGGTACTCTAAAAGGTGAGGTACCTACCCCTCAGTGATATTTCATGGGGTTCACATGCTGAGATCCCAACACCACAGGACTTATTAGAAGGTAAAGTTGTGCTACAGCTTATCAGGCTAAGATGAAATGTCAGAGAAAGTGGAGATTACAATGAACTGGAGTCACCAGAGGAACGACTGTGAGTTTATTGAACCTTGAAATGGAATGATATGAGAATTGTTACTGAGATTGTAATTGGGAGCAATGCAGAGGAAGACCCTTGTACCAACGTCCCACTTTATTTTGTGCAGAATGTGCTTGCCTGTATAGTAAATATACTTAAGCCAACTTGATAATTTAGTGTCATGCGCTGGATGAATCATCATAGATGCTTTCATTATCACTATCCAAGCAACCAACCGGCATCAGAATTCAGGCATCCAAGGACCTACATCCATATTCTTCAAGTTATTGTGGGTACCCATCTTTGTGGGAATACTTACCACGAACCTCACACACAATCCCCATTAAAGAGTGGAACCCGTTTACTCCTCAGTTCCAGAATGCCCCATACTTAGGCTTTTTCATGTGTCATATATATATCCAGGAATCTCTGTCTCTGATATGAGCTTAGAGATAACTGGGGGCAGGAGACTAAAAGACAGAAATTGGTCCTGCTCTGTTCAATGTCAACGGCACAGGGACATCACATTTTCCTGGCACAAAGAGGACTCAGGGATTAATCTTGGAAGAAAAAGCTATCATTCTAGGTTAACAGAGCTGGAGATACATCTGTAAATGGCCATCTATAAATCTATAAGATAGGGCTAGGTTAGGCTGAAGCCAGGAGTCTGTAATTCCTTTAAGTTTCTGACATGAGCAGCAGGGTTCCAAGCAGTTGGACCATAATCCCTCCTTTCCCAGTCACATTAACAGGAAGCTGGATAACAAGTGGCATGCTACTCCAGTATGGAATGTGTTACAGGCAATATCCTTACCAATTGTGCCATAAAGTCAGTCCTTTCCCCACATTTCTAAATACATCATTGGCAATCACCTCTGACTGTTCTGGTCAGGATCTAAGAATGAAAATGATCCAGGATCCAGGTCATTTGCTGGTATCCTAGCGTGGGTGTTTGGGAGTTTTTGTAGTCTCACAAATCCTCTCTGACAATCCCCTGTGTCTGTTGGTTCCAGTGTCCCATCCTCCCCTTGGAGCCTGGACAGTGGTGAGAAATGTGGTGGAGCTGCACTGAGACCCTGAGAAATTTTCCCCTAATCCTTTATCAGGTTTATCATGAAGATGTCACCCAGGAAAATAACAGCCCATACAGGAGGAGCATCCTTCAATTCTCTGACTGCAGAACATTCTGGAAACTGTTCCTGTGGCGCTGACAGTGGCCTGGCGGACCAGTGAAAACATGTGCCATCACTCTCCGTTTCAGGTGGAGTTGACGATAACTGAATGCAGGGAATTGTTACTCACGGCTCTGTCCCATGTTGGGATTTCAGAAGATAGGGAGTGTCCCGAGTGCTCGGTGTGGGAAGAGGGAAGAGTGTCCTGGTATCTTAATGCTTTTCTCTCTTAACTTGACAAATATAAACTAGATTTACAAAACTTCTTGCATAAATATTTACTTATAATTCCTGCCTAGTGATGATAAGAATTCCAGGACACATTTTACCCTCTGAGACTGAAGCACTGTCTTCTTTGGTCAAGGCTTGGTGCCATGGAAGAAACTTCTTCACAGTCATAGTTGCTGGGGGACGTCAGTGTGCTTGGTGTGACTGGTGTTACTCCCTGTTTTTGCAAGATATCAAGTTGTTACCTTCTAGTTGTTTTGTCCCTCCCGTTTTCATTATGATTTTCTTCCATTATTGATGCAGATTGGGTTTGCAATAAAGGAGGAGGAGGAGGGGAGAATAAGGAGAAAAAGAGACATGGGGGAAAGGAGGAGGGGAAGGAGAAGACGGAAGAAGGAGCAAAGACCAGTGTAGCCTGGATCTCCTTGAGGTATGATGACCTCTAGGTAGTTGGACTTATTTTTAAGAAAATAACGGATGTGAGGGCAATATGGCCACAACATCTGTCACCCCATTGATTGCCAGGGTTGATTCAGCTGATCTGGCTGGCTAGGTAAGTGCTCCCTCCCTCCCTCACTGCTCCATGCGCATCTCTCCCGAAGCTGCACACTCAGTTGAAAAGGACGACCTTCCCTGCTAGTGGAGAAATAGTTTTGGTCAAAGACATATGAGTAGCTGTGATTCCCTACTATAACCTTAAAATACTCTCTCAAGAGAATACCAATAGCTTCTTTTATTAAATACCAAAGTTAAAGGCCTCCTGGTGTGAAGTATATACTTTGTAATCAACTCTCACTTTTTGTCTCAACTAAGCAAAATAAAATATACAGAAAACAGTAAACCTAGCACACACACACTTAAAGTTACTAAGCAAAGCCGTTATATCCTCGGGTTTATAGTCATAAATTCTTTATTGTGATGGTGTTTTCTTGAAAAACCAAAAATAATTCTATAAAATTTCATCACTGAGAGAAAGCAATATGTACTACATAATAAGTCTGAATCGTGGATTTAGTAACATCAGTTTGGACAGGTATCTTTCAATAAGCGTGACTTTTGCATGTGTTCACATTTTATGTAGCTCATTAATACTATTTCCCATTTAAAAATGTGAATTTGTCTTCTTGAAGTGTAGTTAATATATCATTTTTTAAAGTTTACTGAAATACATTACATTACATTCTGTATGTGAAGTACACAGGTCTACTGTAGCACAATTTCAACTGTTATCACATGACTTAAGGTGAATTTGCATATTACTGCAATTCAAATCCCAGAGAAGTCAGAAAAACACCAGTGTAGTTCATTTATAAAGGGAACAAATGGTGATTACGTCCATCTGGTTAACTTGAAAGTCAGCTAACAAAACACTAAGAAGTGTTGACGGCATGTAGTTCAATTCCAGGGGCTTAATTACAACATTCTTAGAAGAATCCTCAGAGAATGAATTTTCCACATCAGGGACCGTAGGATGACATTGGGTGACTGTTCCCCATCCCTGGGTACTGATGTGGTTGGGGTGCAACTTCTCCCCTTGTCACCTTACTGCCTTGACCTAGATACAGGAAGAAGAAAAGAATTTGGAAACCATGATCTCACCCATTTCCCCCTAGTCCTTGACCCTTCCCACTCTAATCAACTATGTGACCATCATCAAAAGAAAAGCAAATATAAAATAAAAAATACTGGCATTGCTTGGCATTACACTATTATGTATGCATCTTGATGGTTAGTAATAATTCCCCATACCATTGTTTATGAAACCAGAAAGACATTAAGATACTTTTTATTAACTTATCTGCAGTTAATATGCAGGGAAGTTGTTGGGCATTGTGGCCACCAATTGTATGCTTAAATATAAACACTTGAACACTACTGTAAGACAACATGGTTATAAATATTGTGGACTTGTGTGTGTGTGTATTCTTTTTTAAAATCTCACTCCTCCTGGAAAGAGAAGTTTAACAGTTTCATCTGGAGTCCATTTTTGATTCAGGATTAGAGATGCATATTACAATGTATCTTCATGTCTTGCTATGTTAGTCTCCACTAAGCAGTTCCACTAGATGAAAATATGTACACAAGTTTATATCTATCTATTGATCTTATATTTTGCATGAAAGTTACCTTATATCAGAGAGAACATATGATATTTGTCCATTTAGGCTTACTTTGCCAAGTGTAGTGGTTTCTAGTTGGGACCATTTTGCTTTATAGAGACTTTCAAAAAAATTTTCCTCACCACTTCCAGTTGGCATTACTAAATGGGATGGCTCAAACTTCCTCATCAATAATTGCTGGAAGTGTAAAGTCCTCCAACTTTAACATAATCAACACTTTCGTGAAAGTGTTTATGTGTTTGGTAGTTCCACATGACTCTTGGTAACATATTTCTTTTATTTTAGTTGAATTTTTCATAATGTGATTTCATAGGGTCAGCCCCTTATTTCTCCCTGTTCCCCCACATTATCATGAGAGTATAGTCCTTCAGCAACAGTGGCGAGTTCATGTTTCTGCTGTGGAAGTGTATCCTGACATTGCAGGTATAGACAGTGGTAGAAAGTCTGGCTTCCTACTGAAATGATATATTAAATAGTTTCATTGGGAATCCTCCTTTTCTATTTTATTCTGAAGTAGAGATGCATGCTACAGTCTATCTTCACTTTTCGCTATGCTAGTCTCCATTGTGCAGTTCATCGAGGTGAATACATGTAATGCTATTTGTAAAGTCAGTTCAGGGACATTTTCCTATTGATTTCTCATTTTGAGCTCTGCTAGTATCAATCATTCAGAAACATTTACTAGCAAGCAAGTACTGGACTTGTTATGTATAGTAAGCTAACATATGCTACCTACAGTACTCAAACAGAAGTAAAACAAATGAAGGAACAAAAACCCAAACATTTTTAGTGTGTGCTGTTGTCCATGTTATTACAAGCCAAAGGGTGTATCACGCTCACCTGGCCAGTAGAGGGCAGAGTAAGACCAGACTTCATATCTGCCTTACTAATGCCTCAAATTTCACTTGGTTATATTTCTGATTTTTAAAAAATTATTATTTTAATTTTCCTTACATCAATTTCACCTATTTTAGTAAAGTGGTATTTATTGTATACAGGACAACTATTGGCACATCAAATCTTAATGTATACGTATTGGATCCTGCTAAATATTTCCTTAGACTTACTACTATCAAGAGAAACGAATTTTAGAAATTTATCAGTTGTATTTTTTTTCCCATGTAGCAAATATTCAAGTTAGTATTTTCTACTTACACAATGGAATTTCTGTTTTTTTTTTTATTTTAAAAAAATTGTTATTTTTAAGAAGTTCTAGTTTTTAAGTCACCTGTGATTGAGCAGTTGCGATGTTACACCTACTGGATCCTTCTCTACTGCTCTCCTCCCAGAATAACTTGCTGGACTTTCGTTCTCTAGAACACCTTGCCTCACCACTGACTTCTCTTGGGAGCACATGATTTTCCAGAACCTTTCTGTATGGGGTTGGCAATTCAGTATTATGTAAATTTTCTCATTTACATAATAAGAAAATAGTGTTCCATTAGAAGTACCCCATAACGTGCCTAGCCTCTGGAACCAAGAAGCTATTTGCTGTTTTCCATGAAGACCACATAGAGAGTCTCTACTGGTTTGCTTGGGCTACCATGACAGAACCTGACAGACCGGGCAGTAGAAGCTACGCTCCTCTCAGTTCTGGGGGTTGGGAGTCCTAGATCAAGCTGGTGTGACGTGGGCTTCATTCTGAGGCCTCTTCCTTAGGCATCATGGTCTGTGTTCACCTGATTCCTACCTGTGCAAATCTACACATAATGATAGCGGTCTCTAGTGTCTTATTATTTTTTTAAGATTTGTTTTATTTTATTTTATTTTATTTTAATTGGAAAGTCAGATATACAGAGAGGAAAAGAGAGAGGAAGATTTTCTGTCTGTTGATTCACTCCCCAAGTAGCCAAAATAGCCGGAGCTGAGCTGATCCAAATCCAAGGGCCAGGAGCCCCTTCTGGGTCTCCCACATGCAGTTGCAGGGTCCCAACACATTGAGCTATTTTTGACTACCTTCCAAGGCCACAAGCAGGGAAAGCGGGGCCCTGGGATTAGAACCGGCACCCATATGAGATTCTGGCGCATGTGAGGTGAGGACTTTAGCTGCTCGGCTATCATGCCGGGACTATTTTCATGTCTTATAAAAAAGTTAGTCTTATTATATCAGAGCCTCATTTTTTACAGCCTCACTTAAGCTTAATCCCTTAAACTTAATGAAAGGAACTAGCTCCAAATAAAAATGCACAGGGCATTAGGATTTCAGTATACAAATTTTGAGCACATAAGCATTCCCATAACAGTTCTCAAGGGAGGGCAAGCATTGACATAAAACCACCTTTTGAACTTACTATTGGCCCAAGTCACATACTCAAAAGCACATGGTAGAAATAGTCACTATATTGCAAGACAGTGCATGGCAGGCAGATACGACCAAATGGGACCCAATGGGAGGCCATTATGAGGCTGCATCTTCAGCCATAACTTTCTTCCCATCATTTGTAATTTTTATATACATACCCATACAAAGCTATTTTTCTCTAAATTTGCTTATAAGCTGAAATGACTACTTTAGAAAAATTTGAATCTCAGATACAAGTTAGTTGCGGTTTTGAGGTATAAGATTCCTAGAATTCACAACCTACTTTATGGTGAATTCACTTATGGTATCTTTTTCTCCAAGTAGATTACTTAATTAAAGATTAACTAAAGATTATATAAACTATTATATAATTTAATTTTATATTATAACTTAGTAATATTTTTTATGGGTTCTGGATTTTGCAACGTTTTTGGGAAATATTTCTCATTTAAATCACAAAAGGTCCCTTTTTCATATTTTTCCAGAATTCCATTCATATTTTCTATTAATTTTTATTACTTACAATGACGCAGTTTGTTGGTTTAGGGGTTTTTCCCTCCTCTCCCCCTTCCCCAATCTCCATTTCTGTCCCCTCCGCACTGCTATTCTCTGGCCCCCAAATTACAGTAGCGTGATCCCTCGTAACAGTTGCAAGATCAACTATATGCTATTTAATTGTGTCATGACAAATGAGGTATGGTTGGAGGCAGAATATCTAGCATCATGTTGTACAAGCGTGTTTACATGTTCTGTAATGGGAGTTCTACTTTCATCAGGAGCAGAGTTGCATATTGTAACATAATTTTGTTATCCTGTGTGCTAGTCTCTGTTGTACCACTCATCTGGAAAAGTTTATGTACTTGGTTTCTCACTTCTGTTTATTTTGTAGTTTGCCTAATGGTTGTCTTGCATCAGAGAGAACACATGATATTTATTCTTTTGGAACTGGCTTATTTCACTAGGCGTGGTGGTTACCAGTTGGGATCATTTTGTTGCTAATGGTAGGATTTCGCTGATTCACTTCATACATGGCTGCAACAGCTGGAGCTGAGCCAACCCGAAGCCAGGAGCCAGGAACTTCTTCCATGTCTCCCACATGGGTGCAGGGTCTTGAGGCTTTGGGCCATCCTCTATTGCTTTCTCAGGCCAAAAGCTTTCCCTTGTTTTATGCTTGAGTGGAAATTTGGCTTGGTAAATAAATAAATAAATAAATAACTCCAAATCTTAATTCTTTTCCTCGAAGACTAAACAAGCTAATTTTCAGATGAACATTTTATCATGTTTTTTTGGAGGGGGGGAATCTAAAAAGGTTGAAATATTGCTTCTGTCAACACCAGCCTTTCATGTTTGGTAGACTGAATCCAAGCTGCAAGGATTCTGACCAGAAGTATAAATGCTTGACGGAAAGTCCAGGTGAGAGCACAGTCAAATGTAGTGTAATTCCTGAAACTGGCCAATTCAAGGGTGGAGCAGCCCTCCCAATGTCCATTGGCTGGCACAGTTGACCTCAGGTCTCCATTCACCCAGATTTTTGGTGGGGTCGCTGGGGTCGCTGTCCAATTTGCTCTGTTCTTCTGTGATGGTACCAAATGGGCTGCCATATTCTCCACATGCATCAGGCTCTATGTCCACTGCTCTGCCTTTCTCACTGAGGAGGATATATTCTTGCAAGCGGATTCAAGGCTCTAGGCCCCCACCCCTGGGACTCAAGTACCCAGCACCCCTCTTTGCTGGTGTGCCCAAAGGACCTGAGCCAGGCAACTGGAGCTTTGCCAGATCCCCCGCCCCTGAGGTTCACGAACTTGGCACCCACTTCACAGGCAGGCACAGGGACCGGGCCAGGTGTCCCAAGCCTGGTGACCCGATCCCTGCATGATCCCCTGCCCCTTAGGCTCATAAACCTTGCACCCACTGATCTCAGGTTGGCATGGCTCGCCCACTTCAGCATCCACTATTGCGTTGTGCAACCTGACTCAGTCCAACCTCCCCCCGCCTCCATTCCAACTCCTGCTGTCTTATAGAAGATGGGAGATATGTACAGAGTATAAGAAAGCGTGAAACAAAAAGGAGATGGAAAGTATGTGCAAGTATGAGAAAGTTTGAAAAAAATAAGAGGCAACTGACTTTCTCTGAAACTTTTTCAAGAGAAAAAGCACATAGTTAATATTACTAGCATGCTTGTAACTTTCCGAAGAAGTAGACATGAACAAAAAAGTATGCCAGAGTAAGTAGTCTACATAAGGGCCATAACAATACCCAAGCAGAAACGGTGACTTCCTGGATTCTGCCCACCTTCTCACCAGACTCTCTCTGTTCTCTCTCACAAGCCTTGGGATCAGCATTCCATTAACTCACTTTCTCACAGAGATGCTTCCAGCCCAAACCCCAGTGTGCACACATCCCAGCAAGGAGCAGCAGCCGCTGTATAACACTGGTTAGTCTTCCTGTTGAGGTTGGTGTCTCTGGGGTTGAAGCAGGGAGAAAGAGAGTGAGAGTGAGAGCGAGAATGAGAAAGAAAAAGAGGGAGGGAGAGAGAGAGAGAGCAAAAGAAAAGAAGACAAGAAGTAGTTTTCCCACTTCAACCTCATTACTCCCAGTATTTGCAATGGGATGATTCCCTTGGTATCATGCTGGGGATGGGATACTGTCATGAAGCAGAGGACTTGGAAGGTGTACATGAAGCTTGAACTTGGCCATGCGCACCTGTGCACATTGTTTTGTCCCTGCAGTGTGATCTATAGATGAGAATATCATTTACTGCCAGATCTGCAACATCCAGAAGCTATGTGGTTCAGGTAATGTGGTTCGAAGTGATTCTCATCAGAAGCATCGTCCCAGGAAAGTGGCATCTTTTGTGAACTGGAGGCCTCAAAACACTTTCCCTTGATAGGAAATCAGTAGATCTTAGAAAGAGTAAGATATACCTAGAGGCAGGTTGCTGTGTAGAAGCTGAGCTAAAAACAAAAACAGGAAGAGGGACCAACAACTTTTTGCTTTAATAGTACTGAACAGTTAGGGAGAATCTGGGATATAAAGCAAAGAGAAAAAATTGGGGAAGCTTGAGACTATTTAGTCTTGATATCTGAAGTCCAGGATGAATTTTCTTAATTAAAGGGTCATTGTATTACCTATTTACCTGTTTACTTATTTTGAAAACCAGAGTTTCAGAAAGAGAGAAATACACACAGAGAGAAAGCTTTTCCATCTGTTGGTTCGTCCCTGCCCACAGATGGCCATAATGACCAGTTCTGGGCTAGTTTGAGGTCAGAAGCTTCATTTAGATCTCCCACATGGTGACAGGGTCCCAAATACTTGGGTTGTCTTCCACTGCTTTCCCAAAGACATTGGTAGGGACTTGGATCAGAAGTGGCACAGCTAGAACATGAAACCAATAGTCACATAGAATGCTGGTGTTGCAAGCTGTAGTTTAACTTGCTAAGCCACAATATCAGACTCAGTAGTGCACTATTTTTTTTTTTTAAGGATTTGCAACCTTGGGGAGGAGATGGGATAAGTCACTGAATTAATCAACCTAATCTAGTAAATTTCCAGTTCAACAGCAGCTTTGCAAGAAGTGACCCAATGACACTGTAGCATTGCAGAGTCATATCCTTTAACTGTTTCTCTAGAGCCTTTGAAACTACAATCACAAATGCTTCCTTTTGCTCTGTGCTCCCAGCTCTCTACAATGGAGCCAGCGGTCCTTGGCTGCTGGGCTGCTTTCCTGGCTGATGTTCACCAATCCATTCTGTTCTGAGTTTCTGAAGTTAAGTCCTCTGCTAGCCTTGCTTAGAGTTGCATCCACTGGAGCTGAGTATTCTACCACTCTTTGTGAACAGCCCTGCAAAATCAAAGGGTATAATAATCTCTGAATTTATTCAACTTCCAGACCACATAGGCATTGATCTGCAGGCCACTGATTCCTAAGCAATTTCAAGCAAACAATAATACCAACAAAAATGATTAGTGTCACCAAAGAGTCCTTCTGGGTTAGTGTATTGGTCCCATATGAAAATAATCAAAACCTCTGTTTCTCTAAGTTGAATCCCTCTGTTTGTTGCAGGCTGTTTGGGTTATATTTTTCCTGGATTCTTGCCTCTTACTTAAAAGGGTTTTAAGTACAGGCACAAATATGGCTTATAAAGTGATAATGTTTGTTTAAAAGGCAAAAAAAAAAAAATCACAGACACATGTGAACCATGTTCAGGGATAGAGAGGTCCAGGTAGGGTGAGGTGTGAAAAAGAAAGGTTTCTACCTTCTGCCCGCTCTGTCTCCAGGAAGAGAGAGTATGACCCCTGCCCACTGCCAGGCTTCTTAAAAGCATGGAAAAGGGAGTGGCTACATGACATCACCTTCGATTTGCAGGTGAAGCATGCTGGGGAAAAGGTCCTTGGATTGGCAGGTGGATGACATAGAACGGGACGGGGTGAGAAGAATGGCTTCCAGTTCCTAACCCTAAGCTAGCTACCTACCTGTCCCATTTCATCTTCAGAATCCCTCTGCCTTTTATCGTGTGGTGAAGAGAGCTTAGTAAGTGTTTTTTTTTTTTTTTCCCTCTTCAACTTGCTCCTGTTTTTGAACTCTACATATTCGCCACTGATTTCCTCCAGCTCTGAACAAAGCTGATTCCACTAACGTGATTAAATGAGCAAATTGGCTGCTATTTGGGGATGTGCTTGTGGATCTTCTAGCGTTCCCCAGCTGAGAACTGGGGAGGGAAATAGATTCAGCCCTACTACGCAAAACTGGAGGAAGTGGAGAGAGCATTGCTAGGCATCCCAAACTAAGATAAACTGCTATGTGACTTGGAATCAGTCATCTACTATTGTGACAAGGTATAACCAGCTAACAACACCCTATTACCATGAGTAGATGTGACTCCATTTTGGACTGATCTCTCAGCAATTCTGTCATTTCCAGGAAGTGTTTGCCTTGGCCAAATGCTGGGCATAGTAAACCACAGCTATGTGCTTCTCTACACATGCTTGCTAGCTGATTGGCTTAAAGTGTATTCTGAGTTTTAAGTTAAAATTGATTGGATGATTTGCATTGCAATCCAACCAGAATGTGGTCTGCTGATTGGATTGTTTGAGGGGAAAAGAAATCATTGCCTGTTGTGCACCAATGGGAGCTTAATAACCTCTGACTCCAGCTACATAGTGCAGTGGTTCCTGGAGTGTAGCAGGAACTGCCGCCAAGCTTGGCTAATAAAGACTCCTTTTTACATCCTACACTTGTGTCTGGCATGATCTCTCTTGTTCTCCATAACATTATTTGTGCTCCAATTTCCTTTCATTTGGTAAGAGGAATCACCCTTGGTTGTTATCTAAACAACATAAAGGAATGACAGGAAAGTGAATCCTGGTAGAATGTTGTATCAGAAAAGCCATAAGGGCAAAAACTTATAAAGAAAGTAGCAACTGTTTCATTGGAAAGAGAAAGAGGAAAATGGAATTCCATGCATTAAGCATTGCAATTCTATGCCCCAGGACCAAGTCTGAGGGTGAGGTCTACGTGGGGACTCAAGAGCTCAGCACTCCTATTTTTCCTTTACAGCAAATACTGAAAGAACACTTCTGGACAGCAAGGAAACTGAAGTCCTCAAAAGTTCTCCATGTTGCCCCTTTTGGCTGTGCTGCATTTCATGCTCACTCAGGCTTTTATTTATTTATTTTTTAAAGATTTATTTCTATTAGGAAGTCAGATACACAGAGCAGGAGAGACAGAGAAAGATCCTCTGTCTGAAGTTTCTCTCCCCAAGTGGCCACAACCGCTGGAGCTGCGTGGATCCAAAGCCAGGAGCCAGGAGCCTCTTTCAGGTCTTTCACATGGGTGTTGGGTCCCAAGGCTTTGGGCCATCCTTTACTGCTTTCCCAGGCTACAAGCAGGGGGATAGATGGGAAGCAGGGCTGCCAGGATTAGAACTGGTGCCCATATGGAATCCCAGCACATGCAAGGCGACGACTTTGGCCATTAGGCTACTGCACTAGTTCCACTCAGGCCTTTATTTCTGTGTGTTGCCTCCAGAACTCCCAAACTCTTCTGTGAAGAACTCTTTGTACCTGGAAAAATCAGAAGGAAGATAAGCAGCAAAATGGAGCCTCATCTTGGCATGATAGCTCAGTGGATAAAAACCTCGTCTTGCATGTGCCAGGTTCCCATATGGGTGCCAGTTTGTGTCTTGGCTGTGCCATTTCCTATAGAGCTCCCTTCTTGTGGCCTGATGGTCTACAGCCTTGGTATACTTCACCAGCCTGGGAGACCCCAAAGAGACTCCTGGCTCCTGGCTTTGGATCAGCTCAGCTTCACCTGTTGTGGTCATTTGGGGAATGAGCTAGTGGACAGAAGATCTTTATCTCTGTCTCTCCTTCTCTCTGTAAATCTGACTTTCCAAGTTTCCAGTGGAAATAAAAAAGATTGGAGTCTCACTAAAGATCCCATAAAATCTTGGGCAAATGCTCAAGGCCCATCATTGTGGCAGGCATGTGTTCCAGGACTCCTGCAGACTACCACACGTCCTCACTTGGTTTTCGTCATCTTCCTTCCTTAGAACCTCCTTTTACACATTAAATATCCACTGAACTGTTCCTCATCTCAGGCATGCTGCAAGAGATGTTATTGTTCTTGTTGCTTTCTCTTCAGCTCTCATGTGCAGAGTGAAGAAAAAGGAGAATGAATAAGACCTTACCTTTACCCGTCCTGTGATGGGAACAGAATCAATCAGTCTGTATTATTCCTTCTCCATTGGATTCTGTTGTCTTTTGTTTCCTAGAGAATTCAAAAATTTTAATCTCTTTTGTGAGAACTTGGGGTTAGATTTGCATAAACTGCAGCTTGAGCTGAACTTGCTTCATTGTCCAGGATTTTGAACATTCAACTTTGCATAAATTTAAATAAATTAACAAAAGTATTAATGTCTTCTTGACATTAATAATTTTAAAAATATTATTTTATTTAATAGAAAGACAGAGTTACAGAGGGAGAGAAGGAGACAAAGACCCTCTTCCGCCTGCGGGTTCACTCCACAAATGGCACGAAGAACAGAACTAGTTTGGCCAAAGCCATTTCCAGGTAGGTTTCAGGGACCCATTACTTGGGCCATTCTCTGCTGCCCTCCTAAGAGCATTAGCAGAGAGATGGATCAGAAGTGGAGCAGCAGGAAAACGAATAAGCTCTCACACGGAAATCTGGTCTTGGGCCAAAGCATAACCCAATTCTGCCACAACACCTAAATGCATCTTGTATAGAGTAAGAACACAGAAATGATTTCAAGGAATGTGCTGTTTTATTTAGCAAATTTATCCACCATTGAATTTAAAGATGGATGTCCAAATTTTTAAGTGCTATTTACTGAAAAATGCTTCATTTCTATTTTTCAGACTCATTTTCTTTCTTAGCAAAAATCCCTTGAGCATGTAGTATAGGTCTATCTGTGTTCCCTATTCTGTTACTCTGACACATTTCTGTTCACAACTGCCTTTAACATCCTGTCTTCATTAATGCAGCTTCATTGTAAATGTTAACATCAGGAAAGGGTCATTCTTTATATTTTATTCTTTTTTTCCCCTCAAAATTATGGTACCATATATTATTTTTAACACAGGTTAGTGGAGTATAATCTATACTGTCATAATACATTTCAAATTCTTTTTAAAAAGACTTTTTGTTTAAATTGGAAAGGCAGATTTATAGAGAAAAGGACATACAGAGAGAAAGATCTCCGATCTGCTGTTCCACGCTCTAAGTGGCCGCGTCAACTGGAGCTGAGCAGATCCAAAGCCAGGAACCAGGAGCTTCTTTTGGATCTTTTACGCATATGCAGGGTCCCAAGGCTTTGGGCCATCCTCTACTGCTTTCCCAGGCCTCAAGTATGGAGCTGCAATGGAATTGGAGCAGCCAGGGCACGAACCAGCACCCATATGGGATGCTGGTGCATGTAAGGCAAGGATTTATCCACTGAGCCATAACACCTGGCTCCAGATTTCAATTATAGAAACAATATTCTCATGACAGTGAGCAAGAAGTATTACAGCGATATAACACAAAGGAATTGAAACCAAGGAATTGAAATCAATTTTTGTATTATCAGCATACACATAGAACAAAAATCTGTGGAAATATCTATGCTTATGTCCAGGAAAGACTCACCTAAGATTTAAATTTGAGTGGTATCTTGGGCAAGACCACCTGGCCAAGCTTTTAGCCTCAGGGACTGAAAGCCATTCTGTCCCATGGGATTGTCATCACTCCTAGGGTGATCTCACTCCTACAGGGATGAAAACATGAGTGACACGGTGCCCACCCACACAGTGTTCTCTAGCAAGCACCCACTGACTTTATTGGGTCACATTCATAGCCAGAGAAGCAGATGCTGACCCAAGGTGAGCTTCGTAGGAAGGCTGTCAAGTAGGTTGAATTGATTAAATTCTGCCCACTGTTCCCTATGCACTTCAGATTAAACAAGATATCTATAAGAGAGTGAGGAAAGGCACAGATAATAATCATTCACAAGTTTTAGAAAAATATTTTCATTATAATAAGCCAAAGAAGGCAAGATGAGTGACTAAATATTTAATGATAAATGCTTTGAAAGTTATGTGATTTCTAATTCTTAATTTCCAATCATGCTGAAAAAGAGTAACAGTTTCAAGTTTGAGGATAATTAAAATTAATATTATATTACGTATAATATATATTTTATATGTAGTTAAAATTATTATATAGTGCGTATAATATTTATTTTATATGTAATACGAAATATTATATGGAAGGTTTCTCATTGTTGACATTGTAAAAACGAAAAAAAGCAGAATTGTAGGCTGACTTTTTACATGCTTGTACTCCACATCCCTGTTGGTAAGGGCAGTACACAGTTTCCAGGGCTTGTCAATAAGCATTTCTTAGATCAATTGAAAACATTTATCCTTGGACAAAGGAGCCAATTTAAAAATGCTTAAAGGAGCCATGTTTATCTTCTTAAAGGATGTATTTCCAAAACTTTTATGCCTACTACTTTTATTAAAACTGTGACATATTTATTTTATTTTATTATTTTTGATGATGTTTACATAGTGGAGAAGGATGACACCCATTTGAACCACTGATTAGGGTGTGAAGGAACAAGAAATGAGAGAAAGTGGATGAGACAATTGTTTCTATCCCCACCCCACCCTCCGGATCTGGAGAAAGGGAAGAAACAAGGGGAGAGGGCCATTTCCAGCAGTCTAACAGCATCAGTACCCAGGGATGTGCGATGGACACTCAATGTCACCTTCGGGTCTCCAGTGTGGAGCATGATCCGAGGGTACTGCCCAAGTGGTTTCAATAGTTCTGAGGTGTTGTTGATTTTGTTGTTCCACGGTTGAGGAAATCCTTTCCTTTCCATTGACTAGCATAATCTACCTAAAGGCTTCACTCCTCCAAATACTTGCTGTCAAAGTTTGGCTGGGAGAGATGTCTAATTTGTACTGCCATCTATGGTACTAGATGTTCTCTGCAGGTTTCAATGATATGTCATGTCCCCCATGTGCATCTGAGCATGCTGTCCACTGCACAGGCTTCAGTAAGTGAGGAGCTTCATTTTGAGTCAATTACTCCACAGACAGATCACAGATTCTGTGATTTTCCCTGTGATTGTAGTTTTGAGACCCTTGGTCCAGCTGCGGGGAAATCCCCCAAAAAACCTCACCTGAGGTGACCCAGGACCAGACTCTTGTGTGTGCCAGATGTCCAGCTTACTCTGTCACCCAATCAGCCTACACACAGGTGGTTGCAGTTGCCCGATTAGTTCTGTCTCCAGCCTCATGTAATATGCAAACCATTGGATGCTGTGGCCCAGTCCAACCCTGCCCACTCATACTTGGCCCTCACATACACTAATGGGAACTGCAGCCTAATCAAAGTGACCCCCAAATCCCCTCACCAGGCCCCCCCCCCAACCCTGGTTCCTGAGCTTGCCAATATGTGCAGCAGACTAGTCCAGTCAGTCTTGTACCCCTTTTGGTTGTGCACATCAATGAGTGCTGCAGCCTTGCTCAGCCAGACCAGCCCCTATATCCAGCCTACACTTTTGCTAGTGCATGCTCTTGCCTGTCCAGCTGGTCTCACTTCCAGCTCCGTTCAAATGCTCACTGTGGGACTGCAGTCCATCAGAGGGGTGTACACACTTTCCTAGGTCCACTTCCCAGGTGGGACTACAATCTAGCCAAAAATGATTTGCCTAGTTCCATCATTTGCCAACTTATTTTGCCCAACCACTTTGTTGTCTTCACTTACTCTGGCTCATGCATGCACCAGTGGATATGGTTGCTTAGGCCAGCCTGACTCTCCCTCTAACCCAGCTCACATGCAGACCAATGGGTGTTGTAGCCCTGCCAGGCTGCTTGGCCCCAAGTCCCAGCTCTCATACTCACCAGCAGGAGCAGTGACCTAGCAAGGGAACCCCTGCTGCTGCCTACCAGGCTCATTGCCCATTCCTCACCATAGGTCTTACATGTACTGGTGGGCCCAGTCTGGCATAGCTTGCCTCACCTTGGCATTCACTGATGGGTGCTTCATCCTAGCCAAGCCCGGTCTGCCCCAAGTTGCAGCTCATGCTGGCAGGTGCTGCAGCCTGGATCACTAATATGAACTGGCTGATGCCTGTCCCATACCCATTCTGGATCTCACATTTGTCAGTGGGTACTATGAACTGGTCTATCCCATTCTCAGATTTGACCCATGTATATGGCAGCAGGTACTGTAAATTGGCCTGGTCTGGGCTGCTCCCAACCTTAGTTCTTGTGCTCACTTGCAGGAACTGAGTCCTGACAAAGAAATTCTTCAAGCTCCTCTATCAGGTCTTCTTCTAGTAGCAGATCTCACACACCAGTGGGTGCTTGGCCCAGAATGACTTAGTTAACCTCCTGTCCTGGCAGGAACAGTGGCCTTGCTCAACCAGCCCACACCCATTCCGGTTTTTACTGTTGGGTAATATAGCCCAGTCATGCCTGATTAACCCCCAGACCCAGCTCTCTCATGGTCCAGCAGGTACAGAGACCTAGCCAAGACTATCCTACACCTACCCTGACTCTTGTGAGCACCAGCAGGTGCTGGAGCCTAGCCCAGTCTGGCACATCCCATACTCAGTCCACACCCATGCTAAAGGATACTTCAGCCATGTGCAGCCCACATCTCTGCCCCCATTCTTGCTTTCATTCTCTCTAGTTGGAACCTCAACCCATCCTAGATGTTCCCTTAGCTTCCCGACCAGGCTCACTCCCAGCCACAGATCTTGCACATGTTGGTGGTGGCTCTAACCCAGCTCAGATGCTGCAGTTTGGCCTAGCCCAACCAGCCCCCAGTCCCAACTCTCTGGTGGGTGCTAAAATCTGGCCGCATCCAGCCTGGCCCCATTGCTGACTCTCATGCTAACTGGTAGGTGTGATAGCCTAGCCCAGAATGGTCCACATCCCATCCAGGCTCCTGCATGTCCCAGAGTGCTACTGTTTGGCACAGCCCTGCCTGATCCACTGCTCTAGAGCCAACCCACACACCTGCTGATAAGTGAAACAGCCCTACCTAGCCTGACCAACACCCAGCCCTGACTCACGTGCTTACCAATGGGAACTATGGTTCAATAGAGAAGTTCCCCAAATTCCCCCACCAGACCCACTCCCAGACCCAGATGTCATGTATGCCAGCAGGTGCTAGGCCCTTATACAACATAATCCATCCCCTTGTCTCAGCCTTTGTGTAAGCTGGTGGACATTGCAGCACAGCCTACCCTACTCCCAATTCTTGGGTGCTCCTGTGGATGCTGCGGTCTGGACCAGCCTGGCCTGTTCCCAATCCCAGTACTCATGAATGTCAGAGAGTTCCATGGTCATGCTTAGCTCAGCCTATCACCACTCCCAACCCTCAAGCAAACCAGCTGGTATGGCAGTTTCACATATCCCTCTTAGAATTTGCGCCCCCCCCGCCCTCCAACTTGGTTCTTTTGCTTGCTGGTTAGTGTCATGGCCCAGCCTAACATAATCCACCC
This sequence comes from Ochotona curzoniae, assembly GCF_017591425.1. NCBI lineage: Eukaryota > Metazoa > Chordata > Mammalia > Lagomorpha > Ochotonidae > Ochotona > Ochotona curzoniae. The sequence continues at coordinate 9,276,376 of NW_024467100.1, forward strand.
CCTGCTCAGACATTCACTGGTGGGTACTGTGGTCCAGCCCTGCCAGGTAGGCCCCCAGCCTTAGCTTTCTTGTGCAATCATGGGCAGTGGTTGATGCTAACTAGCCCAGCTCTGGTGTCCTATGTGTGGTATCTGTTGGTCTGATCCAGAAAGATCCTTCAGTTTCCCTCCTTGAAACCTATGGGTCTTAGCCCCCTTGCTTACCTGTAAGTACAGTAGCCTTGTCTGAAGAAGTCACTCAGAAGTCATTTTTCATCTGTAATATAGTGTCTCACCAGTCCCCACTCCCAAACATCCTATACCCCCTTCCCTGATCAGTATACAGCCGCTGTAGCCACAAGCACATGAATTCCCTAGCCAGTTTCTGGTGGGACGGAATGCTGGCCTGGAGCCCTGCCCACGCACCTGGGGCCCCAGATCTAGTCCTAGCATACATGTTGACCTAGGACCCTACCCCTCAGGCCACTCAGGACTCAAGTATAGTAATGAGTCCCCAAGCACAGTCCACCAGCATACTATGCCAGCATGCCAGCCTCCTCTCTTCCTGTCTGCCTGAGACCCAAACATGTGTGGGATTTCCCAGTCCTTTTCTTCTCTGCTGACCCCTAGCCTGAGTCTCTGGGCCCCACTGAGGCCACCTATGTACAAGTAGAAGCTTTAATATATTTCTGTAGTTCATCAGTGGTATATTTACAATAATTCTAAAGATAATTCATCACAGAAGAAGTTTTTAAACCAGAGTCCTTATTTATTGATTTTTTTTCGGTAAAAAGATTTATTTGGTTTTAGTGGAAAGGTAGATCAGATTTATGGAGAGAAGAAAAAACAGATAGCAAAGAAAGATCTTCTATCTACTGGTTCACTTCTCAATTGGTGTCAACAGCCAAAGCTGAGGTGATCTAAAGCCAGGAGTCCGCTACTGTTTTCACAGGCTACAAGCAGGGAGCTGGATGAGAAGTGGAACATCCAGACACAAACTGGCACCCATATGGCATCCCAGCATTTGCAAGGCGAGGATTTAGCTATTAAGTCATCATGCATGGTTCTAAAATCAGAGTCTTATGATCACAGAACTTTTGTATAAAAATCAAATCTACTTTTGTGTAGACAGTAAAAGATGATCATAAATAAACAAATTTGCACTTCAGTTTTCAAATAAATAAAAGCATGGATTCACAGAGAGAAAGGAGCAAAAAAACCCTGCAAAAATAGCAACTAAAAAAGAATCTTTGTTTATGCTCAAACTTTTTAAAACAATGATAACATAATGTATCCAGGAGTTTAGATTTTATTTTGCATACTTACAAAAGAGATATAATGTTTTATTGCAAATACCAGTGTGGTCCCTCCTGAACCAGTCCATTGGATGCCCAAGGACCCCAGAACTCGTATACTCTCAGCAGATTGAAAATGCTAGCAGGAAGCAGACTTCTTGTGTGAGACTGTGGCTGCCTCACTGGCCAAGCATGGCTGGGGACGAGCGGTGCCTCCCCGTACCTCCTTCCTCATTAGTTGCTTGTAACCCAGTGTATCCCTACTCCTTTACCACTATGGTGATTGCTATTTTATTTTCTTGTTTGCTATCTTTGGAGGGGCTTTCTGTGGTCGCCTAGGGGACCTGCCTAGTATATATATATCCTGTTGAGTTCAATAAAGTGTGCATTGCTTCACTCACTTTGCATCCCCTATGTCCCAATGTTTCTCTGTGCATTTGTCACATCTCGGGTCCTTGTCTCCTCAGAGGGATCATCCACATACCAATACTGCTTTATATCAAAACTTACATTTTCAAGTATATACATTTAGAACGACAAATACTGTCAATTTAGAGAAAGGCACATGAACCAAGAGGTGTGAAAGTCTAGCTGATCTAGATTATTCCCTGGTGTATTTCTCACACTCAGTCATGCATAGGACACTGGTCCAGGAGACCCAAAACAACTTCAGAGCAACACATGGTATCCCTTCAAGTGAGGAAAAGGATTTGACCTTTCAACACTGCTGCATGCCTTTCCAATGGATGACTTTTTGGGAACCATAATACTTGATATGCTTGAATATTCAGTGACTCATTTTTACAAATTACTTGAGGTTCTGTATAGAATTGATGATTACTCACTATGATAAACAATGTTACAATGAGCGTCCACATATGCAATTCAATTTTTTGGATAGTGCCACTAATTTAGGGGAATAGAAGTTTGCTATACTACACAAACTCAAACAACAACTTGGTTACATTTTCCCTCAGCTGTCCCAGTGTTTCTATGAAGTTTTTATCAGCTTATGGTACATTTCTATCTAAAGAAACAGACTTACTGAAAAAAAGGTAACCTCCCTTTCCCCTGTACAATGGTTGGAGGTCAACCAATGGAGAAGGCTTTTAATTTCTCACTTTTCTTTTTTAAACAAAATATTCTGAAGAGCAATTTCTGGTTTTTTTTTTACTTTATTTCTTCTTCTTCTTCTTCTTCTTATTATTATTACTATGATACAGATCCATAGGCCCTTGGATTTCCCTTATCCCCTCCCCAATTCCCTCTCCCATCATTTAGTTCCCCTATATAGTTCTTATTACACAGACATAAGTCCATCATTGCGGCTATGGACAATCGCAGAGAGTCCAACATCTCAGTCTGGAAGTAGAAATGCATACTGCACTCTATCCTCACATCTGAATATGAAGAGCAATTTCTAACTCTTGCTTCTTGCCACTTGTTGACAGATCTCAGGTAGCTGCTGAGACAGTCTCTGCTCAAATAGCTGAATGAGGCAGACCCTTCCTGTGCTATGGTCATTGCTGCTGGCAGTTGGTGAATGAGCAACTTGGAATGAAATCTAGGGCAAGAGAAGGTTGAATGGTTGAGTACTCAGAGCAGCTGAGGACTTTCATGGGACACCAAACCCAAATCTTTGGTCATGCCCACCAGAGGCTGGCTCTCACTTCCTTTTCTATCTAGAGATATTTGGAGAATTGAAAAAATGAGAAGTCTTATATTTCCAAGAAAGTGTAAAAGTGGTACCTTTCTTTTTATATTAGAAAAAGTTTTTTGTTATTTTTTTTTTACCACGAATTTCTGTGGTTATCCCATAGAAAACTTTAGAAATAATATACTTAGGATTTATTTTAATGTCAAATTGCAGTAAGCCCTGCTTTTCTCCCATAAAGAATCATGAACAATACTATTTGTATTACAGGTTAAATTTTATAGTAGGCAATGAGATTCCCTGATATGATAGCGCTGAAAATCTGTGGGCAAAGGAAGGTAAGAATTGTACTAAGAAACATTCACTGTTGCTGCACTAGGAAATATTTGAATTTGACTTGGAATGAAAAAAAAAGTAGGATTCCTAAGCTGAAATTTGACCTGCAGTTGGGAAAAGGAGACTTTTATTCTCCAGGTTCTCTCTCTGATCATAAGTCATAATCCATTTCAGGGCTTTGAAGACGTGAAGGTATCTGTGACAGGGAAAGAGGGAACAGTTCTCAGAAATGCATCTCACAGTGTACCATGTTTTGAAGCTTCCGTGTGGCAGTAAAACAAGGTATGGGACAGTGTTGGAGGCTTTGGGGAGATGTGGGCTGCAGGATAAGAAATTTGAAGAAAATGTGGAAGTGGTAGACCAGCACCAAGAAAGTCCTCAGAATTACAACTAAGAGATGAGACTACCGCCTCATCCTCGTAGCTCATTCTTCTCACTCTTCCAGCTTCATTCAGCGAACTCTTTGATAAGTTTCCCTGCTACTTCTTTCTCAGAAATCTTGACTCATCTTGTCATGACCTGCTCAGGATGGTGACACTGTTTCAGACACATGAGGCTGAGGACTGCAGGATATGCAAATACTAAGTTGTTTCCTCAGGCCCAGGATGGTCTGTTTTCACATGCGCTTCAGCTAAAAAAAAAAAAAAGAAAAGAAAAAGAAAAGAAAAAAAGAAATTTTTCTGGCAGATAGATTCTCCTTGGCTTTTTAATGGTCACCAGCTGTCTATCCTTGACTCCAGAGACTCTGAACAAGATGGCTTTAGCCTTTTCCTCCCAAACTGGGGAAATAACCACATAAGCAACAGCAGTTGGAGGCTACGAAAACCTTGTGAAAACTTACTAAAAATATATAGGGTGGAAGACAATTACAGAAGCAAACACATCTCAGAGAAGAACAGGTGGATTTGAGAAATGGGAGGACGTTCTGGGTGATATTGTTTCCTTCTCTTACTTTGTTCTGAACTGATTAGTCCTACTTGTGAAAGAACTATCAAGAAAGCACCAGAACCAAACCATTATGAGAACAAATGTACTGCAAAACTCTCGAGAGTCTCTCCCCAGTCCAAAGACTCAGAGATTACTGTTGAGGGAGGCAGAGAAACTTCTTGGGAAAGAGTAGAGCAGGGGCGAGCAGAGTGCACAGAACTCTTCCAGTGGCTGGATAAACAGGGCAGATCTTCCTGGAGAGCTCCAGAGGCTTTGTTCTAAGAGGACTAGTCCATTCTTCCAGACATACCTCATACTGCAACAATTTTACATAGAGTCAACTACAGAACATAAGTATAAAAATCACACTGATCAATAAAAATACCTGACTGGCAGAAAGGATGGTACTACAGAAAAGCTAGTGAGCTGAAGCTCAGCAAAGACTCTTCGAAGCTTATCAAGAACAAGTGAGGAGAGGAACATTAGAAAAGTTGAAAATATGAATGTGGGCCCAGTGTGGTAGCTTAGTGTCTAAAGTCTTGCCTTGAACGTGCCTGGATCCCATATGGGCATCGGTTCTAATCCCGGCAGCCCTGCTTCCCATCCAGCTCCCTGCTTGTGGCCTGGGAAAGCAATCGAGGACAGCCCAAAGCCTTGGGTTCCTGCACCCATGTGGAAGACCTGGACAAAGGTCCAGGCTCCTAACTTAGGATTGGCACAGCACTGGCCACTGTGTTCACTAGGGGATTGGATCATAGGATGGAAGATCTTCTCTGTCTCTCCTCCTCTCTGTATATTTGACTTTGCAATAAAAATAAATCTTCAAAAAATATGGATGTATTAGTGGAAGTTCATACCTGTAGGACTTGTACAGTACAGAAAAAAAAGGGAAACACTAATATAAAAAATAACAAAGACTGAACAAAAGCAGAGAAAGATAGAGAGGTAAATGATTTCACATTGGAAATGTCATCACTTGCTAAACCAAAAGCTAGGAAACCATAAACATAAAAGTAAAATACATTAATATTAAAGACCAAAGAAAATATTCAAGAAGATAAAGATGTTGTTTGCAAGTCACAGGAATCAGATTTCTCATATGCATTTTAAGCAGAACCTTAAGTCAATGGCAAATTATATTTTAGAAATGTTCACAGGAAAAGTCAAACCTCCAATTGTGTATCTATGTAGATTTCTATTTAATTGTGAGAATGAATAAAAATGTTCTCAGAACTTTAGCACCACACATGCAACTCTCTTACACACACACCACTAAAGACACTAATATAGGAAGTCATTTTGTTAGAAGAAAAATAAATACAGGAATATGTTACAAGATATAAAAAATGAGCTTAAGTAAACACAATAATATGATTTTGCTGTTTAAATAATGATAAGGTATATAAAAAGAAAAAATGAGCACAGAAACAAAAGGTTATTGTTTCAACTGAAGAATAAAACATCGTGAATGAAGGATGAGGAAAGAGTTGTCTTGAAGAAATGTAAATCAATGTTCTTACTCATCTCGGGAAGTTAGTAATTGCCACCAAAGAACATGATGTTTTGATGCAGTCAGCTAAGTTGCCGTTTGCAACACAGGCAAGCCATGTGAGTGCTGGTTTGAATACTGGCTGCTCAACTCCAATCCACCTACCCGTTAATGTGCCTGGGAAAGTGTCAGAGGATAGTCTGCGTGTTTTTGTCCCTGTGTCCCTGCCACCACGTGAGTGACACAGTTGGAGGTCCAGACTCTTGCCTTCAGTTTGGCGCAGTCCTGCCCATTTGGCCATTTGGGGAGTGAACCAGTAGGTTGAAGTACTCTCCCTCTGTCTCTCTCTCTCTGTCTCTCTCTCTCTCTCTCCCGTCCTCTCAAATAAATAAGCAAATATGTTAAAACCAGACAAGAGTATAAGGTACAGCCTTCAGAGCAGCACAAGAAACCTCCAATGCTGTGGTAGATAATTGTAAGTCATGCAGAAATCGCCTGCTGAGTCCTTCCCTTTTCAATTTCCTTGACCCATATCAAGGAATCTGCAATGTAGCTGATAACTTGTGATCCTTTTGTCAATTCAGGATATTTACCTGCAATTGTTTTCATCCCTACAGTCTTTCCAAATCTTTTGGTCTATTGGACAAGACACTTAATGACCACAGCACCTGGTTCCTTTTGATTTTATTTCCCAGATCTATGAAGTCACTCTGCTGAAACATTCATCTTGGATACCAGAAAGCTCTAGAAATCTCTCTCCCAGGCTCACCATCAAAGCAGTTTTCTCTCTATCTTTTCCTGTAGACTTCCCACAGAGGAATAGGATCAGAATTTACAGTGTCCCTCTGAAGGTAGGCAACATTTGCTCAAGTTCTCTGAGAGATCTCGAATAATTGAAAATTTAAACACCTCGCTTGTCAGCGCCAAGGCCAAAAAAAGTAGGCTTTAAGCCCATCCACCTTTAATAAGGAGAAACCTCCACTGAGGTTGCCTGAAACAGGAAGCTCACCAACCTTCCTACTCTCTCTCCTCCAACAGCTCTGCATTCACTTTCAAAGTTACATATGACTGCTTGACATCTAATTTTAGAACTTTGCAGCTATTTAATCACAAGACTAGCCATAACTTGCATTTTTAACAATCAGTTACATATTTAAAATAAATCGGAAAAAATGCAAAAAAGAATTAGGAAACACTCAAACTAAAGACTGGTTAAAAATCAAGATTATAGTGATATCATTAGTTTCATGCTCACATACTCATGTGACAATATGCTTTCAAAATACATATGAGAAATAAGGGGAAAGAAAAAAATAATTCAGCAATAATGGTTGCTGATTTTTAGCAGCATCCTTCTGGAACCCAACAGAGAAAACTAGACCAACTCTTGTAGATTTGGATAATGATTTTAAATATACATAAGCATACATAAATTTGAAAACTGTCCTGGAGAGTGCACATGGCATATTCAAATAAGTTCATCCAAAATTCTACAAGAAGTCAATGCAAGGTTTCAAATTTTTTAAGTTTATTTATTTTATTTTTATTAGAAAATCAGTGTACAGAAAGGAGAAGAAACAGGAAGATCTTCTGTCCACTGGTTTACTCCTCAAGTGTCCACAATGGCAGGAACTGAGCCGATCCGAAGCCAGGAGGCAAGAACTTCTTCCAGGTCCACCATGGAAGTGCAGAGTTCCGAGGTTTTTGTCAATCCTCAACTGCTCTCCCTGGCCACAAGCAGGGAGCTGGATGGGAAAAAGGTTGATTTAAATTAGAACCAGTCCCCATATTGGACCCTAGGTGTGCAAGGCAAGGACTTGAGACATTAGGCTGCCATGCCAGGCCCTCAAATTTTTAATGTAATAGAATTTATTTGAAGAAAATAACAGAAGTAATCTAGAATCTGAAGTAGACAAGCAAATTTACTCTAAATAGCACCATAATTAAAAAGGAAATCATAAAACACAACGGGATAATGAAAGTGTGGTGTGAAAAAATATAAAACAGCTTCAGCAAAGCTTCAGGAAATTCATTAGCAATTATTCATCAAATTAATACAAAAATGTTAATATCAACAGATTTGTCATTCAAACCAATAATTTCGGAAAAGGAACAACAAAATTGTCTTTTCCAAAGAGGGAAGAAATGGTATGAAGATTAAAAGTAACAGAATGGGGTCCAGCTCAGTAGCCTAGTGGCTAAAGTTCTCACCTTGCAAGTGCCAGGATCCCATATATGTGCCAGTTCTAATCCCAGCAACCCTGTTTCCCATCCAGCTCCCTGTTTGTGACATGGGAAAGCGTCGAGGATGGCCCAAAGCCTTGGGACCCTGCACCTGTGTGGGAGACCTGGAAGAGGTTCTTGGCTTCTGGCTTCAGATCAGCTCAGCTCCAGCCGTTGCAGCAGCTTGGGGAGTGAATCAACGGTCGGGAGATCTTCTTCTCTGTCTCTCCTCCTCTCTGTATATATTACTTTGCAATAAAAGTAAAAAATAAATGAAAAGCAACTGGTAAAGAGTAAGGATCAGCTAAACCCATACCAGCAAAGCCTGCTTCTGTAAGAAGACAAACGAGATAAGCAAATATCTAATAAGAGTGGGTAAGAAAAATGAAAAAGGAAATTACAGATACACAAAATACAGGTTGTCAAAGTGCAAAAAGGAAATATAACAATTACATGTCAAGAAATTTGGAAATTTTGCTATTAAAATAAATCAAGATGTAACTGTGAAGACCTTTTGAATTCCAATCATACTCTGTCTGGCTTCATTGTGCATTGGCAAGCACATTTAGTTTGATTATCATAATGAGTAGTCTATACAAACGTGGTAATTATCCTTTTTCTCCATACTGGCCCATTAACATAATAATTCCCAATTCCAGGCCATAATCTCAGTTTTTTGATTAGTATAATCTTTATTGTGTACCGACGTGGAGGCTGTCTCCCTCCTAAGGCTTCTAAGTAGAGCCCAAATCTGTAGAAATGAGGGGGAAATAAGTTTAGCATGGGTCACGAGTCAACTTAAATTTATCCTTTCAGTGAAAAGGGAACTATGCCCAAACCAAAAGAGTTTATAATACATGTTTAAAAGTAAGCAAATAAACTTATATTTTAATTCCATTTTTAGTTTACTCAAAGAGTAGACTAGAGTAATAATGATGAACTAGGAAAGTGGAAGAAGTTAAGAATAATTTTTATCAGAAAATAATAATAAAGCTGTGAATGAAAAAAAGAGACTGAGAATAATCAAGTGTTGACTGATGACAGAAGACATTGGTGATTAGTCTCTAAAAACATTAAAAAATTATGTGTATAATTTCATGTATTACACTCTATAAATGTAGATGCGATGCTTATTTTAAAAAGTCTAATTTATTGATCATTGTCCCAACTAATATTTACTTTTTATAATTGTTATGAACTCAATTGGATTAGTATTCTGTTTCCTTGTGTGAATGAAACCTTGTCAAATAAGCAAATGCAACCAGGAAAGAAAGAAAGAAAAGCGTATTTTTAAGTTTCTGGCTTGAGCACCTGAGTGGATGGTGATGGGGTCATCTGACAGAGAGATGTGGATAAAAATGGATTATTTCAGTTTTTGACATGTATGGAAAGAACCAGTAAAGCAGATGGAGGATATTGTTCGGTGAATAGCCATTTCCAGCCAGGCTCTTCAGTAAGGAGAGGATTGTGTTTAAAGAAGTAAGAACTGAATTCTGTGAGCAAGGAGAGAAGCAGTGCAAGTAGGAAAAAGAAATAAAAATGCTAAGGACTGAAACGAGAGTAACACTAGAACTTCAGGAGAGGGCTGAGATCAGGTGCTTCAGAGAAGACTGAGAAGTGATGCAGAAATACAGAAACAAAGGGGACGGAGTATGGCATCACGGAAACCAAGAGCAAGCATTGTTTCCAAAAAGCAGTGGTCAAATAAGATTTTAAAAATCGGTTGATTTCAAGTCAAGCTTACTCATGACAGAATGGATTCAGAAGAATTAGGGAAGCAAATTAGCAATTTTTTTTGAAACATGACAAAATAAGGAAGATATAGAGTTTGCACGTAAAGATTATGTAAAGAATTTCATTAACTTACCTGAGGGAACATAATGGAAAAATAATACAGCCAAAAATTGAACGTTATTTCTTAATCTGAAGATTCAGGAATGCACGTTGATGTGAAACCCAGATCAGAGGTGACCAGATTATTACAGCGGCAGAGTGCTTTTTGCTAATACCAAATGAATATTGCTAATTGGGAGAAATGAAAGGATCCAGAATCAAGGTTAGCATGCTTAATAAGATGAAACTGAATTCTCATCAAATATCTTCTACCTCTGGAGCCATGGTGTAGTAAGCTAAGCCTCCAGCTGTGGTGTAGGCATCTTATATGGGCTCGGTTTTGTGTCCTGGCTGCCCTATTTCTGATCCAGGTCCCTGCTTGTGGCTTGGAAAAGCAGCCAGGTAGCCCAAGTCTTTGGGCGCTTGCACCAGCTCCTGGCTCCTGGATTCTGAGAGAGAAGGAGAGGAAGAAGAGAGATGAGGAGAGAGAGAAAATTGTTTTCCATTTCTGTTTTATTGTATTTGTTGTTAGGCTTTCAGATGTTTAAAAATAATCAGAAATACAGAGGACAAAACATCCTGTCTCACGTTAGAATGACATGCAAATGAAGTCAGTTCGCCACCATATCTGGCCATGGAACATCTATGACTTTGTCTCACCTTTCCACTCATGTGAAAAACTTTACTTTGACAAAGACGTGTCAGATAAATGCTTCGATAATATACTTGCTTCATATTCGGCGTCACACAGCAATTTATACACACTTCTTTCACCATATATACCAACTTTTGCTATAAGTACTTGCATTTCTTCTAGTAGATTTTTAGGAATGCATCTTACTTCTTCTTGCAATGCAAACAATATCTCTCAGAACTCCCAGATACTGTCTCCCATGTTTATGAAGTTGTTTGACTGGAAGCAACTCTACTCCTATGGATCACTTAGGGGCTGCTGGTGGGTGGTGATGCAGAATTTCTTGAGAGAATTCAGAGAGAAAAAACACATATTAATCATATAACATGAATGTCACTTGACATCCAAGGTTGGAAAATTGTTTCAATTATATTTTCCATCCCAAATTAATTCCAATAAGCAATTTGAATATTCTGCAATGAGGTTAAACCATAACATTTTCCAAAATTAAAATCACAGCCCAGAGATGTCATAAATTTTACTTTGTTTGGCCTTCATTACACCATTCTTTATATTTAGCAGTTCCAGAAAGAATTTTACATGCAAAGATTAAATCCCTTATATGAAAATTTCTATTCACATTAACATCTAAATAAATCAAGGTCTTAAATCAATTCACCTCTCCACAGTTGAAAGTTAGAAGAAATTAAGGAAAGACCTGGTCCTTGACTTCTTTTCTCAGCTAAGAGAAAGTGTTCGGTGTCAAATGGAGTTAAGGTTTTTGTTTGTTTTTAGCAATTACAATCTGGACTGTCTGAATTGAATCATTTGCTTCAGAACCTCAGAGGTCGTGTTTATTTGATAACAGAACTGGCAGGAACCCCTGGAATTCAAAACAGATAGGGCAGAAGGTTTATCACAGTAAACACAGACCCTTTGAGTTGTTCAAAGTCAGTGGTAACTCCAGCTACAGTATCAAGCAGCTGCATATGCTTATAGCTCATTCGTGATATTTCCATGAACCATAACTGAAATCTCTTCACATATGAAGTTAAATTCTTTGCGTAGTTTCAGCAGGATACAAGTGGGTTGCACCAGTTGACTTAGAACCTTTGAGTTTTCACTCAAAGAGTATTTTTCTGGCATTACATTAATGATGACACTTAGCATTTACTGTTTGAGATCTAGGTGGGAACCTCTATTCTGTGCATTTCTTCCCCTGCTGTGTCTAGTCAAAGCCTCTTGTTTTCTCCACTTCTTCATTCTACACTCAAGGAAGGATTTCTTATGAGACATAGATTTTCCCTAAGACAGTTCTAGGAGCCATCATAGCCAAGTTTAGAATTGTGTTAGCCTTAGGAACTTGCTTCCTGGGGTGTAATTCACCCTATCCCATATTCATTTCAGGGAAAAAATGTTTTTCAAGATCTCCTGATGTGAAACATGCTGGGGTTCAATGAATCTGAGCGAGTCTGTAAGGTGAGTGAAACGATTTTAATTTCTAGTCAAGAGGCAACCTCTTGCCATAAGCAAGAAGCACCTCAAATGAGATAATCATGGGGTTTTTATCATAAGAGAGTCAAAAGCTATATGACAGTGAGCAAGTACATTGTTAGGGACTAACAGTGACACAAAACAGAAAGCATGCGATAGGAATTTACAATGTATAAGTTGTGGGTCCTGATCAGATCACTTCAATGTACACAGTAATAAAACAGCATGCCTCGAAGGTAGCTGTCTTTTCTGTAAATCTAAAAACTCCAGGATTCTCCCTATATCCTGTCTGCCTCCGGGTGTTTCAGGAAGCAGGAGCTTTGTCTTGTAACAGGGTACAGGTGTCTCTTTGGAGATTCCAGACTTCCGGGAGTACAGTCACCTTTACAATTAACCCTTTCAGAAATGACTAAGTGTACTTCTGTGTCCCAAAGGTTCCAGTGAAAACAAATTTTTACCAAGAACCTGGCAATCATTTCTTTTGAATTCCATACATTTATCACCATGCTCGTCTGAAAGGAGCATGACACATATGCCTCTATACAATAGCTATGCAACCTTGAAACTCTCCCAGAAATGATCTAAATACCTTGTGCCCTTGCGTCTATAGAACACCATCTCATTCCAAGACTGGCCCCTCCAATTTGCTCGGAGGGCCTGAATGCAGGGTGGAATTTGGGGACTGAAATAGGACCCTTTCTCAGTTTGTAACTAGCAACTTAACACTAAGTACCTACAGCTCCCTGTAGCATATAAGGAATCTTATAGCTAACTATGTTATTCCAGCCATCAATGTCTAAGAAACATTACTGACTTTAGCCATGGTTGCCTCAGAAAAGAGACTCAAACTACCACAGCCTCTACTGAGCTGCTTTGCACCTCAAGGATCATTTGCAATATAGCCCTTGTACCCACCCATGTGCTGCATCTGTGTCGCTCTCTTGAGGCCCCTCATGAGGTTCCTGAATATTTTACTGTCATGCATGGGTGCAGTCACCCTTCTATAGACAAAGCCCCTATCCCATAAACAAAGCCACCATAAGCTGATACCACCTTCTAGGGTCACAAAGCCATCATCCCTAAGGTTGAAATCCTCTGGACTCAGGCTCAGCAGCTAAATTTAAAATATATTTGTTCCTGCAATCCCCTACTCCCTGGCTAAATCCTAAGGCCAAGAGCTCTGAGAACTGGTCCCACAAAAGGCCTCTCTGTGCATATGTGGCTTCTTTCTATTTTCCTTGTCCTAGCCCATGTTCCAACTGTTAGCATCTTGGAATTTGCTCTCCTCACAGACTCCTCCCAGTGCAAGTTTGCTTCCAAGAGGAAGAGCGTGGAGCTGAATCATGCTGAATGTCTCATTTATTCTTTCAAATTTTGCAAATCAAGTAAGGATCTGTGCTCTCCCCAGAATGGAGACAGTTCAGGGACATAGGGAGGAACAGAGTGTGTTCCTTGTGTGTTCCACACTTGTGAGGAAGAGCAAGTGTCCCTCCAATATAACCTTTCATTAACCTATTCCTAAAAATTGGAAGTATCTGCTAAAGAGTTGTTAGCACATCAAAACACAGAATTTAAATTTCATCTCAATTTCAAATGAACAATGATGGCCTTTTAAAGTAACTGCAAGTGTCAGGAATATTTTGTATGATATAAAGTAAAAATTACCTAGTGTTGTTTTCTTTTTCAGAAATCCAAATGTCACTAGAATCTCTGTATCTGGCAGTACCGTGCCAAATGTTAGGCACTGTGTTGCAGTGAGGATTTTAATATGAACATGATATACTCTTTTCCTTCTAGAGGGAGAGATGTAACATCGTGGGTCCCAGCTGGTCAACATAATTCAGAAGGCTGCCCTCTGAGCATGTTTCACAACTGCAGGAAACAAGTGCTAGCTGTGATTATCAACACCCTCACTTCTAACCATGAAATGAATTTGCATTTGTTCATGTTAGAGCTAGCCTGGCTCGGACACACAACATTTCAAAGCCATCCGTGCTCAACTGAGCCTGAGTGTGCTGATGGCTGTCCTGGCTACAGAGAAAATAACAGTGAGCCTGAGCTCTTAAGATACACTGAGAAATGCCATCAAAGGCCTCGGAAGTTACACTTTGCTGTGATGAGCTCTGGGATGAAGCCAAACAAAAAGTTATTAACACACGAGTGACACTTAGCCCAAACTCAAAAGTTAAAGAAGTGGCACCCACTCTCTACAATTATAAGCTTACACTGCTCCTATATCATGAAGGAATTAATTATTTAAATAGGCAGATATAACACATATCTCCACTTCACAATATTGAATAAACCTTAAAAAAGGAGAGACCAAGGAAATGTCTTAACCACACCTGATACCCTTCCACGATCTCACTCTTGATTGTTTAACCCGTTCACTGGTTCAGCCGAGTATTCATGGGCAGAGACCAAACCAGTCCTTGTGATACTATGCCTGATTAGAGAAATAGACATGTGAAGTTCTATAAGTATAGACAGACAGACAAAAACTGGTAATTTCTGTGAGGGAAAGAAAGGAAATCTGTTTGCAAAATAGTTTTTCCACCACCACCCCTGTCCCCCTGTCATATGTTGAGAGTTGTCTGTGCTGAATAACAGAGGTTGTTGGGACTGGATCATCTTCCATTTCTATTACAAGGGTCTCTGGGTAACCACTACTTTCAACCTGGAAGTTAGATGAACAATAAGGGTGTGTTTCCTGGTCCAAATCTGGGAGGGATAACAAACTCACAACACCTCTCAGGAAGGTGAAAACACCTCCTTACATTTTAAGGTTATAAATAGAGCTAAGTGGAGAGATACTGTCTATAAGTACAGGAAGAAAGTTGATAGAAGGAAAAAAAAATCTGGGGCCAGTGTTGAGGCACTTTGAGTTGACACACAGTGTGTGTTAGATTGCTAGTACAAGTCCTAGATGCTGGTTCAGATCCAGCTCCTGATAATGCCGCCCCGGCCCCAACCCGGGAAAACAGCGGAAGATGGCCCAAGTACTGGGGTTCCTAGAACCCAAATGACGAGTCCAGAGATCATCCATGCATCCTGGCTTCAACCTGACCCAGATCTGCTTGTTAAAGCCATTTGGGGCATAAATTAGTAGACAGAAGATCTCTTCCCCTCTCAGCAACCACATCTTCATCACTCTGTCTCTACCTGCCCCTGCTTTGTCACTCTGCCTTTCAGATATATCTTTTTTTTTTAAAGTTAAACAATGCTTTTTAGACTATTGATAGTGGGGATAAAATCAGAAACACTGATCAGCGTGTCTCAGAGTCCTCTCAACCACAACAGCAACACTCACCTCCAAGTGACACACAAATATGTATAAAATGTCTACTTTCAAGAAAGAATGATTATAGGCACACAACAGTGGTAAACACAAATGCAGGACATCAAATGTTAACCAAAGAGAAGAGACAACAATAAGAAAGAACATCATTGTAAAAATGACAAACAAAACAGAACTAAATAACAACTACCACCAAAAGTACACAGAGTCTGAAACAGAAGATAATGGGCTACGGCCTCTTTATTGCAAGAAGAGTGAGGACCTTTCTGAGAATTGCCCTGCCTTGAAAAAGAGAGGCGGTTTCCTCTGTCTCCTGATTTGCAAAGACTTAGGGGCAGCCCCTTTCATCAATCTGAAAATGTGGACAAACTTCATGTCAACTTACTTAGAAGTCAAAAAAGTTTTTTGTTTGTTTGTTTTTTTCATTTGCTTTGACATTTTGACTTTGTGTGATTCACACTAAAAACCAGCAGGGTGCCACGTTCATCAGACATGCCTGTCCTAAGAACTTCATGTGGAAGCAAGTGCTTTGTGTATTTGAGGTAATATTTGGGTTTACCTCTTGAAAGAGAATGAAGCAGTAACAACAATACTAGCAAACCCACAGCTTGGCATTTTCAAAAACTCAGACACTGACCTAGAGATGTTGGTCCCGTATGACCTGAACTGCCCAGAGGTGATCCCTCACATCTAAAATACACACAGCTTCAAGGGACAACCCATAACCATTTAGGAAGACAACATGTTCATCTATTCAGAACTCAAAGCACAGTGTGATACCGAGTTCTTCTACTTCCTCTTTCTAACTTTGCAGGGCTTGTCTGAGCAGCAGCCTTCCATCCTGCATCTTGGATGAGAGATAAGCCCTGCATCTGTGAGACGGACGTGATCTGGCACTCAGCCGGGCCAGGCTCCCATGTTTTTGTGGCTGCTCTTGTTGATCCTGGGTGAGTAGATGGGTCAGGCCACAGCAATGGCCTCAGTTTCCAAGGTGAGTCAAGGGGAAAGCCAGGGAGTTTCTTTCTCTGCTTCCACTCAGATACCAGAGACAGATGGCAACAGATGGGAAATGAGCCAGGACAGCCAAACTATCTCAGAGCACATCAGAGCAAGCCAGGCATGCTGCCCTTGGCTACGGTGCACAACCTTGTTTGTTTGTTTTTTTTTTTTTTAAATTTTCATCTCCTGGGAAATTTGAACTTCTCTTTTTGCTAAACCACAAGCCTATATCCATCCTCAAATAGACTAATTTTTTCAGATAAAATTATTGTTGAATTACTTCCAAAACTGAGGCATGTGAAGGAGGGCCTATTAAGAAATATGACTCTTTGTGAAGTTTTAAATCAACATTTAAAGGTGGCAAACATTTAAATCAACATTGATTTGGAAAATTCCCATTGAGGTGGAAAAAAGCAGGAGAAATTATAGCAAGTCCAAAAAATGAGGGGAGGGGAAGCGATACGATTTTTCTAAAGTCTTTTCCTGTTTCTGCACAGCTGAGTTGAGGCTAGAGCCAAGAAGGAGGGAGCATACTATGAAACAGCTAAACATGGCATGGCAGAGCGATAAGCCAGGGTTAGAGGTCATTGCATTAATTTCTACTTTTTGTTGCTTTTATGGGTTGTGAGTGGTATAGAATAGGAAAAAAACTAAGAAGTATGAACTGTAGCAATGACTGTGATTAGATTGGTGGAAAATTGTTTTTCATACAGCATCTAATAAAAAATATTTGAAAGATACATTTTGGTACTAATCTTTGAATTTTGCCTCCCTCACAGCTCCTGGAAGAGGACACTCAGGTAAGTTTCTTCTTCTCTCTGATCCTCCCAGTATCTGAGTACAGGTCCCCTTTAGCCTGGCCCAGCCTAAAGCCTGTAAATGAGCGCTGTAGGGACATATTGATGATCTTGCTTCTATGGGGTCAAGCCTACTACTAGTTGAACAAACAGACTTCCATCTTGCTTCTCCAGTGTGCAGTTCTCTCATTCCTGCAGCAATTTTCTCATTCCCAGTGTAGAGAGAAATGGAGCGTTTGTGAGGGAAAGGCAGAAGAAGCAGAAAGCTGTGGTTGAGAAAACCTCAGATTTGACCTCCTTTTTTCCCTCTTCCTTGAGTGCATCCAAGCTAGCACAGCCATCGAAAGACACAAATGCACTTAGATTCTCAGAGGAGAATGCTACAGTAGAATATCCACTTCTGAATGAAGCTGATGACACTGTGCCTCAACCTCTGGGCCCATGAGTCAGTTACAATTCTATATGCAAGTCTGATTCCTCAAGCAGCCTATCCCCCTGCATCCAAATTCTTTTTATCCCTCGTTTATTTATTGTGTCTAATTAGATGAAAAGTGGAGAAATATTTCCTTTCGTATAAAACCTCAAACTAACAAGATTTTAACAGTAGTGAGTGTAAAGCCAACCACACAAAATATTTGTCTATTAAATGTTAACAGCTAGATAGGCAGGGATCTTTAGAGTTCAGAAGGTACTTCTGAGGTATGCATTCCCTGGATTCACCTTTATCTTGACAGAAATGCGAAACACTAGAGCATTTCAAAACCAGCTCAGCTTCTGAGACCTTCACCGTATTTGTTCAACTACAAGTCACATCTGAGTAGCTTTTCAGAGCCCAAGCCAGGAACTGGAGATCTAGCCCATGACCCCATATGCATGTTCAGGAGAAGCAAAGAATTAAGCAGAAAAGAGTCTGTCTGTCTCAGATACTTTCCCAAGCACATTTCCAACATTGGTGCTCCTAGTTGCAAGGTTGGGTCCTCCCCTGCTCTGTGCCCACTTTTTATTCATCTGTCTCCATCTTTCTATTTCCTGTGCAGGAGTTCTTCCAAAAGCTGTCCTTCTCCTCAATCCTCCATGGTCCACAACCTTCAAAGGGCAGAAAGTGATTCTTACGTGCAAGGATTTTGGTTCCCCAGCCCAGGAGGCCACATCTTGGTATCAGAGTGGAGAGTTCTGGAAAGAAGATTCTGATGTGATCAAAATTGAAAAGTCTGGCTATTACCAATGCAAAACACCAGGAACCTCCCTCAGCAACCCTGTACATGTGGAATTTTCACCTGGTGAGGAAAGGAAAGGGGTGTTTGTAAACTCAAGCCACTTAGGGCTGGGTTAAGTCAGGGATCATAGAGTTGTAAATAGGCATTGGGGGTTTGTGATGTGATGACTCCAGTTGAGAAAATAAGGAACAAGGGCAGTAATATAAAGCTGCATTGTCCAGCCCTGTCCAGTAAAGCATTGGCAGCCTAGAGGCTACCTGGCAAAAACGGACTAAGGTCCAAAAAATGTATGGGACAAAAATCCCTCCTTAAATGCATGTTTGTGGATTTTCAGAAGGATATTTCCTGGAAGTTAGTTCACTCTCCCTGAAGAATTGGATGTTGGGATTGTGAGGAAACATTGAAAGATGATATTTGCAGGCGTGTATAGGATTGCAGATCTCGCCTCACAGGCAGAAATGAGAATTAAGAAAGAAATTATCAAGGGAAAAAATTGAATGTGTTTCTCCATTTTTTTTGCAGCCAAGTTGATTCTCCAGGCTTCATATCCTGTCTTTGAAGGAGATAATGTAACTCTGAGATGCCGTGGGGAAGTTGAAGAAAATGCAAGTGAAAAGGTATACTACAAGAATAAAAAGAAAATTAATGACATTTACAATCCAGACTCCATTACATTAAATTCAGTCTTCAGGAACAATGATGAATACCACTGTACTGCCTCAAGAAAATTTCTGCTTTGGTCATCAAAAGAAACCTCAAAGCCTTTAAGGATCCAAGTTCAAGGTAATGGCTGGACTTTGGTGGGTTATAGGTTTTGATGGAGAAACTGGGAGAGAATCGAGGGAAGGTGCTTACAAGTGGGGATTTTATGAAAAGCTTCATAATACGTAGCCATGGAGGGAGAGGGCTCTCCTTGCATAATTCTCTTAACTCCTGACGACTGTACTTAAAGACTCAGACATTTCTCCCTGGGAGCTCTGCCCTTCCACTGCCCTGGGAACAGTGTCTGTTCTCTCTAGAACTGTTTCCACAGCCTGTGCTGACAGCCAGACCCTCCCAGCCTATTGAGGGAGGTCCAGTGACCCTGATCTGCGAGACCCAGCTCCATCCACAGAAGTCAGATGTCCAGCTCCATTTCCGCTTCTTCAGAGAAGACCAGCTTCTGGGGCCAGGTTGGAGTAGCTCCCAAGATTTCCAAATCCTCACTGTGAGGAGGGAAGATGCAGGCATGTACCAGTGTGAGGCAAAGACAGTGTATCAAAGCATCACCAAAAAGAGCCTGAAATCCCAGATACGGGTGCAGAGTAAGTATTCAAGAGGCTTCTCTTCCCAGAGCTGGTGGGACTAGTAGACCAGGACAAGGATAATTCCTGCCTCCAGGGATATGGGCACAATGAAGGCTGTCAGCCTTTCTGAGGGTTCAGCATTGACCTAACTTTCTTCTAATGTCATTTTCCACCCATGTCAGATAATACTTATTGATCAGTTACAGGGTGCCAAACCCTGTGAAGGTTACAAAGTGATTCAACAGATAGAAAGAAGCCCTGTTGGCAATACACAAGCTTTGTGGGCTGTGTGGGTCTTTCATTTGTTGACTCAAAGTCATACAAGGTAACAGGAAAACAGACAGGAGGATATGAACTGGAATAGTTAGAGAAAAATGTGGGGACATGGAGGTGAGGCTGGAGAAGCCTTTGATTATGGAAATAGGGTTTGGATTCTGAACAAGGTCACTTTAGATAGAAGTCACAGCTCTACTGTTTCGGCTTCTGTGGTTCATTGCTGCATTAGAGATTCCTCAGAGACAAATATTTGCAAAATGTGACTGCAGGCAAGCATTCAGTTTAGGAAGATCATGGACCTGCACGCCCACATTCCCCAAAGATGGAAACTGTTGTAGGAGTAGGGAGAAGTGTTGATCTATTTGTAATTTCTTATTTCCTACTTCAGACCCTTGCCTATTGCACTTGCTGCTATTGGTATTTTATGGCAGCGTCAGTCTCCTTGACTTTGTGGTTCCTGTCATTGATATCTTCATATGACTTCCTGTGTCTTCCCAGGTGTCCCTGTATCTGATGTGAATCTGGAGATTCAGCCCCGTGGGGGGGAATTGATTGAAGGAGAAGACATGGTCCTTACCTGCTCAGTAACCAAGGGCACAGGGGCTGTCACATTCTCCTGGCATCTAGAAGGAACAATGTGCCTGGGCAGAAAGACCCAATATTCCCTGTTGGCAGAGCTACGGGTCCATGCCGTGAAGGAGCACAATGCTGGCAGGTACTACTGTACAGCTGACAACAACCATGTTCCCATCCTCAGCAAATGGATTACAGTCACTGTGAGAAGTAAGTTCCCAACTATTTTCACTTAGACTTGGTTCTTGGGCCAGGCTCAAGCTTCTCTGTCAGCTTTGACAAGATTTGAAGGAGGTATGGAACAGAGATGTGAAGATTCGAAAGCTGTCCAAGAGTTGGTAAAATAGTAAATATGAGTTGAAGACACTTCACATCTTGGGCAAAGGACCGAGGGTGGGAAAAGCAAAATAATCCAGAGTTACTCCTCATGGTTTTGTGGAAATGCTTGTGATTATTAGATTGGGAAAGCATGATTAGTGGGGAACAGAAATGATCAAGGGCTGTGTTTGATTCTAGAGGGTTATGAGTCTGTCGCAGGGGAGGGTGCCTTCCTCTGACAGCTATTTTGTTTTCCTCAGTTCCAGTGTCTCTCCCTGTCCTGACCCTCAGGGTCTCCAGGGCCCAGGCTGTAGTCGGGGACGTGGCGGAGCTGCACTGCGAGGCTCTGAGAGGTTCTCCTCCTATCCTGTACCAGTTTTATCATGACAAGGTTGCTTTGGGGAACAGTTCAACTTCCTCAAGAGGAGGAGTATCCTTCAACCTCTCCCTGACTACAGAACACTCTGGAAACTACTCCTGTCAGGCTGGCAATGGCCTGGGGGCCCAGCAAAGTCAAACAGTGAGTCTCACTGTCACAGGTAAGCAAGATACACTCACAACAGTTAAGAGCCCGTAGCTAAACATGTCTTCATGTTCTACTGAACTACTTCCTAATGTGAAAATCCGAGTAAACTTCTGCCTCCACTTGCAAATTCTGGGATTCTTCCCTGTGACTATACATGCATTAACTTGGTCCAGTGTTTTATCTCTTCTGCCATTGTCCTGAAGAGTCCATAGCAGTCCATACAATCTTCCTTTATATAGTAGAAGCATGAGACACTTTCCAACATAGTAGCTATTTGATGGTTCTGAAGTTGCTGACAATGGAACGTGGTACATAGCACGCCTTCCTCCTGATTTCCTTTGTCTAGGGAAAATGACCAAACCATTCTTTCGCTACAGTTTCCTACCCATAGTGTGATTCAATATAAATCCTTATTTCTTTCCATGGGTCATTAAACACAGTGTACTTCCTTGTGGATACCCCCGCCTCCAGGAGCTACTGATCTGTCTAAACATCTCATGTCCTTCAAATGCTTCCATACTCTTCAGAGCTTCATTTACACTGATGTTCTTGGTATCCCCCAGTGAAATTTTCCTTGACATATTTTCCACGTTCTACCCATTATTGGCAATTGACAATATATGTGTTTGGCCATTAAGGAGAGATTCCCTCCTCACAATCCAAAGCATATTTCTCCAAAAACACCTGGCATTAGTAAAATGGGTAGACACTGGGAGATAGAAGATGGAAAGATAAAGAGATGCTGTAATGACTCCCAGAGACTCAAACCCATGCCTGCTCTGGATTTTGCTATGGGCTTGTTCTCTGAGGATTCTAAATTGTTAGAACACTTACGATGCTTGGCTAACCATGACTTTTAATCAGCCAGACTTGAATTATGGCTTAGCCCAGACTTCCAGTGTTAGAGCTGGCAATGCTAGACAGTATTTTGAAACTAGGACTCTAACTTTGCAGAGGAAAATGCTTATTTGTGTAACTTTGGAGTAGTTCTCTTCTCTGATGTTATCCTTAATTT
Source organism: Ochotona curzoniae (assembly GCF_017591425.1). NCBI lineage: Eukaryota > Metazoa > Chordata > Mammalia > Lagomorpha > Ochotonidae > Ochotona > Ochotona curzoniae. Next base: position 9,298,545 of record NW_024467100.1, read on the forward strand.
CCTCACTAGCAATGTAATTGAATCAAGTAAAACAGGGAAGTACAGAATTCTTGATCTCATATCTCTTTCATCCAAAAATGTTAAGCATGTGCTCCAAATAATTACTAATTATATACACACATATAATATATGTAATATATAATACATATAAATGTGTATACATATAATATACATATAACATACATATAATATATATATATTTACACGGGTATTTGGAAATGTTTGTGGAAAATGTAATTAAAAGATAAACTTAGATTTAAAAAGCTTGAAATTCACATTCAGTTTTTCTACAGTGAACATTTTCTATGATCTTTTTGAGGAACTCCTATGCATTTTTTCCACCAAAGCAGTCCTCTTTTTCTAAGGATTTATTTTTATTAGAAAATAAAAATAAATTGGATTTATTTTTATTAGATTTACAGAGAGACAGAAAGGTCTTCTTTCTGCTGGTTTGCTTCCAAATGGCCACAAAAGCTAGAGCTGAACTAATCCGAAGCCAGGAGATAGGAGTTTCTGGGTCTCCCACATGGGCGCAGAATCCCAAGGCATTTGGGCAATGCTATTGCTTTCCCAGGTCACAAGCAGGAAACTGGATGGGAAGTGGAACAACTGGAACACAAACTGCCACCTAAATGGGCTCCTGGCACCTGTGAGGCAAGGATTTAGCCACTAAGCCATCACGCTAGGCCCAAAATAATCCTATTTTTAAGTCCATTTCCCACAAACTTTTGAAATTCCCTCATACATGTACTACTATACTAAATATACACATAACAAAAACAAAGAAGCATAAATTGAATAAAGAAAAAATAGTATCTTAAGCTCTTTAATTTAAAATCTAATTAAAATTATAATTGAATATGTTTCATTCAGTTTGAAATATCAATTTGCTTTTTGTAGTATAACTCCTTGAGTTTTGGCTCTGTGCTTGATTTGCTCCAATCGTTTTAAGTAATTTTTATTGCTTAAAAAGTTATGTTACCAATACATTCAAATAAAAATAGGATGTCACTGATTCCTTTTTTTTTTAAAATCTGTGGTGCTTGTTTTTTAATCTCACACACTAATTTTGCAAAGCTATTTATTGTTATGTGGCTGGTAAGTTTGTACTTCCATTGAGATCATCAGTTATTCTTATAAAGTAAGTAAAGTGGAAGTGCTATTCATCCAAATTTGCAGGAAGTGGCCTCAAACCTTGAAAGAATTACAAATTAATTACACTTGTTTCCATGGATTTTAAAAGATCCACTTATGAATTTTCAAAGTTGATCATTTCTACCTTTTCTGATAATAAAATTGTGTAGAAATGTAAATATGTTAAGCATTTAGCATACACTTCCCACACCAGGACTTGACATTTCTTATCTGAGGCAGCAAATGTCATCTTCTTTATAGCCAGCAGATGGCTCATTGTCGAGCCTGTCTAATTATTGCCATTCACTGAGTGCTTCCAACACTCACACTCACTTCCCTATAGCCAATCTCTGATGTAAAGCAGAGTTGAAAAATCTTTTCCAAGGTTCCCTTGCCAATGAAGTGCTCTGCTTATATCTAAAGTACTGCACACAAATGGGCTCATCCAGATCTCTGCACAGCTTAGCAGAAAGCAAACTCACCACCCACATTCGGCTTTCCACACTTGACCCTTTACACTCATAATTTCCTATCTCCTTGGCTTTGCTATCTACTCCCATAATCATTCAAATAAAATGGAAGTCATAAGTCCATCATTCTGCAATTTAAGTGTATCATGACATTGTAGGTTTGGACAATGGTAGAAAGTCCAGCATACTATTATAAAGACATATTTAACAGTTTCATTGGGAGTCCATCTTTGATTTGGAAATAGAGATGCATATTGCATCATGTGTTCAAATATCAATAGGATAGTCTCTATTACATAGTTCTTCTAGATGAATATATGTACATACATGCTTACCTAAATATCTTGTATTTTGCATGAAGTTGCCTTAGAGAGAACATACAATATTTGTCTTTTCAGGATTGGCTTATTTCACTGAATATAATGGTCTCTACTTGCGACCATTTCATTACAAATGGTAGAATTTTATTTTTAATGGCTGAGTAATATTCCATTGAGTAGATGTACTTATGAGTATTTTTGAAGAACTATACTATTGTAATAATGTAGGGGAAGTCCATGGGGGGGAGGGGTTTTGGAGAGGAAGAAAAGGCAAATCCCAGAGCCTATAGAACTGTATCATAAAATAAACAAACAAACAAATAAATACTTACAATGATGATAGGCAGACAGATGGATGGAGGGACAGATGGGTAAATGGATGGATTAACAGATATCAAATAGAATTAAACATTATGTAGAAAAATAAAGGAAGGTCATCTGATAGACAGTAGTCATGTCCCAACTTAGATGGATATGGAAACACATCACTTCTACAGCTGAGTTTCAAAAGTAGAAATATTCAGAAATGAAACGACCCCAGTTACCATTTCTGTCAATTACAATAGCTCACATTCATTGAGCACTTTGCATATATGATTCTTAGAACAATTGCATGCTGTTACTTATCAATAGGTCCATTTCATAAAGCAATAAACTAAAACTTTGAAAAGTTATTATTTTAACACATCAAGATTATAAAGTTAATAAAAGGCAAAGGCAAAATTCAAGTTCAGTTTTTCACAAATCTAGGTCTATTTTCCCACTACTAAATTATACTACATGTTCTCATATTAGGTTTTCCTGTACACACCCTGAAGCAAAATTGCCAATGACCTGTTTTTTCTCCTGCAGTTCCAGTGTCTCGCCCTGTCCTCACCCTCAGAGCCCCAGAGACCCCCACTGTGGTGGAGGGCCTGGTGGAGCTGCACTGTGAGGCCCTTAGAGGTTCTCCCCCCATCCTGTACCAATTTTATCATGAGAAAGTCACCTTGGGGAACAAGTCAGCCCTCTCCGGAGGAGGAGCATCTTTCAACATCTTTCTGACCACAGAAAATTCTGGAAACTATTCCTGTGATGCTGACAACGGCCTAGGGGCTCAGCACAGTGAAGAGGTGACCCTGAATTTCAGAGGTGTGTTATAGTGGTACCCAGGCTAGTGGCCACAGTTATGTTCAATAAAATGTTTATCTGAGAGATTATAGAGATTCAGCTATAGTTAAAAAACTTCTGACCATGCAAAACAGAACTTGTCCCTCTGGAGCTTGGTGCTGGTTTTATGGAGGGAAGAAAAGAGAATGTATCATGCATCATTGCCATGAAAACCACAAGCTATAGGACATCATTTAAATGGATAAAGCAGACCTAATCAGTAGTGCCTTAGTCAGCTCTCAAGCATGTTTTTTTTTTTTTTAACCTCTATCCAAATCCTTTGCCTGGCAACTCAACCATAGATCTCCCTCGTCAGGTACTTCCAGGAGCAGAATAGGACTGGTCACTGGAGGGACCGTCGGTGGGCTGCTCCTCCTCATCAGCATCAGTCTTGCCACTCTTGCTGCTCTGCTGCCTCGCTTCAGGACCCAGGGGAAATCAGGTATGCGTCAACGTCTCACCTGCTGATGCTGTGACTTTGCCACTTTACCATTGGGTGTTGTGTAGTGTTTGAGGACCTATTATTCCCTTCCAAGCGCAAGACTGCTGGTATTGTCACCTACCAGCCCTCCATAGGTAAAACAACAACAACAACAACAACAACAACAACAACAACAACAACAAAAGGTGGAAAAGACTGTTTAGTGAAGTTTCTGCCTCAATATGTTGGCATTTGAGTTTTGTTTCCAGTCACAAATTAAAAAGCTAATAGCTCTGGTTATACCACCATTGCAAAGTCTACAGGAAATAAAAGGAGGAAAAGTAAATCCTCCATTTGTAATAAAAAAAACAGACAAGTTTTATAGGTGCCATTAATAAACCTTGATACTTTAATACCAGCCAGACATGGTAAAATTTGGATAAAATCAATAGACAATGCTGGAAATGAGATTAAAAGTTCAGTTTCTTATTGTTTCTTTCTAATGTATAGAATTATAAGTGATTTGCATGTGTTAATCTTATAGCCTGAGACCTTGCTAAACTCAGTCCTTCATTCTGGAATTTTATTGATTGATTGATTGATTGATTTGCTCTGTTTTGCTCCATAGATGGTCACATTTACTAATAAAGTTTTACTCTTTCCCATCTGTACTCCTTGCTTTCGGGGTCTTGTTCACTCAAACTGTCCACAGCCTGCCATACAATGCTGAAGAGAAGTGAGAAAAACAGAAAATTTTCACCTGTGTTTTATAAGCGTAATGTTAACCTGTAGGATTTTTATAGATTCTTTCTGTTTGATTGAGGCAGCCTCTAGAATTTCTAACTTGCTGAGAGTTTTTATAGGAGCAAATGTACATACATTCTTTTTCTGCATTGATTGAGATAATCATTTGGCTTTTTTTTTTTTTTGTCTCTTGTTAAGCTAGCCTTAATACTGAAGCAGCCTTTCATTTATGGAGTCAGTCCAGTTTGTTTATGACTGTGGATTTCATTTGCTAAAATTTTGTTAAGAGTATCTATGTCTGTGTTTATGTAGGTTATTGATCACTAGATTTTATTACTTGCTATTTATTTTTATTATTGGATGTAAATGTGACCTTCTATGGAGCAAAACATAAGGAAATCAATAAAAGAAATTCCAGAATTTATCTGTTCTATTAGTTCTCTCTCTCTCTCTCTCCTTCTCTCTCTCTCTCTCCCTTCATCCCTCCCTCCCTCTTTTGTGTGCTTTGAGGTGTAAGGTTTCAAAACTGCCTATGCTGGAATTCTTATTGCTTTACTTTTCCTATGAATCCTGTGCCCATCACTGCCACCAAGTGGTGCAACATGGCATCTCCTCTTCTATAGGAACAAAGGCTTCAATCAAGCATAAAAGTAAAACACTCAGGCCTTGATTTGCTGAAAAACCTTACACATTTTTCCTTACAACTCAGATTTAAAAAGCTATTGACAAGGGTTAGAACTAGGACAAGACTTGTACCTGGGCCGATGGAAAAGACTCAGTATGTCTATGATTAAAACTGCCTTGTTGTTAAAAACAATAAGTCAGCTTGTCATTGTTTTAGTCCTCAAAGTACACACTTCAATTTTTAAACTTTTATTTTATTTTTATTGGGAACGCAGATTTATGGAGAGAAGAAGGGATAGAAATATCTTCTGTCTGCTGGTTTACTCCCCAGAAACCTCTAATGGCTGGGGAGCTGAGCCTATTCGAAACCAGGAGCCTAGAGCTTGTTCCAGGTCTCCCATGCGATGCAGGGTCCCAAGGCATTGGGCCGTCCTCCACTCCTTTCCCGGACCACAAGCAGGGAGCTGGAAGGAAAGTGGAGCAGCCCGGACACAAACTGGTGCCCATTTGGGATCCTGGTGATTGCAAGGCGAGGATTTAGCCACCGGGCTATTGAACAGAGCATACTAAAAAATTCTTTATAGAATATCTTCTCAACTGGCAATGCATAGTACTGGAAATGCAAAAAAGAAAAAAAAAAGACAAGGCATGCAGCCTCAAGTGCCACACGCTTTGATATAAAGCAGAAATTAGAAGCAAGCGTAGAAAGGGATCATCCTAACACAACTTAGTGCTTCCTTTTAATTTCTCTTGTTTTTATTTGAAAGAGAGGGAGTGAGGGAGAGAGACAGAGAGAGATCTTTCATTGCTGGTTCACTCCCCAAATGGTTGCAATGGCCAGAACTGAGAAGACTCAAAGCCAGGAGCCAGGAGATTCTTCTGGGCCTTCCATGTGGGTGTAGGGTCCCAAGGACTTGGGCCATCCTATGCTGTTTTCTCATGCTGTAAGCAGGTAGTTGAATCAGAAAATAGAGCAGCTGGATGTCGAATTGATGCATGTAAGGCATGCTGGCACTGCAGGCTGAGGCTTAGCCTATATGCCATGGTGCTGGTCTAATTTAGTATTTAAGTGTTGCTTGGCTCCATGTTCATGAAGGCCACTTAGTTCAGCCACCAGTTATTCGGGGAATTCTGTGGAGAACAAAAGGGAAGTTGGAATTTTCCAGGTGAAAAGAATGGCAAAGAAGAGGTATGTGAAGATCAGTATGGGGAAGACACACAGTCCAGTGTTTCTGCAAGGGTTTTGCAGGGATCACGGCTAGAGAAAGAGGAGCTTGTGTTCAGTTTCATTCTTACTGGTTTAGACTCCCCTGTGGCCTCTCTAGGGCTGGGTTTTCTTCTCTCCCCTTTGCCAGACTGTAGATAGGATAACAGAGTGGTGTTGGAGGGAAGTGCTTGGCTTAGAGTGAAACACCAGTGTGTTTCCTGTTTGCGACCCAGTTGCAACCACGTGGAGATGCTGTGTACACAGTTATTTCTGATTGATAAATCACTTAGGATAAATGTGACTCTTTAAAAGTCTTTAAAGACCCTACCTGGTTCGCCTGTAACATGACATGGCTGGGGGAACCTAGGGGCTTCCCAGCGATTGCTGTGCCTGAGGTCTGGACTGCCCAGATTTCTATTACACAGAGTCCTGCTGGGAGCATGCACACACAGCTCGCTCATGCCCAGGGTCCTGCTGGAGCACGTGCACACAGCTTGCTCATCCCTAGGGTGCTGTTGAAGCACGCGCACACAGCTCGCTCATGCCCAGGGTCCTGCTGGAGCACACGTACACAGCTTGCTCATGCCCAGGGTCCTGCCAGAACATGCGCACACAGCTCGCTCATGCCCAGGGTCCTGCTGGAGCACACGTACACAGCTCACTCATGCCCAGGGTCCTGCTGGAACATGCACACACACCTCCCTCATGCTCAGTATTCCTTTGTTTTGCAGGAGGACTTCCCATCGCTGGAACATCTTGGTGAGGCTCCTGCTTCTTATGTTTGTGCCGTGATTTCTTTATACCCACAATGGAAGCACTTGGGATTCTATGTTTTTAAAAAGATTTGGATGGGTCTCCTGTCACCATTTTAACATTTTTATGAAATCCAAGCTGTAATAAGGAAGACATTTTCATTCACTTTATGCATGATACTCATTCGCGTCTAGCTAAACACAGAATTCATGTTGTTTGTGATTTATGTTAATGTAGCTGTTTCTTTAAGTGTGCTGCAGTGGAAACTTGGCCACTGATGTCTTAGTGACACCATACTCATAATGCTGCAATTCACCGATTCCCTCATTTCTTCATTCACACTCATTTAAGAAATAACTATTGAATGCTACAAATGTTCAGTCTCCAATATTAAATGCAGACAAAATGAGACTAAGGGAAAAACTATTTTCTTGGAGTCCTCATATCCTACAGGAAGTAGAGGTTATTAGACTATGAAATAGAAAATTGGGAGGGTCTTTAATAAAATGGCAGAAGTTAAATCATGTGGAATGAAGAAGGCTTTGTGCACCAATGTTCTTTGAAAATTAGGAAAATTTGAGTCTTTAATCCCATCCAAGAGGCTTTGAGATTATGTAGCTTTTGCCCTCTAACATTTCTTTGGCCAGCATGCCAAAATGCTGCTCTAGACTGCGTCTTTTGCCACCTACTGCTGATATATTTATTTTTGAGGTTCTGTGCAACCCACATAGACTTTTCATCCATTATCTCTTCCTCACGTGTCACAGTGATAGCTCCAATGGGTGTCAGGAGACTTCTCGGTCCAGGCCTTCCAACATCCACCTCCAAGAGCTTCCCAACCCTGAGCCACCAGCCATAATGGAGCCACTGTACAACAACGGTGAGCACTTACCAAGAGCAGAGGGCTTCAGGTGTGAATTAGGGCAGGAGGAGTGATAGAGCACAGTTCATAGACCTGCCACATCAGGTTTCAAGTGACATTTTGGGTATAGAGGTGGGTATGAACTTGGTGGGTGGAAAGGAGAGTCCAGAATGTGAAATTCTTGACTACAATCAAAATGATATTGTTTCTCCTCTCTCACAGTACATCCCGAAGAGAACCTGGTTTATTCTGAGGTCTGTAGCCTTCATCATATGAATAAAAATTCAGGTGAGATAACTTTGAAACAAGTAGAGGTGAGGTGGCAGATAGTATCAGAACCAGCAGCAAGATTTCTTCAATTAGAGTCATTTCAAATATGAATCCAACATGGAAGGCATTGCCTGTTCCCTTCTGTGTTACTAGTCATATCATTTCTCCATTGCCTCCTACTTGTTCATGCTGCCACCATTAATGCATAGACTTTGGGAGCAGGCAGTGTGGCTGTTTCCCTAATGTGTCATATTACCTAGTGTAATGTTTAGAAAGCTGTAAATCCCTTGAAATAATGGAAAAGTGAAAAGTTTCTGCTAAATTACCACTCTCCTGGTCTAGTATATAGATAGTTATACTTCTATCTGATCTCAATGCTAGTCTTATTCCCCTCCAACCTTGCAATGTTACCAGCACAACCCCTCTGAGATGCCCCTAAAGATGACATACTTGCCTGGTCTAATTGCCTTAAAAAATCCTCCATTTAAAAACCTGGTTCTTGTCAATCCTTGCACTCCAACAGTTCTGTCCCTCCTATAACCATACTCAATTCTTGGCATTTTCATACTTTGGCACTGTCCTTACTTGTCCTAAAACCTCTTTCCCCTTAGTATATCTATCAACCTCTGCCCACATTTTAAAACACAGCGTAGGCACTACTGCAGTGATTTCTGACAATGATTATCTCTTGTAAAAATAGCATACTGGAGTAAGCATTTTTATCTTGGTATCCATAATTTTTTATATTTTTGCCTTTGATTAGATAACCATTTCTCCCCTTTAAAAGTATGGGCTCCTTGATCATATGGGGTGAGTTTGTGTTATTCCCATTAATTGATAGTTTACCTATTGTCTAATAGGAGGGCATTGTGCAATGCATGGTTACTGATTGAGTAAATAAATTAAAAAGATGTCATGAACCCTTTGGGGAGACAGAAGAGACACAGATTGAATTTTCTTGCTTTCTTTTTAAAAGATTAATTAATTTGAAAAGGCAGAATTAAAGAGCGAGAAAGAGACTCTTCCACTCACGGATTGACTTCCCAAATGGTCACAATAACTAAGGCTGGACTAGGCTGAAGCCAGGACCAGGAGCTTCTTCTAGGTCTCCTGCATGGTTGCAGGGGGCCCAAGAACTTGTGCCATCTTCTGCTGCTTCCTTAGGTGCCTAAGAATGGGGCTGGATCTGAAGTAGAGCAGTTGAGACAATTACCAACATTGTAGGTGGTGGCTTAATCCATTGTACCACTAGATTGGTCCCACATTGAATTTTTTTAATACTGCACTCCAAATCTTCGGCTTCCTGGGAAATAGTCATGTGGTCTTAGCACTGCCAATCACCTTTTTCTGGTCTCTTCCAATTTCCCTGTGAATATCAAAAGGAGTCATATTTGTCACCTTCTCTCAGAGATCAATACAGCTATTTATGATGTTTGTCAATAGGAATTGTGATGAGCAGAGAAGAGGAAATCATTGGGAAAGTCTTTTGGGCATTCAGTGGGCAGGAGAGAGGCTTTATGTGTGTTTTTCTGTGAGGGCATACTATGCAGTAGAGCAGACCGTCAACAAATAGAAACAGAGATGATTGCCTCGGAATGCACCGTGAGTTGAAATTTATTACCCGCAGTTTAATACTTTGCTACTTGCACCCAACAGCAAATTCTCCCAGGACACATTGGCCAATTAAGGTGAGTCACATTTCCTGATTTCCTGACTTTCTCTCTTCTCTTTCTCATATGTGTTTATGTAGTTATTGACTGTTGGCTTTCACCAGGAATCCATGATCATTTACTCCGAGTTGAAGAAATCACACACAGATGACTCCGCTGAGGAGTGTAGTAGGAATGGCAGTTTCCATGAAGATGCTACAGAAAACTATGAGAACATTCCAAATGCATCAGCAACCTTGGAGCAGTAGCCACTTCCCAAGAGTATCCTACAAAGACTTCCTAGAGGGAGCCTGTGTTGTTCACCCATTCCCTCCATTCTTGCTTCCTCCCTCTCTCAGACCACCTCCAACCTGGGTTGCAGGGAACCGAAGGCTTGGCAAAATCCCACCAACCTCCTCCCGATATGAGTCTGTATCCCTAAACAACAGAAGGGATGGCAGGTGAGCAAATTTTCACTGCGTTCTCACAGTGGAAATTTAGAGCAAGACTGGTGGGCCCTTCACTCTCAGGGCTCTGGAACAGAGGAGGAGGATGGTCTAGCCAGGGTTATAGTCACATCACCACTGGATCTGTGTGATTGAGAACTCTTAATGGGCTAACTGTATACAGCTTGTTCTAAACATGTTATTGGTACTTTTGTGTGCCAATAGTGACATTGCTAATGTGTTGGTGCTCTTGCTATCAATTGGGAACAATTAAAATAAAGAAAAAGATTTTGAGGTGAGTGTCTGAAAAGCATTGTTGTGTTTATGACATTTCCAACCAAATCAACCTGTTATGATGAACATTTACATCAATGTTTCATTAAATTAAAGTTTCTGTAATCTGACTTAATATGTATCTTCTCTACCCCTCACTTCAGGGACTTTTCATGCAAAAATATACTCATTGTAATCTGATTCTCATAAGAAAGGCCTACATACTTAGCTAATAAGTTTTAGTTCTATTACACATACTTCCCAGTGCTCACCCCTTTTAGGTATCCATGGCAGAGGAGTGCTAAGGATTGATGTTGATAATTACTGTCACATTTTAAAGGTTTACTGTCTGCCAGGTATTGTGCAATGTGCATTACCTGCAGTATCTCATTTACTACGACAGTGATATGAAGTAGACCCTGTTATGTCATTAAAAAAGAAAGCCTTCTGATTTGTAAAGGTCAAGACGCAGCTGGTAATTTCATAACCAGTGAAAAGGGAACGCGGGCCGTCTGACACCAGCCTGGATTCTCTACTAACCTTTCACTTACCACCACTTCAATCACTTCCTCAATTTAGGCTCTAATGTATTTTTGTTCTGTGAGTCAGTTTAAAACTTTGTTCTCCCGCATTTCCAAATAATAAAATGTGTTCAACTAATGTCTATAATATAAAAGCATATATAAAGGAAAACTAACGTGTTCATTACTAAATTGTCAAATAATTTTCTAGGGGTATGCTCTAAGGCATTAAAATTAAGACATTTCTACAAATTAAACCATTCTTGTAAAAATGCATACATGTGGCCACAAGTGTAGATTTAGAGATCCATCAAGCTTTCAACAGTGGTTATTACTGTTAATAATAAGAAACTTTTAATTTCTTTGATTTTCTTTTTTTTTTTTTATTATTATTGTTGCTTACATTGTATTATGTAGTACAGCTCCATAGGCGCTGGGGATTCCCCCCACCCCTCCCACAAACCCCTCCCCCCATGGTGGATTCCTCCACCTTGTTTCATAACATAAGATCAAGGCAGTGGAGAGTCATGGCTTGCATACACTTGCCTACATAAAGTCCGTCCTTTTGTCCAATAAGTTTCAGTGCCTCTTGGGGAACTTCTATTCTGAAGATATCTATCAAGTAAAGAGCCGTCCATTAAAAGCCCCCAACAAGGACTCAGTAATCATTATACATAATTAGAATAATACATAGGATTGGGAAACAAATGTTAAAAAGAATGCCAAGTTCCAATTCCTTCGAGACATCTATTGAGACATATCAATACAGGTCAAATAAGAACAATCAACCTAACTAAAATTACACGTAATATAAGGCAAACAGTGGTATCTAAATCTTTTGGGATTCGACTCATTCCGTAGCATTATCTTTCCTTTTTGCCCATTTAGACCACAAAGAACTGCATTTTGTTTTTTTAATATAGCGAGTATATCCAGTGGATAGATGAACATAGCTGTCTTATCCAAGCGCTGCTATGCAGTTTGGTTGCTTCCATGTTTGTTGCAATTACTGATTGTGCTGCAATGAAACATAGGGATCATGTTGGATTGTGAAAACAGTGTTTTTGGATATATTCCTAGGATGCTATTGAGGGGTCATATGGTATGCAATTTTGAGTTTTTGTGTGTTCTCCAACTGATTCCTAGAGGCTGAACCAATTTCAGCATCCACCACAATGATAGTCCGGTTCCCCGCATCCTCGCCACAGCGTCGTGGTGTTCTTGTTTATTGCCTAGCCGCGGGGTTAGTGTACCTCATCGATTTTAATTTGATTCCCTTAATGCTAGGGATCTGGAACATTTTTCATATTTGATTGCCATTTGCTTGTTCCTAGTAAATGTTCCCATTTCCCCTCCCATTTCTTGATTGCATTGTTCTTTTGGTTGGTTATGGTTTTTGTAGTTCTTTGTAATCCTGGAAATTAGCCCCCTATCGCCTATATCGTGTGCAAATATATTCTCTCCACCTGTGGGGCTTTTGACTTGTGATGGTTCCCTTGCTGTCAAACTTCTTAGTTTGATGAGGTCCCATTTGTTTATTCTGTTCTCAACTGCTATTGCTTTTGGAAGTTCAGCTTCTTCTAAAATTATGCTAATAAAGGTTAGGAGAAAATAGACAATTTCACACTGCAAGTGAGGAATAATTACTAGATCCTTCTGGCAGCCACTAGCAACATTTTAAATATATATATCCCTTTAACTTTTTGATTCCATGAGAGTTTTTGATAATAATGTAAAACTTAATGATATATGAATTATGTAATTAGAGAATGAGTGAAATAAATTTTAGCACACCCTTAGTATGTAGAAAATTATCTGTGCATATTTATGTATCTTTAAATTCTGGGGAAGTCTCACAAAAGAGACAGGTATTGAAAGAGCTGATAAAATAATAAAGATTATGTTAATTACCAGTTGAACATAGACAATTAATTTTAATTGGACATAATATTTACAACCATGATTTTAAAATGTTACATTTCTGGAAGTTGACATACAGGAAACAAAAATTGGTGATAAAAAAATAAATAGAAGAAGCAAGAAAAAGCTAGAGGTAAAGGAGAAAAATATCCTATTTGACTGCATTGGATTATTTGATACAGTTAGAATTGATATTATAAATAGCAGGGAATGAAGATTTAAAAAAATAATAATAAACACACTCAGCACAGGTGTCCATTCTCCACCAGCCTTACGAAAGCTTTTCTGTTATTCTGGAGGCCCTTGACTGAGGAAGAGGCGTCCAGAGTTGCCAACAAAGCTTTCATGCTCACTGGGAGAATTTTCCCAATTATACTTGTAAACACTGGCTCGCTGTGAATTCACCCACCATGAACTTTACTCCACACAACCTGTTTACTTCTCTGAGAATGAACAAAATCAAGCCCTGAATCTACCAAAAGTGAAAATATTCTAAGTTTTTATTTTTACACACATGATTTTAGTAAACAAAAATATTTATAGGTTAGATAAGTGAACACTTGTTTTACAGATAGGATTGAGACCCAGGGAAGTTAAGCAATTGTTGTGGATGAGTGCCTGCTGTCAATTCTTCTTCAGCATCATCTCATTCTTTGTTGAAATGAGGTACCCATTAAACTATTGACTTGTTTGAGATATTGTTCCCATGAGATGTTGGCAAAGTACCAACAATTTCATCATTATTCCACCCAAGCTTCATACTTTTGCTTTGATTTCAACAGAATTCATGCTGCTCTGATGGGGTAATCTCTTTCCAAACCAATGTCTTATCCTTCTTGGTGTCTCAAATTTGTTTCTGTTTAGCCATGCTATAATACAAATAGCCCGAATTTATTTGGGTTAAAAAAAAAAAAAAACTGGAAACCCATGCAGAATTTTCCCCATAACACATAATTTCCATGAACTTTGTTAAGTCTTTGGTATACTATTTCTTCATGAGTTACGCATCACTTTACAAGTTTTTAGAAATAATCCATTCCTTTCAGTAGGCAGTAAGTTTTCAAATTAACTAGATAGGCTCATACATATACATGATAGATGATTGATGCCTAGATGACACACAGATTGAAATTGATAGAGATAGATGATAGATAGATAGATAGATAGATAGATAGATAGATAGATAGATAGTTCCAGCTCTGGGTTTTTATGTCAGATTTCCAGCGTGGTCTCCACAGCCCCAGCTCTTGGCTCACAAGTCTCCACCTCCTGTGATACCGTGCTGAGGCTGCACGGTTGTCTCTGCAACCTTTCTCCCACTTCCAGTTGGAATACGTCCCAGGATTAGAGAGACACCAGGTGTCCTATCTAGTTAGGTTGTTGGTGGTGCTGATTTTGTCGGAACCTGTTGGACATTAGGTCTGGTGCCACACAGACCTATTTTGACTGGTATGATTCCATAGTTGACATTATTTTCCTACGGGACTTCAGCAAGTTCTCTCGAGCTCAGCACATGTGCAGTTCACTGTTGTCCCTGCAGTCCCGAAGTTATTGCCACAGTGTGTAAAATGGCGCCCGACATACCACCACTACAGTTCTTGATGCGGTGGCTGTCACATCCGAGGGCTACCCAAACCAGCCCCTGGTGGAACCCATAGAATACCACATCGTTGCAGTTCACAAAGTCAGAATTCACTCTGAGTTCACTTCCAGCTCAGAGAATGCTCCGTCCTTTCTCTTGCCCCTTCCTCCTTATGCAAAATGATGCCCTATTCATCTCTAGGGGGCTGACTAGGCTATGAAATCCACTCTGTTCTCGCACTGCCCATCTGAGATTTGCTGCTCTGTCTCTGCTGCTGGTCAAATCAAGCGGACCAGCAGGACCGACAGTTCTTTGTCTGGATTCACCTCCCAAGCTCCCAGTGAAAGTCCCTTTCCGCCTGGTTGCTGGTGGAGTTCTGGCTGCTGGTGGAGTTCAGATTGCCGTGCTGGAGTATCAGTCACTGCAACACCACAGTGCTGTGCCCCCTGCTTTCCTGTGTCTGTCAATCTCTAGGTACCCTTCTGCTGTTGTTCTGTCCTTTCTTATTTCCTGAAATATATCCTCTCTGCTTCATCCTGATTAATTGTTTCTCTGTCCGTTTAAACGTGTCCTTACCCTATTCCACCATCTTGATTCTCCTAAATATTGAATTTTAATATCAGCAGCATTTGAACTTGGCATCTCTCAACTGTCTTTATTTTAAATGATTAAACTTAGTCTCTTGTAGGTTGAATAATTTGGGATTATACCTTGGATGTTATGTTGTATGGATCCTGTGTTTTTTGCACTCATCATAAGAATGTGGAAGTTGAGCTACCATTCAACCTAGTTAGAGCTAACATGTTAGCTCTATCTTTCCTTTTTGTTCAGATTTCAATTCAATTTGATTAACTCTTGTGCATTTTGTTTTAAAATTTTATTTCATTTTTATTGGAAAGTCAGATTTACAGAGAGAATGAGAGACAGGGAGAACGATCTTTTATCCATGGGTTCAATCTCCAAGTAGCGACAATGGCCTATGTAAAGCCAGGAGCCAAGAGCCAGAAGCTTCTTCCAAGTCTCCCACATGCGTTCAGGGTCCCAAGTCTTTGTGCCATCCTCTACTGCTTTCCCAGGCTATGAGCAGGAATCTGGATGGGAAGTGGAGAGCAGCCAGGGCACAAACCAAAGCCCATATGGGGTCCTATCAGATACCAAGTGAGGATTTAGCTGCTAAGCCATTGTTCTGGGCCTTCCGGTGCTGCTTTGTGGCTGCCTTACTTGGCCCATGGGTCAGCCTAGACTGGGGCATTATTCATGCAGAAAAGTAAGAACTATCTTTCTCTGGCTCTCTCCCTTCGAAAATTCTCCCTTCACTTTCTACTGCCTTTGGTAAATCAGGTTCCTTCTCTTAGTTCCTCTGACTGGAAAAATTATAATATTCTAGCCATCCTCTTCAAGTTAAAATCTGCTGGCACTTGAGATGTATGAATACAACCATGGAAACTGAATCTCTCCACCAGTCATTGCCCCAAAGTTCAACTTCCTTCCACAGTCTGTCTGTCTCTCCTCATAATCCACAGGTAGTATTTTTCTGTGCTTCATTGAGAATGTAGGGAGTTTACAGTGCCAGAAATGGGATTGCAGCTTGAGGACAGGGCACATTTGTACCTGCTGACAACTAAAGTTTGGAATAATCAGGATCCATGGACATACTTTGGCTCCAGTTGTATCATTCACTTAATGTATTTAAAATGCATTTAAAATTTTTTCAAGCTTTTAATATATTCTTCTGAAACAAGTTTAGTAGCTATACAACACTCAATATATTTCTGACATAGTTCCCTGATTTGCTATTCTTTCGCTTTCAGATATTTTGCATTTTCTATTTTTATAAAAACATTTAGATGAAATTTTTCATCTCATTATTTCTTCATAATGATGGCCTTTAATCCAGAAAATTTTACATTGAATAATTTCAATTGGAATTCTGAAACTGGATGTTGCTGTACCAAAATTATACCAGGAATCATATATTATATATCATATAATATAGTTATATGTTATAAAAATTAATTATTTTATATATTTATTTAAATTTATTTATAATTGAAATTGTATATAATCTTATGTTTGTTGACCAACTTTCTTATTTTAGTCAATTACATAAGAATTGTTCCACATTAAAAAAATTGAGATGCTCTTTTCCTAATAAATAAAACAAGTATTGTATAAACTAAGGTCATTAACCCTTTACCCATTATGTTTTATGTAGATATTCAACATGCATTATTTGCCTTTTACTTCGTTTATGTTTTTAGCATGTCAAACTTATTCAATACATTATGAAGATATATTTATTTACTGAATGCTATGTCTAGCCTTGGTTTAAATGATCTAAGAATCTTGACCAAGATTTCTCTAAACAGGAAACCAAGGCTTGACCTGAATTTGAGAAAAAAAGGAAATAATTCTTAAGTAATATGTAAGGCAAGCCACCTTTCCAGTTGTGTTCTCAAAAAAAAAAATTGTCTTGATGGACCTGTTACCATGAGGTATAGAGAAAAGTAAGATTGGGAGTTGCTAACATGAAAGGACCGCTTCATAATCACCATCTAAGGGTTATTGTCAGGAGCTGTTGGTTATCCTTGGAACACACGGATTAGAGAGCAGTTGTACTTTTTCAAAAATGAGTATGGTGGAATAGTGCATGCAGAAGTGTTCCTTTTTTACACACTTCACACTCAAAGGAGAGATACACTTAATGTATAAGACAGAGCAATGCCTTGCTGATTAATGGAAGGGCATACGTATTAAGAAATGACTACCCAGCAGCCTCTTACGGGTCTTTTTACTGTCTTGGGCATTCCTCCTTGACCATTATAAATTTCTCTCTCTCCTTGCCTTAGATTAAGGAAAATTGAATGGTTCACTTGACAGAAACTTCTCCTAAAATGAATTCTTTGCCCTCCTTCTTACTAGTGAGTAATGTGAGTCTTCAACACCGCCATTTCTCAACCAATCAGCTGGAATAGGGCTGCTTTACATACGGTGTAAGGAGTCAAAAAAACTTAGAAGGAAGTCGTGGCAAAAAGAGGAAATAGTGGTTAGTGGGTTCCTGAGAAAGTTCTCTAATGGTTACAAATTGAAAAGTCTGGCATATTTATCGTTTTGTACTCATCTTGGATTTCTCCTTTTTGGAGGTTACAGTCAGAAGAAGTAAAAACAAAAAACAAAGCCAAAAAAAAAAAAAAACAACCCTATGACTTCTTGATCTCCAGGTAAGGTTGGATTTCCAGCTGGTGCAAAAGAGAATTGTAGATACCTGCTCAACTCTCTTCCCTTCAGGTGCTGCTGCAGTACTGTCCCCATCACCTTGGACCAAAGGAGCTGTGTGGTTACACTTGTCTTCACCACAGGCACCAGCTTGTCATTCTGAGCTGAGCTTGCCCTGAAAAGGAACCTTACCCACAGAGCACTGAAAAGGCAGAATGTCTTTAAAACCAAGGCCTTTCCCTTTAACCTCTCCTTTCTCACTCTCTTGGAAAGCTTCCATTTTATTTTCTGCTCTACACATGGAAAATATGTGACCATATTTTTTCAAATTCCCTTTTCTTAAGATGTAGTTGCATACACAGAGAGGGAACACAGAGCCAGGAATTACATAACATGCAACTTAAGCATGTACACGAGAAGGAAAATCTGACCGGGAGTACTGAAGATGCCAGAGTAACACCGGAAGTTGAGTACACCAGAGCCCTTTCAGAACCAAGAAGTCCCTCAAGTGTGGAAATCTGAAACTGAAATCCTATCTTGTCCTGATAGCCTGATACCAAGCCTGTACCTGTCTGGGCTTTTCTGGACATGAGCTTTTTGCTACCTAATCCATAATACTTTCCCCATCCACTAATTGTCAAGACAGAATTGAGACATACTCTCACGCTTCTTGCCCAAGTAATAATAAAGTCCCAGCCTCACAGAGCATGACTGGGAGTGGCAGGTACGGATCCTACAGCCTCAAGAAAGGCCTCAATACTAATATGGAAAAGAGAAGAACTTTGCTTTGCCTGTAGATCTAAATCTACTGGAAGTGGGAAATCCTTGTATGTGTGTGTGTTTAATTTCTCATCTATTTATGTTATATATTCGAAAGGAATGACATCCCACATCCTCTGATTTACCAACCCCACCAGTTCCCATAGCAGCCAGAGTCTAGCCAGACCAAAACCATGACCTTAAAATTCCATCCACATCTCCCACATGGGTACATGGGCGTGAGGGATCCAGGTGCTTAAGCCATTGCTTATTGCCTACCAGGATGTACTTCAGCAGGAAGCTGGAGTTGGGAGTGGAGCTAAGGCTCGAACTTGGGTGCTCCACGGTGTGATGCAGGTATTACAAGCAGCATCTCTTAATCACAAAGCCAAATTCTTACCCCTTAGAATTAATTTTATTTTTTAAAGAGTTATTTATTTTTTTTTTGTTTGAAAAGCAGAGTTACAGAGAGAGAAAGTCATTCCATCAAATGATCACAACTGCTGGAGGTGGGCCAATCTGAAGTCAGGAGTCAGGAGCTTTTTCTGGGTCTCACACATGGGTACAGGGACTCACGCATTGGGACATCCTCCACTGCTTTCCCAGGTCATTAGCAGGGAGCTGAATGGGAAGCAGAACTTAAACTGGTGCCCACATGATATACCAACACCACAGGCAGAAGTTTAACTTGCTTTTTCAGAGGCCTAGCTGGCAGAAATTTAACCTGATATGCCACTGTACTGACCCCAGAATTGCTTTTATTCACAAAATATTGATAGGGCTTTTTCAAGTAGTAGGGAATATGAATCGACATATATGATCTTAAATATAAATGTAAGCTTATTATAAATGAAAATGAATGGCTTTTAGAATAGTGGACAGGAAGGTCAGAAACAAGCTGGACTCAGAAAGAGGGAAATGGGTGGACATCTTGGAACTACCTATGACCCTGCAGTCAAACCCTTCCACTTGATGTCTGTGACCTTGGGCAAGTTAGTCAGCCTCCATGTGCCTCAGTTTCCTCACTTACAAAGTGGGAATGATGACATTTGCCTCATAAGACTTTTATGAGCCTTGGATAAGTTAAAACAGGTAAAGGGCGTGGCATTTTCCCTGACCTTTACTAACCATTCCAACACTCAGCTCTTGCAATGCTCATTCCTCTTGCTGATTGTTTCATTGAATCTTCCCACGTATTTCAGGTTCAATTGCTTTCTGCATAGAACTTGTTACTCTTTGAAATGCTCTTGCTTCCTTAAGTAGACTATACATTTTCTGTATTGGTGTTGAAGGTTTTCACGACCTTAGCAGAGAAAGGCAGTGTGCCCTGTTGGCTGAGAACTCCCAGCCTACTTCTGACCCAGCCCTGTGAGCCTCTCTCTCTGCTCTGGAAATGGAGCAACTCTGGTACCCAGCAGTATTTCTGTCTACTGGTCCTGGGAAACGCACACAGAGAACCTCAGCTGTCAGGTGGAACCAATCAGAATCAACTTGTTGCCAGTCTGAGTAGACAACTCCACACAGTGCTTGTCCTTCCTCAGTGACTTTGAAGAGTGATCCTGGTTGCAACATTGCAGTAGTAGATTTGCAGGTGTCCTTAATACAGTGCAAAATCACCAATGGAGCAATCCCTAGTTTCTTTAGCCAACTCATCAAAAGAATTCCACATGAAACTATTGGTGAGGACTGAAGGAAGGGAGAGAATGCATCAGAAGTCAGAACCCTGCCAATCAGCACCTTCTGCTCGCGCAACTTGCCGTCTGCTTATGCCGACTTCTTTTGCATAGTTTTTCCCTTGAGGGTCAATGCCACCATGCATGTACAACCTGTGGCTACACGCCACCTTGCACAGGATGAGCAGTACAGATTACGTGGTCACTTCAAATCCCAGGGTTAAACATCAAATTTCTAGTAAGACTCAGTGTCCAACTCAATGTTCTCCCTCAGAAAATATTCAACGCCAGAGGCCAAAAAATTTTTTTCCTAGAATCTCAAGGGTCTGCACTTTGGTTCTCCTCCCCACAGAAGCACCCTCCACACTAGTCACTTCTAAAAACATCAGATCTGCCATATCTGATCTCAGGTGCTGTATAGCTTCTGTGTTGAATCTGGCATTGTTACAGAAACTGTTCATGATCTGGGCCTTGCTAAAAATAGCAAGGCTGCTCCGCAGGTGGGTAAGAACAGGTCACATCAAGAGAAAGCTATGTCATCCAAACTCCAAAGAGGCACACCAAGAACTACAGCCTTCCTTAACAATCCTGGAGTACAAGAAGCAGCAACTTTGTTTAACTTTGGCAATGTCCTAGAAAGGAAATAATAATTTAGTCCATAGTCTTCTTTGTCAGGAGAAAATAAAACACTTTGTCCATAGATAGCATTTAATGTCTCCTAAGTATTAGGTATGATGAAGAGAATGAGGAGGACGCTTTTTGTTTTTTTGTGACCATAGCTTTATTTTAAACAAGACTGCCTGAAGTCCTTTGCAGACTTCAACTTTGCTCTCCACTCCACCATCACAACACAACACAGGCAGCTGAGTCAAAAAAAATATATATAAATAATACAGGAAGCAGAGATAACTGTAGCCATATAGTTTTATTAAAAGCAGCTAAGTAATTCAAGAAGCCAACTTCCATGTGTGCAAATAGTGGTCTAAAATATTTAATATGTAGGAATACATTCCAGTAAGGCCATTGGTCATTTCAGAACTTTTCACGAACATATGGCGTGTAGTGTCCTCAGCACACAATTGCTGCTCATGTTTGGGTGCTTGTGTCTGGGCCCAGGGCATATTTAAGGATGGGAAGACAGTGATCTCCACCTACCACAGGGTAAGGCTTCAAAGGACTGATCCCTCCCTAACCCTAGGAAAAACAAACTTTCAGAGGCTTTGATGGGCTAAGCTCCCTCTAACAGACTACGCATCTCTACTTTGGAAATGGGAATAAATGCCTGAGTTCAGAAGGCAAATGCACTGATAGAGACCTGGAATGAAAATAGGAGAGAACAGGGGAAAATAGGGGTTTCTTGTAAGCCCCGCGGTGCTGAAAAGTCTTCACCATTTCCAAGACACTGTTTATAGAGCCTATTTATGTCCCAGGAAGACTCAGGGCAGACAACGCTAGAATCTGCTATAGTGCAGGGCATCTTGTAGCCAGCAGTAGTGACTAAAGCAAAGGACCCATCCAGAGGTGTCTCTTTCCAAAGAAACTTCCCTGAGACTCCACTGTCAATCCTGGGTCTCAGAGCCCTAACCTCCCATGAGCCTATAGAGCCAAGGTCACATCCTGGGATGCTGATAAAGCTTGTGGGATCATTAAGACCCAAAGGTGAGAAAGGAACAGGAACTCTGTAATGGACTGGAACAACTGAGTATGGGCTAAGTTTAATACACATAAATATGACATCTTCATTTAGTTCTTATATTTGTCAGAAATTATATTCAGGACTTTCACTTATCAATTCATTTAATAATGATAAAGAAGTTGAGGTTTTCACTCAAGGGGGTGGTTCACAGCATGGGAGTGAGTGTGTTTGCAGGGTAAAGATGCTACAGAGTTACACAGAACATAGATAAGTGGTAGGTAAGGCGTGCTCTACTGAAGGTCATCAAGTAAGTTTTGGAACCTGCAACAGACCTGCGGAGGTCATGTCACTCCTTACTAATTCTCTCTCCTCTAGGCAGGTAAGAAATCACTTAAGAGCAGAAATCAGGTCAGTTTTGCCATAGTGAGAGAGAGCTCAGGCAGATATCTCAGTACATGGGATGAAGTAAATACTCCAGTGAAGTCAGTCAGCCGCTGAAGCTAAGGAGATTTAAACAGTTACAACAGGACAATAAGGCTAAAATACCCTTGGATAGCTTCTCATCTATTTTAGCCGTAACATCACTCAAACGATGCATATAGCAGATCTATAAACAAGAGGACCTTGCATTTCTATAGAATCCACGGCAGAGGAAATGTTTTCTAGCAAGTAAAAGTACCCTTGGCTTGCCCTGTTCAACGTCTTCTAGACTAGCTCGTGGTGCCACTGTGGACAAGATAATTCCAAGAGAAGCCTCCTCAGCCTCTCATGTTAGGCACTCACACTTCTGTGGTCTTCACTGCTTGCCCTAAGCAAGTGAACACCATGAAGCAGGACCTGAGTAGACTGGCTGCAGCCTTCCCACCAAGCACTGGTCTCAAATGCTCTCAGTTTCTAGGCTCACAGGGGACTGGGGCTATGGATCCTCAGCCTCTTAAATGAGAATTTAGTATCACATTCATACAAAAATGACTGTAGGTGAAATGTTACTATTTATGGATTCCTCACATTCGTACTTTCTAATTTCGTCACTATTGCCAAATAGGGTTTATATCAGAATTGAAAACCATTGCCCATACCTACAATGTCATGATACACTTAGATAGCAGAATGTTGCATTTGTGACTGTTGCTAAGACTATACTAATTCTATAGCCCTTATATAGTAATAATACGGAGGAAAAATCATGCTGGAGGAGGGATATGGTGAAGGCAGAAGGAGAGGTAGAGGGGAACTCCTATACCTACAAAACAGTATCATGGAAAATAATAATAATAATAGTAATAGAAGTTTAAAAGAATATATAATAATAATAAATAATAAAAAGTTAAAAGAATATATGAAAATATTCTGTTATTAAATTTTAAAAACCATATTAACAAGCTGAATAAAGGTAAGCATATACTGATAACTGATGCCAAAAGTATTAGAACAAAATTAAAAGTCAACATGTATTTCTAAAATAAGTATTGTTTAAATAGAATAGTTTACATGATAAAGAATGTGTGTTCCTGACTGGCAGCCAGCATTATACCTAATACAACAAGATCAAAATTGCCATTCAGGTGCAGTAGCCTAGTGGCTAAAGTCCTTGCTTTGAACTCGCTGCAAGACCATATGGGTGCCAGTTCTAATCCTGGCAGCCTCGCTTCCCATCCAGCAACCTGCTTGTGGACTGGGGAAGCAGCTAAGGACGGCCCAAAGCCTTGGGACCCTGCACCCACATGGGAAACTTGGAAGAAGCTCTTGGCTCCTGGCTTTGGATTGGCTCAGCTCTGGCCGTTACACCCACTTGGGAAGTGAACAAGCAGATGAAAGATCTTCGTCTCTGTCTCTCCTTATCTCTGTATATCTGACTTTGCAATAAAAATAAATCAATCTTTAAACAAATTACCATTTGAATTGGAGCCAAAACCAAGGCACATGCAATCATCATCATTTGTAACAGGTTTTAAATCCTGGCAAATTCACCATACTAGTGCAAAAAATAAGACATGTATTTGAAGGTTTTTTTTTTAATTGTCATTCTTTACTCAACAGATAAAACATACCATTAGCTTCGGTAGAAACACTAAAGTAGTATTTATAAAAATGTTGGTTCTCCCAACTGGATTTATAGATTTTGTATAATTTTAACTAACCTACAGAGTTTTCCTTGAATCTCAATAAAATGTTCCAAGTATATCTGAAAAAAAAATATTATATAAGCACAGAACAAGAAGAGCCATGTTGCCTATTTAATTCATATATATATTTAAGAGTCTACATGCATATATATGGAAAATAATATAAGCAGAAATATTTTCATTAAATATTATTCAACATATTGTAAATAGACACCAACAGCATATATTTGCAAATCTCACTACAGATTTTAAAATAAACTTTTATGATTATGAGCTAAGTTTATTATTTAGTTCTCAAAAATATGATGAAAAGTTAAGGCTATTGTTAACCTCAATTAGTCGTAAAAAAAAGTCAGATATTTCATAATATCAACATTAAAAGCTTAATATAAATAATATACAATAACAAATACAACTATAATTATACAATAGCAAATAACAGATTCTAATATAAGGTAGAAAGTTTGTTTTACAGTAACACAACTGTAATACAAGCCAATGTTAAGAAAATACCTGCACCACATAAGGAGAAGCATTTAAATGTGATTAAATAATTTACATAAATTGGAAAGAAAAAATTGAAAAATTATTAGGCAAATGCTGAAAGATCATTTTATAACACAAAAATACACCCTCCGAAAGCTACTTACTTGCTTGCCAGCTTCCTAAAAACATAGTGGATTGCTTGGCACTTGATAACTATATCTTAAATAAACAAGCAAATTGACTCAAGAAATTCAGATAAAGGTACAGTATATAGTTATTACATTTGCAGAAACAATGTACAAGATGGCTAAATGCTTGTGAACAAGTATAGAGAGATTGGATGAGCTGCTACTGGCATTGCAAATGGTAAAACTCATTTGGAGAACTAGTGAATCAAAAGCAAAAGTGATGTGTATTATGACTCAGTAATCCCAGTTCCAGAAATCTTAAAAGAAAAAAAAAAAAACAAGAAAGAAGCATGAGTGAGAGTAAGAAGATAGCATATACAACGAAATTCATTGTAATTATAATACTGAGGAAATCAAATAACACAAAACTATCTTATCCATTAAAATCAGGTTAAGTGCATATACATACAAAAAAAAAAATCTCCTGAATGAAAGAGACTGTGAAACCACATGAGCTCTGAAAGTAAGAAAATGAATGTCAGGACAGTTTCAAATTGACACATAAAAGTCATAAATAGCCAAAGAGTATCATGATGTTTTCATATCCGTACAGTTATATAACATTCAAATCAGGTTGCACATGTCTGCCTCCTTGAAAAGTTACTCTTTCTGATGAAATCATATAGAAATAAGAAATTTTGGTGTTTTATCGTATATTACAGTGACTATGTTATTGTTAGTAGAAAGCATATCTTTAATTAAAAAGGCTAGAATTTATAAGTATTTCCTTTTAAAAATATTTACTTATTTTTATTTGAAAGCCAGAGTTTCAGAGAGAGAGAGACAGACAGACAGAAAGATTGTCCATCCTCTGGTTCATTCCCTAAATGGCTACAATGGCCATGGCTGTTGTAGTCAGGAGCTTTCCCATGTGGGCTCAAGGATTCAAATACTTGGGCCTTCTGCTGTTTTTGTTCCCAGGCCATTAACAAGGAACTGGACTGAAAGTAGAGCAGTTGGAACATGGCCTGGCATCCATATAGGATGGAGGTATGGCAGCAGCTTAACCCATTTTATCACAATTCTAGTCCCTGTGTGTTTACTTTTTGGAAATAAACATTTAATGTTACAAATTTTAGAAGCAAAAGAGGTCTCAGACTTTATAATAATAAGCTTACCTTAAAATTTATTTATTTTTGTTTATTTGAAAGGTTGGGTGGCAGAAACAGAGAGCAAGAGAGATCTTCCATCTACTGTTTTACTCCCCAAATGCCAGCAACAGCTGGCAGTGAGGCAAGTGGAAACCAAGAACTGAGAACTCCACCCAGGCCTCCCACGTGACCCAAGTACTCCTGCCATCACCGCCTGCCTTCCCAGGTGCCATAGCAGCAGCCTGGGTCAGACACAGAGGATGGGAACTCAAGCTGGCACACTGATACGAGATGCAGATGTCACCACTCTCACTATGCCACTGCTCCAAACTCAACATTTGAATTCTCTTTTTCTGTCACAAGCTATACATATTGTCTTTCTTATTTGGTTAAAAAATCTCATCAACACCTTCACAACTTCTGTGTTTCTTGCTATCATAGCCTTACCGTTTTGTATTATCACTGGTTTTTAAACATAGTGTCTCTTCTATTAGACTGCAGATTTGACAGCAAGAGTGGTGTTTTATTCTTAATGACTGTAACATGTAGGTGCCTGCCTTCACAGTGCTCATTGAATGTTTGCTGAATCATTAGCCCAACAACGAGAGCAGGCAGGTACTAAACACTGCTTTGAACAATGAGGCCAAACTGCAGTAGTCAAGGAAAATGTGCTCTGACACTTCATTCTCCATTGGACCCATGCCTTTCTGTCATTCCACCTCAGCCTTGGACAAGACAGAACTGCCGAGGGGCCAACAGGTCCTGCTGATGAACTAGAGAATGTCCATCAGCCGTTTCAGTTGGAGTGAAGTGGTATGGAGAAGACATAGAAGAAAGAGAAAGGCTGAGTGTGCAGTGAAGGAAGTTATCTCTCTGCTATGCGAATTTTTCATGTCTCACTCTTTTGTAACTCAAGATGGAATAGAGTCCTGTAAGTTCCTTTCTGTTTCTTCTGCATGGTTTCAGAGAAATCATACCCAACACAGGAGCCTGGAAAACTTGTGCCAGTCCTGGCCCCAACAGCATCAGGAAGCTACAGGCTTTTTCTCTAGCAAGTCACTCTAATCCATTCCACCTTACTCTGTCGTAATGCCTCTGTTCTGCAGGAGTGTGATTTCCAAACCTTTCTGAAAATAGAGGAAAGAGCTGATGAAAGTAAAACCAAGCAATCTTTCCACCTGCTCATGGATGTAATTTGGCACCCAAGGGTTCCCCAGCTGGAAATCTACACCAGGAGAAGCATGGCAGTTCTGAAAACAGGACCCACACAAGAACTTAAAATCCATTTTACCTAATGTCAATATAGCCACTCTCACTTGCTTTTGCTTTCCGCTTTCAAAGAACACATTTAAACATTTTAAATAAAAGCAGAAAGGTAATTGCCTTCAAGTATGGTACTTCAAAATGTTATATAATTTAGTTATGTGTTAGAAAAAGCACCAAATGGGGGCCAGTTTTTGGACACAGCAGTTTGAATCGACACCTGCAATATTGACATTTCATATAAATACTGATTCAACAGCAGAAGATTGGATAAGAAAGCTTTGGTTCATCTACTCCATGGAATACTACTCAGCTATTAAAAAAAACAAAATGCAGTTCTTTGTGGCTAAATGGGCCCAACTGGAAACTATAATGCTAAGGGAAATGAGCGAATCCCAAAAGGTTAGATACCACATGTTTGCCTTGATTTAACTTGTAATTTTTGTTTGGTTGTTGGTTATTTTTTGAACCTGTCATTGATACTGTCTCAACCCAGATGTTTCGAAGAATGGAACTTGCATTATTTTTAACATATTGTTTACTCAATACTATGTCAATTAATTCCATAATATTGTATATTGATACTGAGGTTTTGTTGGGGGCTTTTAACTGACTGGAACTTTACTCTGTTAGCTCTACCTTCAGACCAGAGAAGGTCTCCCCAAGAGGCCACTGAACTTATCTGGACAATAAGACGCTGGACTTTATGCTAGGTATATGTTTGCAAGGAAGGAATCTCAACTGAACTTGAACTGTGGTTATGCAACAAGGTGGAGGAATCCACCATGGGGGGAGGAGTATGGAAGGGGTGGGGGGAATCCCCAGTGCCTATAAAACTGTATCACATAATACAATGTAAACAACAATAAAAATAAATAAATAAATACTGATTCAAGTCCCTGCACTACATTTCTTCAAATCTAACTCTGTATTAATGGACCTGGGAATGCAAAGGAAAATGGCCCAAGTCCTTGGACACTTACTACCTGCTTGGGAGACTTGGAGCATTCTTGACTACTGGCTTCAGCCTGGTTCAGCTTTCATGGCTGAGGCCACTTGGGGAGTAAACTAGTGGATGAAATCTCTGTTAATCTCCCTCTCCCTCTCACTTTCTTGTTCTTGCTTTTGTTGTCTCTTTCTTCAGCAGAGGGAGAAGATGTCTCAGTCCATGTAACTGTCTGCCTTTCAAAATAATATTTTTAACATGGAAAAATGAATGAATGCATTTTCTATCCTTTCATTTCGAATCTGTTTGCATTATTACTGGTGAAGCGTTGCTATAGATAGCTCACACTGGATCTTGCTTTTCTATAGATTAAGCCAGAATTTTTTAGTTAGAGGACTTAATCTGCTTACACAGAGATAATGATTTATTCTTGTCATTTTGTTAATTTGCTTTTGGTTGTTTTGAACATACTTGTTCCTTTCCTCTTCTTGTTGTTTTCTTTTGTGGGTTGGTAGTTCTCTGTATAGGTAAGATTTGATCCTTTTCTGTTTCTCTTTGGGGTGTCTAATCTCCTGGTGGTTTTATACTTTCACGAGCTTTCATGATTATGGTTATCTTTCCTTCTAGATTCTAGACTCCCTTCAGTATCTTCTGTAAGACCATTCTGGTAGTGATGAATTGCCTATTTCTATGCGCCTCAAAATGTCTTTGCTTCTCCTTTGATTGGCAACGCTTTTCTTTCAGAATTTTGATTATATCATCTCATTCCTTCTTAGCTTGTAAAATTTTAAATGAAAAATCTGCCATTAATCAAATAAGGTTCCCTGAAATGTGCCAGGGTAGTTTTCTGTTGCTGTTTTTACAGTTATCTCTTTGTCTTAGACTTTTTGACAGCTTACGCTTAATACACTGTCAATGCAACCTTTTTTCTGGTCAAATCCATTTGGTATCTTTTAGGCCTCCTGGATCTGAAGGCCCAGGCAGGTGGGGTGCAGTGTGCATGTGTGGCAGCTGAAGTGTCTCTGCTGGTTCCCATTGGCCACACGGTAATGGGGACACACTGATGTACTTTGTCAGTGGCAGTGCGGTACATGCCTGCCTAGCCGTCCCCATGGGCACCACATGGGTGGAGCTACTCGGAGGATGTAGTGCCACTTGCATGGCAATGGTAACAGAGCACCTATGTGGGTCGATTGAGCTGAAGGTGGTTGGTCACTCCATCAGGATAAAGGATCAATATGCACAGCCTAGAGTCTGAATGTCTACATGGCACTGCATACATCTGCCACTCTGTGAAGGCTGCAGGGATGAGATCTTGCAAAAGTCTAATTTTCAAAAAATTTTTAATTGACAAACAAAATTAGTGAATTTTTGGCTGAAAATCTACCACTAGTCCAATAAGCTTCCCTAAAATATATATTTGTATATTTGTAGTGTGCAACATAATGTTTTGACATGTATGGAATGGCTAAATCAAGTTAATTAGCATATCATCATTTCAAATGCTAAAGCATGTTTTTTTGTGATGAAAATATTAGAAAACGTTCTGAGTGATTTTCAGTATGTAGCATATTGTTCCTAACTGCAGCCACTACAATGTTAAATAAATTCCTTATTCCTTAGGTATAATTGAAAATCTTAGACTTTAATCACTGTCCTCCGGATCCCTCATCATTTGGTCTCTAAGCAATACATTCTGTTCTCTTCTATTAATCTGACTTTTTAAAATCCACATGTAAATGAAGTCATGCAATACTTGCCTTCCTGCACCTGATTTATTTCACCTATCACTGTGTTCTTTAGATGCATCTAAGTTGTTACAGAAGACAGGGCCTCCTTCTGTTTTAAGTCTGAGTAGTATTCCATTACACATGTCTATCACCTTTTTTTTAATCTGTTCATCCATCGATGAGCATTAGATTGATTCATTACTTTGGCTACTCTGAACAATGCTGCAGTGAACATGGGAGTGCATTTATCACAACAAACTAATTATTTATGCTTTATTAAATACAGTATTAAATATAACCTGAAATGGATTTTTGGATTATATAGTATTTTTATTTATTTATTTTTTCATATCTTTATTTTTTATTGTTAATAACATTGTATTATGTGATACAGTTTTATAGGTGCTTGAATTTTTTTGGAAAACACATGTACCTTTTTCTATATGATTCTAATTAAGAAAAAACAATTGAGAGCAGTAAAATTACATTTCTTGAGTAGTATCAGGAATGAACAGGAATTCAGGGAGTTGAAAATATGCTTTGAAACAGAAAGGGCAAGTGTGAAAATTCCAATTATTTTGTGGAATTTTATGTGACAGTTTATAAGAATAAAAATATCAGTGGTAATACGTGGTTACTGATATCTATTCCAATATCACTAGGAATTGAGGTGGGGTGTTAGTTGGTACAATAGTAAAATGAGTTAAGCCACCAGTTGTAATGTTACATCTCACATGAGCACTAGCTGAAGTCCTTGCTGCTCCACTTCCAATCTTGCTCCCTCGTAATGAAACTTGGGAAGAATCAGAAGATGTCCTAGGTCTCTAGGCTCCTGCCACCTATGTTGGAGACATGGATGAAACTCCTGGTTCCTGACTTCAGTCTGGCCCAGCTGTGGCTGTTGTGGCAATTTGGGAAGTGAAACAGAGGGTTAAAATTTCTCTTTCTCTCCCTCTCTCCCCTTCTGCCTCTGTTATGCTTCCTTTCAAATAAATATTTTATTTAAATTTTTAAAGGGGAATTAACATGTATTGAGTATTAAAGTAAATCTTAGCAGTAGTGTATAACAGGCCACCCCAAAACTTAGTGACCTTAAACTGCAGTAATTTATTTGTGGCTTATTCTACATCTTGGCAATTGCACTGAGAACATCAAGACAGTTTTTCTAAGCTGGGCAGTGCTGAACTGATCTTGGGCGGACATACATATTTCTTCTGTGGGATGATATTTAGGATTGGGCTTTCTGGTTGAATCAGCTGGAGTGACTGGGTCTTCTTTCCATTGTTCTTAAAGATGGCAAGTAAGGTCTTACCAACAGTGAAACCAGAAGCATGCAGGGCTTCTTAAGATAAGACTCACATTCAGAACTATGTATCATCCTTCTTTCCAATATTCATGGCCAATCTAAGACTAAAAGAAGACTGCTTATTAATTCATACCTCTAACATAAAACATGGAAATTTCTCATGCGAAACAAGTTTCTAATTCTCTATAGACACCAAATGAGAATCCTGCAGCTTAATTAAATTCTGACATTAACTACCCAAAGTAGTACAGACTTCACAGTTTAAGAGCTTAGTCTCACACAATGCCCTCTGTTTTAGAGGCCAGGCACAAGTACTGGGTGTTAGAGTGCACACACTTTGTCCAACTTAGCTACAAGTCAGAGATTCCCACACCCTTCTTCAGTTTCGTAATTTGATGTAATGTCTACAGAACTGAGAGAGACACCTTATTTACCTTTATCATTTTATAATAAAGGATATTATTAACACATGATCAGCCAGAAAGCACAAAGTTTTGAAATATCTGGGAGCACATGTGCTCATCATCTAGGAAATTTTCTCAACTTTGAATTGGGGATTTTTGCTCAGGCTTAATTATATGGACATGAGGAATTTTTTTTTAAAAAGATTTACTACTTTGTTTTGAAAGTCAAAACAGGGATTCATTGCTTTTCATAGACCATCAGTAGGGAGCTTGAACAGAAGCAGAACAGCTGGGACTTGAACCAGAACCCACATGGGATATTGACCTCACAGGCAGAAGCTTTAGTGCTACCCCACAACACCAGACCCAGATATGGTTGTGGTTGATTATTAACTCAGTCTCCATGCATTCACAGAAAATGAATTTAGGGTTGAAAGATTCAAACTTTGCTTATGACCCTATCTTTTCAGTATTTTTTTAAAAATCAGTAATTGCAAAAACATGGAAGCAACCAAAATGCCCATCAGCTGAAGACTGGATAAGAAAGTTATGGTTCATCTACTCCATGGAATACTACTCGGCTATTACAACAAAATGCAGTTCTTTGTGGCCAAATGGGCCCAAGTGGAAACCACAATGTTAATGGAAATGAGCCAATCCCAAAAGGTTAGATACCACATGTTTGCCTTAATTTAAGATGAAATGATGTCAATATGAAAAATACTACCTGTAAGATGTAATATTATCTCAACCTCAGCCTATCTCACATGCAATCAGATATTGTGAAGTAACCAATGAAACAACAATCAATGTGAGTCAGACTGCTTATGATCAGCATCAAAGAATTGTAAAACCTAATATACTTTTAATTCCCTATGTTATTCCGTAATGAGGTGGGAGAGCGGAGAAATCTTCCATCACCCTAGAAGGTGTGAGGAAGACGTGAAATATTAGTTACTCCTCACTAGGGCATTGAGGATTTCTCTGCACACCACCCTAAAACTGCTCTGCAACTAAACTGTTGATACATGTCTTGTTGGAGTTATAAGCCAGTCTAGACTACCTGAAAAAATAGCCAGGTTTAGCAAAATTATGCTTCAACGCTATTAAAGGCTAAATATTATAATGAAAATAGACACAAGACAGCTGAACAGTAATCTATAGCTATTTTAAGATGTATAGAACTTTTTGTATATAAACTAAAATTGAAATGTCAATGAAGTAATCACAGGATGTGGTTCAGAACTTGCATTTTTCTTCTTCTTTTAACATATTGGTTACTCAATACTATGTCAATTAATTCCATAATATTATAAATTATTGCTGATGTCATGTTGGAGCTTTTAATTGATCGGGATGATACTCTGCTGGCTCTACCTTCAGACCAGACAAGGTCTCCCTAAGAAGCCGTTGAACTCATCTGGACAATAAGATGCTGGACTCTATACTTGGTATATGCTTGCAATGAAGGAATCTCAACTGAACTTGCACTGTGGTTATGCAACAAGGTGAAGGAATCCACCATGCAGGGAAGGTTTGGGGAGGGGAAATCCCAGTGTCTATAAAACTGTGTCACATAATGCAATATGTAATTAATTAAATAAAAAAGATTTATTTATTTATTTATTTATTTATGCAAAAGGCAGAGTTACCGAGAAGGAAAGACAGGGAGAAAGAGAGAGAAAGAGATATCTTTCATCTGCTAGTTCACTCACCAGAGTCACAGTGGCCAAAGTGGAGCCAGTCAGGAGCCAGGAACTTCTTCCAGATCTTCCACATCTGTAGATACGACTGAGGACTTGAACCATTTGCTGCTCTTTCCCAGGCACATTAGTGGGGCACTGGATCAGCACCCCTATGGCGTACTATTGCCACAGGCAGCTGTAGTCACTGTCCAATAGCACTGCTCTGATCTTTGATTTTTTTCTAACAAGCTGTTATTCTGAGAGTGCCAAGGAGTCCACAAAAAACTGCCTCACCAGAACAAAAGTTGCTCCTATTATTAGAAAACTCCCAGAGTTTTAGAAAGTCAAGATCAGAAACTAGTGTCAAAGACCAGCTATGATATTAAAAGATGATCCTAGCCCTCCTATCATTCAAGAAATTGCAAGTTTTAGGAGCTGTGTCAGGAACCCGGGCCAGTGATCAAAAATTTATTTTTACCATGTTAAAAAGACACAAAGCCAAAATAATCAAGGCCTGGAGAAATAGACTCCACCTCTTTGGAACAGGAGCCAAACTGTAAGACTAGAGCTACAAGATGAACTTGTAGTCATTCTTTTACAAATATTTATTTATTTTTATTGGAAAGAAGGAGAAACAGAAAGACCTTCCATCAGCTGGTTCATTTCACAAATGGCCACAATGGTCAGAGCGGAGCCAATTCTAACCTGGGAGCCAAGCATCTTTCACATCAGTGCAGGTTAACAAGGCTTTGGGCAATCCCTGGCTGCTTTCCCAGGCCACAAGCAGGGAGCTGGATGGGAAGTGGAGCAGCCGGGATATGCACTGGTACCAAAATGGGATTCAGCATTTGCAAGATATAGATTTAGCTATTGAGCCATTGTGCCAGACCCTATAATAATTTTTAAATTTAACTTTCCCTGGTATAGGCTACTGCCTTGTGCCTGGCAAGTGTTGAAGAGATAAACAGCTAGCAGCTGGCAGGCATTCTGGACATGGTTATACCAAATTTGAGTTAACTATACCAGTGTACCAACATAGCAACATAGTTACCTATTCTTTTTTTCTTCTTCTTCTTCTTCTTCTTCTTTTTTTTTTTTAGATATGTAGGGAAAGTGAGGAATGTCAGACCAGAACATGCCACACTAGTCTATAGACTGGAGGTTGCAGATTGCTGAGGGAAGGGGGCCTGGGTACTTATTGGAATGGGAGCTGCTGCCAAGGGCATGTTTGACAGTTGAGAAGTGACTTCTAGGAGCTTCCATGGACTGAGCCACTGCAATTACAGCTAGGTGAGGGAACTATGATGGAGTGGGTTAAAGAGGGGAAACCAGAGGCCATGTCTGGGTCAGGCCAGGACACCCACCCACATGGGAAATCTGGGCTTGGCTAAATAGCATTGCCTGCTGCCTGCTGGTGCATGCACAATGGGGCTGAGTGATATGCTTGGTTGGTCATGACACTGTTCATAAGTGTCAGAGCAGAGATGGGCCAAGTCAGGCTGAGCTGCAGCACCCACCCAGACATGAAAAACTGGATTTGGTGCAGATTCTAAAGATGATTTGTGGGCTCATGGATTTGCCTGGAGAGCTGGAGGTGGTAATGAGCTGAACCAGCTGGATCATGGAACTCACATTCGTGGGAGCCAGGGATGGAAGGGGAGTGAACTGGGCCAGGCTGCAACACTCACCAGCATTTGTAAAGGTTGAAACTGAGGGTAGACCATGCCAAACACAGCCTGTTGCACCAGCCCGAGATCTGGGTGCATGAGATCTGGACTGAGAGTGGGCCTAGTAAAGGAACTTGGGGAACTCCTATACTAGGCCTCAATTCCTACAATTGAGCCCAAGAGGCAGAGTGGGGGTAGGCCAGAACAGACTGGGCTATAGCACCGCCATCAGAATGTGTGAGTTGAGTTTGGCGGGGAGGGAGCAGGTTGGGCTGGTCTAGTCCATAGCCCACATTGACATGAGTGAGAACCAGGTCAGGGGGCAGGCCAGATCAAGTTAGATCTCAGCTCCCACCAGTTCACATGAGGACTGGAAGCGAGCCTGGCTGAACCAGGCTGTAGCACTTGCTAGAGAATGCTGAAACTGAGGGCAGCCCTTTTCAAACTATGCCACAGCACCTGCTGAAATATGCAAGACTCGGGGCTCCAAGCAGTCTCATAGGGGAACTTTGGGGACTGCCTTCCTGGGCCATTACTTTCACCGTGGAGCATGGGGACTGAGGCTGGGGATGGGCCAGTGTAGGCACAGGACAGGCTTGGCTAGACTAGCACATCCACCCACTGGGATACATAGTCAGAATGGGTGAAGGCCAGCTGGGCTAGCTTGCAGCACCCACTGTCAAATTCTGGGATTGAATGCAAGTCATGTCCATGTGCCTGAAGTGCAAGACTGTCTGAAGATTAGGCTGGGCCAGGCCACAGCACCCATCAGTTCACATGAGAGATGGCAATGGGGATGCAGAATGGGTCATTCCAAGTAAGTCCTCATCTAGGCCAGTAGAGGATACCAACTCCCTCATCAGAGGATGGAAAGCAGAAGAGGTTGGACCACTCTCTTGGCCAATTTTTGCAACATGGCCCTGGTCTTGGGGATGCACTAAGGTGGATTTGGTCAGCCAATAGATCTTAGAAAGATTTTTTAAATCCTGGTGCAACAAAACTGACAACAGCTCAGAACTTTCAAAATTAATCAAGTAACACTCTTGGAACACTTTTCCCAACATTAAGGTTTCTAACATGTCATCAAATGACCATCCCCTATCCCTGGGTGCTGATGTAGTTTGATAGCAAGGAGTGGCTCCCTATCCTTCAGTGCGAAAATAAGAGAAAAAAAAAAATGGAAACATTGATCCCACCCACCTTCCTCCATACTTCGACCCTCCCCTCCCTTTCAACTATATAAATAATGTTTTTTGATTATGTAGATGAGCAAACTATGTATTTCATATATACAGACTTAAGAGGATAGTGACACTTCCTAATGTGGCACATACAACATGAAATGTAAGCTCTGGCACTGATTTCCTGGAGCAGAAGGGACGTGAAGTTTCCAATTCACAGCTCAGTCACAATGAATAATGAAGGGAAGTTAATAACCATATCCACATTCCAATTTTGGATTTAAAATACGGTGCTCACTTTACATTATGTGGTGTTACACATAAAGCCAATATTCCTATAAAAATAGTTAAGTTATACTGCATTTTGGCAATTGATGTGTCTTCTACCTCACTGTCTTTGATCTATAACACTTCCTGTCTGACTCCCTCAGGCTCTGAATTTATATCCTTTGTAACAAGCTAAATCAGATTCAAACAGATGCCAGAGGTGCCAATCTTGAAAAGCAGTCAAACCAAAACAAATCCATAAAACGTAAGCTAATTCACACCCAAATAGTACAGAGAACCCTCCAGCATAGTTTTAAAAAAGGCATTTCTCCAGAGCAGAATTATCAGGGGAATGTTTTTTGTAACATGCAGTGAGAGCTGCAAATGAGTAGTCACACATGAAATGAAATTTAGAAGCCATAGAATGCTCACCAGTAGATGAGTAACATTGTATTAGTATTTAAATTTTAAATTCTTCCCAAAAATGTCCCGAGTTTATAAAATCACAAAACCTTTTGAACTTTACAATTTAAAGTATTAAACTATTTATTTTTTTTACAATTTCAGAATGATAATTCAGTTTTGGTTAAGGGAAGTGAAACAGTGAGAAAAACAGTTTCTATATAGAATGAAATTAATGGGAAAGCTGTAGTCCTCTTCCACTCTCAGATAAGTAACAGGTGTCCCCTAACTTTTTCAAGGATCAGAACAAGAGTACAGATGGAGGCTTTTATGATATACTAGGGAGATTTAAAAAGTTTGAGAAAATATATGTTATAAAAAACTACATGGAATTTATTTTTGGTATCAAAGTTATCTCTTTTTAAATTCCATTTTTCAACGAATTTTTGGAAGTAGTCTTATATACATAGGGCTCTAAAGGTAACACATCCACTTGATGGATTCATGAAATATGCTTTGTTCCTTACTCAACACGTATGCATTCACAAGGACCTGGAAGTCCTGATTCAAATACAAGAATCTTAGATCCTCAGAATGTCACAGTGGAACATGTCTTATAATAAGTTTCTGGTTTCCAGCACCAAGTTGGAAGCTTCCTCCTTCTCTATCACACAACACAATAGTGAGGCAAGCCCGCCTGTACTTGCAATTTTCTTATGCTTCTCACAATAAGTGATACCTTGGCCGTTCCTCAGAAAAAAAGATAGCCACAAGGATGAAAAAGTTAAAAATTGATGCATCTCAGTGAAGACCATACACTCATTGTGTTATGCTTGCC
This sequence comes from Ochotona curzoniae, assembly GCF_017591425.1. Lineage (NCBI taxonomy): Eukaryota > Metazoa > Chordata > Mammalia > Lagomorpha > Ochotonidae > Ochotona > Ochotona curzoniae. The sequence continues at coordinate 9,335,754 of NW_024467100.1, forward strand.
ATTTTATTTTTCAGAAGGTTTAGCATTTTCACAAAATAGAAATGTAGAGGAAATGACAGTTTTACTAGTACAAAAAGTCTCCATGTAACAAAATGAGCTATGGAATTGTAAATGTTGAATCAAACCACTGCCTTAGATTTCAAATATAGTGTTTATTCTGCCCCTGTTGTCACGTGAGTGTGGATCTGTGACACTGGAATGAAGGGCGTTCACTCTATGATTCTGTTCTAATTTTTCCCCAAATTTTTTTTTTTTAAGATTTATTTTTATTATTTTTTCATTGGAAAGGCGGATATACAGAGAGGAGAGGCAGAGAGGAAGATCATCCGTCCGATGATTCACTCCCCAAGTGAGCGCAACGGGCCGATACTATGCCGATCCGAAGCCAGGAGCCTCTTCTGGGTCTCCCACGTGGGTGCAGGTTCCCAAAGCTTTGGGCTGTCCTCAACTGCTTTCCCGGGCCACAGGCAGGGAGCTGGAAGGGAAGCGGGGCTGCCGGGATTAGAACCGGCGCCCATATGGGATCCCGGGCGTGCAAGGCGAGGACCTTTAACCACTTGCGCCACCGCGCCGGGCCCTAATTTTTCCCCAAATTTTTAAGCAAACTTACTTTGATGCTCCTGGGGATGAAGCAGTCTCAACTCATAACAAGAAATCACTTAAGAAAAGTCTCTACAGCCAAAGAACAAAGTCTTTTAACACGAGGGAGTGGAATATTTTTATCTGCAGGCAGGGGGAAGAACAAGATTTCCAGGTGACAATAATTTCCAAAGAAACCTGAATGAACTTAACTACTATATTTTCCTTGAAATTCAGTAATGATTATTCTCAGGTCTCATTTCTGTAGCACTAACGGATGGCCACAGAAACCATTATACACACACTTCTGTATACAGCCGCTGGTGTTGGAGTCAAGGCAAGGTTAGCAACAACAGGAACAACACACTTATTTGTCTAGTATTTATTTTAACTAGTATTTAACTAGTTATGTATAAAGCCCTGTCAAGACCACACACTCCCTTTAACTATCTTCTCCCACTGCCCACCAGATCACCTGTTAGAAGGAAGCTAGATAGTAAACACTCAAATATGGAATATGAGTGTCTGATGTAATAACTTAACCACTGTGTCAAATACTCTTTTTTATATATATGAGAAAAATTTAGAGCTTTCAGTTTCTATATGTACTATATGGGTGTTGAATTAGCTTACGTTTTGTGGATTTGTTTTGGTTTGACTGCTTTTCAAGATTGGCACCTCTGGCATCTGTTTGAATCTGATTTAGCTTGTTACAAAGAATGTAAATTCAAAGCCTGAGGGAGTCAGACAGGAAATGTTATAGATCAAGAACACTAAACAGCAAGATCAAGAATCACTAAAACAGCAAGCATGTTTGTTCGGTACAACAGTTAAACAATTGTTTGAGGCGCCACATCCCATATCAGAGTGCCTGGTTTCAGTGCTGACTATTTTCTTCTTACCCTGGGATGCAGCAGTTGAAAATTCAAATATTTTGATCCACACCATTCATGTGGAAGAGCCAGATGGAATTGCAGACTTGTGTCTTTCCCAAATCTACCTGTTACAGATATTTTCAGAGGGAACCAGCAAATGAACAATATATTTATAATCTGTCTCTTTTTCTCCTTTGACCAAAATGAAAAAAATACTTTAAAAAAACAGCCGTAGTTACTTTTAAAAACTCAGTATAAAAATTAAAAATAGAACCAAATTAGCTAAATAAATTACGCTGTTCACAGTCAACACTGAAAAGTGAAATCAGGGTGCCAGCATTGTGATGTAGTAGGTTAAGCTACCTCCTAAAATGCTGGCATTTTGTAAGGGCATCAGTTCAACATGCAGCTACTTCACTTCCAACCCAGCTCCCTACTACTGTGCCTGTGAAAGCAGTGAAAGTTGGCACGGGTGCTTGAATTCATGTGGGAGACCTGGAAGAAGCTAACTCCCACTAGGGCTGCTACCAACCATCACAACCATTTGGAAAGTGAATCTCTCTCTCTCTCTCACTAATTCTGCCTTTCAAATAAATAAAAATTTTATTAAAAACAGATAAAGGTGAAATTACACTTTGGACATCAATAACTATGACTTTTGTATCAGTAACTTAAACACAACAAAATATTAGGACTTAATTAAAGTGAACTTTCATACTATAGCTGTAAACGAATGTAATAGTATCATAAATGTAAAATTTTATATTGCTAGGTGAAATTCCTTCACTCAACAAAACTGAGACTAGAAAAAGAAAATAAGCAATATAATCTCAACTTCCACTCAATCCTTAAACAATAAATACATTTTTGAGTTTTATACTTACTTAAAATATTCTTTTCTGGTGTAATAGGGGATACACAAATATTGATAGGCTATTGTTACCACTTATAAAGCTCTTTTCTATTGATTATAGCTATGATTCCAAGTGTAACAAGATGTCTAGTCCTTCATGGTTATTACTTGTTGAGTGTTTACATCATCTTGGACATTGGTCCAAGACTTTTACAATATAATTGCTTTTTCCTCATAGCATCAGCACCATCCCCTTCAAGTGGGTATTTTTATTTATTTTCACTAGTGTGAAATTGATTCCTATAGAAGCTCAAGTCACACAACTCATAATAGGCAAAAAATAAACAAAGGCAACTGAAAGATGACAGAAAACTCACAAAGCCAGAAGAACCTGAGGGTCACCTTGACATTTTGCATGTACCTGTGATACCGTGTGCCTCTTTGCCTGCTCTGAAACCTCTTTTTATATAGCAAAGGTCATTGACCTTATCTAGAATACAGTTGACATTTAATACAAATCTCAAGTGGAAAAAAAAATAGTTCTATAGAAAATGGTGTTGTATCAGAAAAATGCAGACATTTCAGCTGCCCTTTATCTGTTCTTCTCTGCTTACAGGAAGGTCAAGAGTCATTTATTCACAGATAACACTACGTATTTCCCAAGATATTCTTGTGGAAAACTTTAGATTCTGGGACCTTAAGTAAAAACTTGAGGGTCAGGATTGACATGAAATAGCGGGTAAATCTGCTGTCCACAATACCAGCAATCCACATAGGCATTGGTTCCAGTCCCATATCTAATCCAGCTCCCCGCTGATGGCCTTGGAAAGGCAGCAGAAGATGGTCCAAGTATTAGAGCTACTGCCATGCATGTTGGAAATCCAGATGATGTAGTTATTGAATCCTGGCTTCTTCCAGGACCAACCCTGACCATTGCAGTTACCAAGGGAATGAATCAGACAATGGATGATCTCTCTCTTTCTCTTTCTCTTTCTCTGTCACCTTCCCGCTTCCTCTCTCCTTTTGTGTGTGTGTGTGTGTGTGTGTGTGTGTGTGTGTGTGTGTGTGTGTGTTCCTTCCTCTCTAACTCTGCTTTTCAAATGAATAAATATGTCTTTTAAAAAATTCTAATTGACATTTGATGGTCTAGAAAGTGCATGTCAGGGCTATAATTTTCTCTTTGGTTTGCCTCCTGCTTTGATCAAAGCTGTGGCTTCCCCTGAGACAGATAACTCAGGATATTTTTATATCTGTGAGACAAAGTGGGAGTTGTCTGGCAGCTGAGGGGTTTCATCAGGTATGTGGCTAGTCAGTAGGAGGTGGTCCGATGGAAGCAACAGAGGTTGGAGGAGTGTTTCTGCATTGATGAAAAGTTCCCCATCTCTAGGGCGACTCAGGTACATTCTTGGATTATGTGAATTTCAATGGGACTGCAGTCTCACCTGGGATCTGGTGGGAGTAATTTTTATTTCCCGGAAAGACGAAATGCATGATAACTGAAGCCTTGAGGAGTTCTTCACACCAGAACGCCAGCCAAGTGCTTACATAATTGTGCTAATTACTGATCATCGTAGTCTGGGTCACATGGTGTCTGGTGTTTTAAGAGACTGTTTTACTTCCCCTTTTCACTCTAATATCGTGGCCCACTGTTCTCCGAGAGGCATCTTACTCATTCTGTAGCACCGGAGTGAGCCTGCAGTCAGGGCACACGCTGCTTCTGTGACCTGAATGAAACTGGCCTGCCTTCTAAGATCTTCTCTTCCTCCAACCCCTGGAGTCAACTTCCATGCTGCTGTGGTCATCCTTGCTGATCCTCGGTAAGTGGTAAGGAGGAACCTCCACTCTGGGGAGCGGGGGTCTCACTGTAAGCAAACGGCTTCTCTTCAGAAATGCCACATCACAGACTTTGACTCATGTTTCAGACTAGCAGGAAATAAACGAAGGGGGGAAGATACGAGTAAATTGATATGAAGGTAATGTAATCATTGATTTCCAAAGGTGTGCTTCTCATCCACTTCTGCTTTTAATTACTTAAAGAAAATTCCTCCTACTCTAGAGTGGACTTTCTACTCATATGAAACCAAAAACTATAGATATAGTCAATTACCTTTTAAAAATATAGTTTCTGGAAACCCAAGGTAAAAAAAATCTGAATTTCTTGTGGGTAGGACTATGTCCTAATCATGAACTAGATAAAAATGATATTTTAAACAGTATTTTCTCTCTCTATCCTAAGATCTAAATGACTTTAATGATTGAAAAGAACGTGTGAATAAATGAAATGGCTTTTCCTTGGGTTCCCAACAACTTCCATGCTCCACTTCTGCAGTATTTGTCAGTGCTGGTTCACAACAGGCACCGAATTCCCAGCAGTTCAGGCTAGCGAAATAAAGATCAGACAATATTTTGTACACTAAGTATGTATCTCTGTGTTTATCTTGTTCTACCTGTACCTAAGACCTTTACTTAAGGAAGAATTATTGGTGTGATTGGTGCATAATGAAAACTCAATTAATAGTGAATGGATGGATATAATTAGCATGACACACAATGCATAGCCTATCACAAAAGATAGAGTTCTAGGAGAGAGAGGCTCTGCCCTAATAAACTGTGATTTTAATTGGGAGACCCAAGTACAGGTGCAAGAACTTCTGACCTGGCATGCAAGAAAATTGCTACACAATAGAACATAGGATCATTTGGTAACAATTAGTTCTTGTTCAATTCCAATTACATGAATGTCTCAGACGCTATTCTAGGAATACCTCATTTAGAGCTGGCATTGTGGCTCAGTGGCTTAAGCTCTGCTTCTAATGATGCCCTTGTGATTTCTGGCTTGAATCCTGGCTGCTCCACTTCTGATCCAATTCCCTGCTAATGTGCTTGGGCAAACAACAGAAGATGACTCAAGTGTTTGAACTCTTACATCTGTGTGGGAGAACCAGACAGGGTCCCAGGCTCCTAGCTCTGACCTGGCCCAGCCTCAGCCACTGTGACTACTTGAGAAATGAACCAAAGGCTGCAAGATATCATCCCCTTTGTGTCTCTACATTTCTTTCTGGAACTCTTTCTGTCAAAGAAATAAATCTTTTTTTTTTTAAAAAAAGAATATCCCATCTGTTAACTTAAGGAATTATTAGACACTCAATTAGTGAGGGCTGTTCTAACTGCTATTTACAAATAGGAAGCTAAGGCATACAGACTTCAGTATCATGCCTGAGATTCACACAGCCAGTACAGTGGTAGAATTGGGATTCAAACTCACAATCTGACGTAGAAAACTAGCTGTTTGACTTTTATTCCATACTGTATTATATATAGTTATATATAATATAATATAATATAATATAATATAATATAATATAATATAATATAATATAATATAATCCAAATAAGCTATGAAAGTCTCCAAAGTCAGGAAAAGAGGGAGACTGCTTCAGCCCAAAGGCATCTCAGAAGGCTCCAAGGAGGAGGTGTGACATCATCTTGGTCTTTTTTTTTTTTAAAAAGATTGATTTGAAAGAGTTATAGACAGAAAAAGAGAAAGAGAGATCTTCCATCCACAGATATTCCATCAACACTGCAACAGCCATTGCTGAGCCTGGCTGAAACCAGGAGTCAAGAGCTTCATCTGGGTTTCTCTCATGGGTGGTGGAGACTCAAGCACTTAGACTGTCCTCCACTATTTTTACAAAATTATTATTATCCAACAGAACATCCAGAACACAAATTGTCTCCTATATAGGATGCTAACATTGCAGGTGGTGGCTTCACCTACTATACCACAATACCACTCCCCATCTGGGTCTTAATGCTTGAGTGTGATTTAATACTGTGTTTTATTTTGGAAATGAGGAAAATGAAACTTGGAAACTTATATTCATCCAGAGTCACACAGCTAAAACTCAAACCAGGTTGCCTGAGTCCACAGCCTGTGCTTTGGGCCACTGTACCATCTGCCTTCTCTGGAGTGAATAGGACTGAATGTGTTTCTGTTTCTTTTGGCTGAAGTAGAAGGTGGGTAGCTCTAGGGGTACATGGTTTGGACCTCTTTGCTTATGCTGACATCTGGCTCTTGTCTCTCTTGCAGCTGCAGTCAGTGGACAATTCGGTAAGTGCTCCCCCTTTTTTCTCATTTATTACTTATTAGACATTCTCTATCTCGAATGCTTGGAAAAGGAGATCCAATTGTCCCTTTCACCCTTTTCCTAAGGGTTGTAGGGACACAAAAATATGTCAGTCTGGTGACTTTCACGCCCTAAGAATCAGGCTTTGGGGGGACTACTCTCCAGAAGAAAATCCACCATCGTGTTGGATAAAGATGCAGGGACTGGGATATGAGTCACAGGAGTCACAGAACAGGGAGGGGCACCCCACCCCATCCTTACAAAACATGTCAACTCTTGTGGACCAGGACCAAAATAAACCTCTACCTCAAGGGTACGGTGTTGTCCCCAGTAACTTGTCCAAACAGCAGCACTCTGAATAGACATATTTTTTTCTGTTAATAGTTCAAAGCATGATGACTCTGACTCCCTATCCATCTGGTGGTCAACAGAAAGTCCAGTTTTCCATTAGCAGCTGTTCTAGCATGCCTGTTGGAATATTTACAACTCACCAAGTACTTTTTGGGAGTTGTCTGCTGTCCTTGCTTAAGTCAGCAAGAGCCACGACTTTCTCAATATATAATATTTCTTGTGGTTCCAAGATCTGCTGTACTCTTCATCAGTATGTGGACCAAGACCAATTCCTACACATCCCTGCCTTACTGAAGACTATAACTTTGCTAGTGGCTCTTGGGAAGAGAAGTAGGGCAAACAGCGCTTTATGTCAGCCACCAGATGAACTCAGTCTCAGAGCCCACAGGCTTATTGGCAACTTCATGAGTGAACTGACAAGAGGTGCCTCTTGGCCATAGGGCCATCTGCACAGACTAGGCACACTTAGACCAAAGAGGTCCAGGCTGCCTACAGCACAGGTAGGAAGTCTCCTTCTCTCAAGTAGAAGAGCCACTGCCTGGTTGCCTGGTTTCCTATCCTCAAGTGCTTACCATGTATGTAACTGGTAGCAATGTCTTCTCTTTAGCAAAAACAACCCTCTTGCCAAGAAAGACATAGAACATTTGTCCAAATCCTTAAAGGGAGAACATGTTTGAAGTATATGAAAGTCCAGTTTCTCTAAAACCTGCATTTGAGATATTTTACAAATTTTAATCCCCTAAAAAAGAGGATATTCCCATTATGTTTGAGTATAAATTAAAAATCAGCTTGTGTGGAGATGAGAGTATTAACTTCAAGTTTTTAAAAAAGCAATTTCTTATAGTTTTTAAGTGTAAATATTTCCCCTTATCTAAATTGAAAATACACCAGAAAGAAAGCACATTTAATAATTCCACATACAATTTTACAGTAAATAGTACAACCCAGAAAAGAGAAAAATAAGATAAAATAAATTGAAATACAGGTTTTATTTTCTGCTTCGTAAAAGTCAAATTACCTTAGGTAGTTTATAAAACAAAATAGGCATCTAATACTGATTTTTTTTAATTCGTAGGCTGCCACTGCTTGCAGCATCCTGACTGTGTTTCAGGTAGGCAAGAAGGAGATTGAATAGGGAATTGAAGCTTCCAAGAATCCAAGAAATTCCTATGTGTCTCTTTTCTTTCAACATCAGGCTCCTTTCCCTGGAACCTCCATTCTGCAATCCACTCTATGTGCTGTTTCTCTGACATCTCTCAACCCAGACCTGAATTACACAGCTGAGAAATCAGTGTCTTGGTTTTTGAAACCTGTTGGTAGATAATAGACTAGGGAGAAAGGCACTGGGGCTAACTTTTGAAAGGCAAAAAAGTACCTTCCTTATTACTGATTTTGGTCTCTTCAATGTTTACAGTCTTTTCCTACCACACTTTTCACTGGGTTTGTGAGTTGTCAGAGTTGTGGTTCCACAAAGAAATAGAGAGAGCTCCTATCTGCTGATTCAGTCCCCTAAGTGTTTGCAATGACTGGGGCTGGACCGGAACTAAACCCAGGAGCTGGGAACTCAATCCAGGTCTTTCATGTAGGTGAGCAGACCCAGTTATTTAAACCATCACTCTCTGGTTTGTAGGGTGTGTTTTAGCAGGAAGCTTGAGTTAGAAGCAGAAATAAGATCCAGTTACTCCAATATGTGACACTGGCATCTTAGCTGCTGGTCCAGAAGTCTGCCACCTATATAACTAACCAACTTCACAAATAATTGCATCTTGAACAGATTCTGAAATAGGATCATGTCTATTTGTAATTCATTGAACCTACTCATATTTCTACAGTCTAGAGAAGGTACCATTAAATCAAGGAGAATATTCCAATGAACATATCTATCAGTGAATACTTTGAGTATAGTTGTTTTAGTTATTAATCCCCACAGGCTCATAGCTACAAATAGATAGATGATAGATAGATAGATAGATAGATAGATAGATAGAGAAGTTAAAAAGAGCCCAGTAATACCCACTTCTTGTGTGCTACTTCCCCTAACCTAAAATCTCCTCCACAAAGGTTGCAAAGAAAATCCTCAATTGAGTGGCTGGCATTGTAGCACAGCAACTTAAACCACTGCCTACAAAGCCAGCATCTCGTGTTGGAGCACCAATTTGAGCAGCAGGGATGCTCTGCTTCCAATCCAGGTCACTTCCAATGTACCTGGAAAATCAGCAGAAGATAGTCCAAGTGTTTGGGCCCCTGGAACCCACATGGCAGACCCAGATGAAGTTCCTGCCTCCTGGTTTGGGCTTGGCCCAGCCCTGGCCTTTACAGCCAGTTGAGGAGTGAATCAGCAGTGAAATGATCAGTCTTGCCCTCTCTCTCTCTTTCTCTCTCCCTCCTTTTCTCTCTACCCCCCACCTCTCTATAATTCAGCCTTTCAAATAAATAAACATTTAAGATGAAAAGAAAGTTATAATTGAATAAGCATTAAACCAGAATGTGATGTGAACCACAAGCAGTCCACTGCAAAAGACACATAGGAATCTTAGCTTTTTTTTGTTCCCATGCAGGTAAATAATAAGTGGTCCTCAAGAACAGCACCCTTTGCTGTTCACTTGTCTGAGCTAATTGGCTCTCGCACAGAGGAGAAGCAAACTCCTTATAGCTTGGTGCCAGCAGGTAGTTCCGCACACTGAAGCACATGAGCCTACCCCACTTGGGGTTCTGTCCTCAGGCAGCAGCTGGGAGGTAAAGGATGTTGTTTGAAGACAGCTCCTGAGATTACAAATGGGTCAGGGGCTTATTTAGCCATCAGAAAATTATAAACATTTGAAATGACCCTGAGGTGAAAGTACCTTCCTTTATTTTCAGCAGGGAGAGAGTGAAGCTATCTGCAACCAATTTACATTTACACGTAACTTTCTGGCTTTTTCCCATCCTTATTTGAAGAATTTTAAGGTCTGATTTTGTAGATGGCTCCCTGCACCTGGTCTCTTTGTAGCTATCTGCATAGATCTTTTATTTCAGACAACAGCCAGTTCACTTCTCCCAAACTTTCTGCTTATCAGTAAAAACGCTGCTTATCAGTAAAAATGCAACTTGGGTGCTTTTCCATAATTGAGCCCCAGACTTCTATACTTCCTCCATCTTTAACCCACAGCTGACCACAAACCCATGCCATACATTGCAAAAAGAAAAAAGAAAAAAAATGACTTCTCTCTTGATTCATCTTAGTTTCATGGGCTTTGGCCTGTGAGTCAAACTGGTAAAAGATAAATAAGAGGTTGGGTCAAGGAACTTTTTTTTAAAAGATTTATTTATTTTATTGAAAAGGCAGATATACAGAGAAGGGAAGAGACAGAGAGGAAGATCTTTCGTCTGATGATTCACTTCCCAAGTGGCTGTAAGGTCCCAAGGTTTTGGGCCATCCTTGACTGCTTTCCCAGGCCACAAGCCGGGAACTGGATGGGAAGTAGAGCTGCTGGGATTAGAACTGGCACCCATTTAGGATCCCAGCATGTTCAAGGCAAGGACCTTAGCCATTACGTCATCGCGCCGGGCCCAAGGGGGACGGTTTGATTACATATATTCACAGGGGAATTCTCAAAGAAATATGTAACTGCAGAAGATAGCCAGATGATTGAGACTTACCTACCTTCTCAGGCCAAACAAGAAGAAGTAGAGTTCAAGCTACTGAGTGCAGGAGGTCAGTTGTGGGAAGATGGCCATAAAAAGTAACGTAACAGATGCCCCTTGATAAGGTCTGTTACCAACACTTAAGTCAATGCTTCTCCAATGTTAACAAGCATTTAGGGATCTCTATTCAGGTATGGAGAGAGGGGGCAACTTCTAAAGATGGAACTTGCCTTTACAAAAGGAAATTCTGTGCCCCGTTTTTAGAACTTCTGCTGCTCCAGGCAGTTCTTCATGCTCTTTAGCCTAGAATAATCCATACACCAAAAAGGATGTTTGGAGATGCTAATTCTGGTACCCCTCACCCACAACCACTGCTCTGAAAAAGGTGTGTGCAATGTGGAAGCAGCTGTATGAGTCTAGGAGAAATGCAGTTCCCAAGTATCTACCTGAAGGTCTGGTCCACTGGGAAACAGAGTTGGTGAGGCTCCCTCCATTGCCATCAGTGAAGGGCTGGAGCTAAGGTTGCTCTCTGAAGACCTGGGAGAAGCCACTGCACCCTAAAACAAGATGAATATAGTGACTAGTAAGACTAGTAAGCTGGGGATTTTGAGGGATTCTCCAAAGCCAGGTATTCACTTGTCTCACACTGACCACTGCAGCTTAAAGTACAGCCCCTCCTTTTCAGACTCACTTCTTTTCTCCTCCTCAGCTACTACACTACCTCAGCCTGCGATTTCCCTTGATCCTCCATGGACCACAGTCTTCGAAGGAGAGAAAGTGACTCTGACTTGCGATGGATTTCACTTGTACAATACAACGAAAACAATATGGTACAACGGAAATAATAAAGAGACACAAGGAGAGTTCATGGAAAACACCTTTGTGGTTCGTAAATCTGGAACGTACAAATGCCAGATCCAGGACTCGCCCCACAGTGACCCTGTGCATTTAGTTTTTGCTACAGGTGAGAAAGATGGTGACTTAGTTACAACTTCAAGCACAATTATGGTTTAACTCAGCTCCCTGGAACTTTCAAGAACTGAGGTCCTTCATCCCTCTCTAACCCTTGACCTCAGCTATTTGTTTCGCATTCTACCAATGTTTTCCAACCTACTATTAGAATGTTTAAATGTTTACCATTAATCTACATACTTTCTTACATGCTCACATAGTCAACAAAACCAGCTACTTTCAGGAGAGGCGAAACTGAAATTGCCCCTCAACACAGAAAGGAGTTTAGTAATGGCAGTACTTAATGCGATAGGTTGAGGCTAGACTTTAGGGAATGGAGTGGCCCCTGTGGGTTCTATTTTCTGGACTGAAACAGTCACTTAACCTCCCGTAAGCTTTCTAGACTGGACATAAAGCCAATGAGGACTGTGGAATTCTCCTGTAGCTCTAGCTACTGATCTGAGATCCTGCCTTCTAGGATTTGACAGCTATCATAACAGAGAAAAGTACACACAAGTAAATGCACTGAGCCTAAAGCAGCGAGCAGGAAGTTCAGAGGAGAGTAATCTCCAGCCTTGGCTCTTTAATTCCCACTTTCCCTGGCATCTTCCTCTTCTTCATTCCTAGTTTTTCGTCTGAGCTCCCATGTTTCTTCCTGGGCAGTTTCACCAATTTAGAATCATGACCCTGGTATGACTCATAAAAGCAGGCATTCACTAGGTCAGCTAGGAGAAGGGATAGAGCTATAACCATAGAGGACCACATCCCTTTCCCTTGGACTTGGATTTGCATTTCCAACAATATCCCGGCCACATAACACCCCACACTGTAAATCTCTTGACAATAGGCTTGCCACATAAAACATTGCAGGTACTATAATAGCACCTGCTACATTTTCCTAAATGGTCCCTCCTCTACAGCTGCCCTCAGACTTAGTAAGTAGATAAGAGTTTATTCTGTGACATCAGGGATCTTGATCACATCTGTTTGGCTTTTCTTTTCTGTATCATAAACTTTATATTTTGAAATTGCCCTTGATTATTGAATAGATATATTTAGTATTTAGCTATGAATTGTTTCTGATATGCTTCACTCTGATTTGAAATGAGATTAATGTGCTAGAGTTGGTAAACCAAATCCTTGGAAGAAGAAAGCAGTAAAGTCTGTCATTCCAGACTGGATAATGACACACATTGGAAAGAAGTCCCCCTGAATGATATTGTTTTTGTGTCATTTTGCAGCCACTGTCATCCTGCAGTCCCCTTATCCTGTGTTTGAAGGTGATGCATTGGTTCTGAGATGCCAGAAAAAGGGGAAACAGAAATTTGTTGCTGCAAAATATATTTATGATGGGCATCATGTCTATAATTCTAATCAAGACTTGGATCTTATCATCCCACAAGCAAGTTTAAATAACAGTGGCAGCTACAAATGCCATGGATATGAAGACCAACACACTCATATTGATTCAACTGTTAAAATTATTAAAATCCAAGGTAAATCCTTCATTTCCTGTAGATTTACCCAGCAACATTGGGGTGAGTAAACTGGATTGGAGGGTTAACACTGAAACTCTAGATCCATGAAAGGCATGAGGCCTTCAAGAAGTGGAGAGAGTAAACTGACTGGGTTGGAAGAAAACTCAGTTTGATGGGATTATTCTGCTGTGTGCCTGGAGTTTCCTGGGACTGAGACGCTGAGCCTGCCTCAGCCAGGGTGCTATGTATACCCTCATGCTGAGAACTTGACTTACCTTTTCTCTCTAGAGTTATTTCCACATCCAGAGCTGAAAGCCACAGACTCTGAGCCTATAGAGGGGAGTCCTGTCCTCCTGAGCTGTGAAACACAGCTCCCTCTAGCACGGTGGGACACTCCTCTCCAATTCATCTTCTTCCGAGATGACATGGTCATCCTGTCTGACTGGAACAGGTCCTCAGAGCTCCAGATCCCAACCATCTGGATTGAAAACTCGGGACTGTATGGGTGCAGTGCTGAAACGTTGACCCACACTGTCTACAAACACAGTTCCCTACTAGAGATCCGCGTGCAAAGTGAGTGTGGGAGAGCCTGGTGGGCCAGTTGGTAACAAGAGGCATCCTCCCTACCTCCTGCTTGAGCTGCTTCAATGTCTGAGGGGCAGGGAGTGTCCAACAATGATGAGTTTGGTCATCCTTACAAGTCACCAGTCTTAGACTGAGAAATAAGGAGCCTTAGTGGAAGAAACACAGATTTTCTTTTCCTCCTCCATTTTCCTACAAACTCAGTCTTCTTTTCAAACTCTATCATCTGGAAGAGGTACACGTGGTTCATGAAGTTTGATGCAAGAAAACATAGGTCCTGCTCTAGTTGGCAGATTTCAGGATGCCAGAGCTTGAGGCAACCCATTTAGAAAACAAGCATTTGTCTCGTCCTAATCATTAGCAATAAGCAATTTGAATCCCTGTGATACAAACTGCAGAAAAGAAGGAGCACTCTAAAGAGAGATGTAATACATATCACCTTGACGTGAGCCCGAAAGTAGAACTTCTGGAAACTGGTGGGGGTCCATCCTACAGCATTGATGGCCACTGTTGCTATTACCTGTCCCTCAAAACAGTGCAGCTCACCTGTTGACATATCCAGCAAAACCTAGAATGCTTCTCTGAGGATAGTCAGTGTTTATCTGAGGTCTTATGTATGAGGATGATACCACATTCGGTGATATTCTAGTATCTAACAAAGATAAACTTGAAGTCCCAAGAAAAATGACCCTGACCAATGCTCCTCTCCCACCCTTGGTCCTCACCTACTATCTCTTGTTCATGCAGGGATCCCTGTGTCTCAAGTGTCCATAGAGATCAAGCCCCCAGGGGGACAGGCATCTGAAGGGGAGAAACTGGTCCTTGTCTGCTCTGTGGTCGAAGGTACAGGGGAGACCACTTTCTCCTGGCACAAAGAGAACACAAGGAAGCATGTGGGACAGAAAATTCAGCGTTCCCAGAGGGCAGAACTGGAGATCTCTAACATCAGGGAGAGCCATACTGGGAAATACTACTGTACAGCTGACAACGGCTTTGGCCCCGTCCAGAGCGAGGTGGTGAACATCACGGTAACAGGTGAGTGTTTGTAAACAAGGGCCTTATTTAGGGGCAAGCATGACCAATGTCACTTGTATGCCTCTCCGGTTTTCTGTTTCTATTTTGCTGTCCTCCACTGTGATCAACAATGTCTTCTATCAGAGTGCTAATGACTCAGACTAGAGTAAGCTATCCCAGTGAGGGGATGCAGGCCAAGCAGCCATTTTGCCTCTTGGGGAAGATTTTGTGTGTCTGTGCTCTAATGATGTCAAAGGGAACACTTGTTTCCTTAGCAGCACCTTAGTGTGGGATGCAAGTCTCTCGCCTTAAGTGTTTCCTATGCTTCTCCCAGCAATCATTCATAACACTTCACGTAGTGCCCTAAATTCCAAAAGAATCAAAAGTACAAGACACTTTTTTCCCTCATTACTATAGGCTTGTGGGAGTCTCAGTAATCACACTCTTAGTAGGTTGGGAAACTTACAAGTACAGAAGTTAAAGCCTGGTTGTGTTCATAGAAGAGAGAAATCTCGCTCTGAGATTGTGAAATTCTACCATGTATTCTTCTCTTCCTCTTTTCTTGAAAAGCCACACTAACCTAAACTATCTTCTCATTCTGCAACATTGCTTAAGGAAACGGTTTCTGCTGGGCTGCAGTCTTTCTCTATTGCAGACTGAGCTTCATCACCTAGTGCTATGTAACACTAGTTTTTTTTTTTTTAAATAAGTTACTGAAAAGTTGGATTAGAAAAGCATCTCAATAGAATGCTCAGTGTGCACTGTCTTCTTTTGCCCTATTTTCTCTCATTCCCACCACTATCATTCTTACCTTGCTCTACCAGAACATTACTCATGACCTTGATGCTGCTAAGGCTAATAAGCAGTTCTTAGCTTCTACTTTACTTGGCCTGTCTCCCCCTTTGGGCAGAATGAGTCCATTGCTCCTTACAACACTTTACCTCTTGATATCTGAAACGTAATTCTCTGTGCTTTATCTCTCCATCAGACATTCCTATTGGGTTTTCTTTCTAGTTTCTCATTGTATCATTTTTTTTAGATTTCTTTATTGTATTTGTAAGACAGATTTACAGAGAAAAAGATTGATATAGAGAGGTCTCCCATCCACTGATTCACTCCTCAAATGGCTGCAGTGGCCAAAGCTGAGCTGATCCAAAGCTGGGAGCCAAAAGCCTATTCTGGATCTTCCACATGGGTGCAAAGTCCCAAGGACTTGAGCCATTCTCACGTGCATTCCCAGGCCGTAAGCAGGGAGATGATTGGAAGTGAAGCAGCAAGGACATGAACCAGCACCCATTGGACATGTTGGCACTATAGGGCAGAGGCTTATTGAGCCATGATACCAGCCCCTCCTCATCCTGTTTCTAACCCAAGACTCCTGGAGTTCTGATCTCAGACTAACCTCTGCTCACTGTCTAGATTAGGGTAGGGAAACTTCTTTCTGCCAAGGGCCATGTGAATATTTATAACCTCAATCATGACCCATACATAATTATCAGCTTAAAAAGTGAGCTGCTACAGACTATTGAATGTAAGTCCCAACCACAGTTACCTTGTCAGGGTCAGACACATGACTGAGAAGGCCTTCTGTGGCTGTGGGCTACATAGTCCCCACCCCCTAAGGTCACTTCAGCCAGCCTCAAGACTGTGAATGCACTCGTTACTATGCACTTGGGACTCCACACTCAACCTACGCCCTAGATATGCAGTCTGAACTCAAGATTTCTCACACTTAAGTGTCTCAAGCAAATGCTCCACTGGAGTAGCTCATTATCATCTGCAGTGTAATTCATCCAAAACCAATCTCTTGGTTCTCACTCCAGATAGATTCCTGCTTATAGCTTTCTCTTGGTGAATGTAAAATTCTCTTCTCCTAGTGGCTCAGCTAAAACAAAATACATATATATAAAAATATAAAATATATATTTATATATTTTTATAAAATATGAAATATATAATATATACTTATATATTATATATTTATCTATATCTGTTTTATATATTATATATATTTATAACTATATATATATAATTCTGAACTTTTTTTATTTCACGTTCCACATTCAAAATACCTGCAAGTCCTGGTGGCTGTGTTGTGAAAACACAGTCAGAACGGGACTGTTTCTAGGTTCATTCTAGGTTCATTCCACCGGCGTCCTTGCCTGCATTCTTGTGATAGTAACTGGTCTTCTGCTTCACTCTGCTCCTCTGATAGTTTTTAGTATAGTATCAGAGGGAGCCTTTAAATTGGATGCTGTTATCTTTCTGTTCAAAGTACCTCTTGTCTGCCCAACTCCTTCAGAATGAGACTCAACATTTTCTCAATGACTCATCAGGACTGGCATTATCTGCCTCCATGTCCCTTTGACCTACCCCTCACCACTCTGCCCTCACCAACTCCTTTCCAGACAATCTGGTCATCAGTCTTTTCCTCAAACTCTGCAGGCGCCCTCCACATCAGAGCCTCTCAGTTGCTCTTGCACAGTATCTTCAAGCTCATCTCCTTGCTCACTCCAGAGCTCTACTCATCTTTTTAATGAGTCCTGCCTCAACCACCCTTAATGAAACAACAGCTCTTTCCACCATGCCACCCTTTCTGGTCCTGCTTGATTCCCTCTCCACCACACTCATCATCCTCTACTGTGCCTTGTATGCTCTTGTTTGTTTTTTGCCTTTTCCCACCCTTCCATTCTTCTCACATTAGCCTCATGTAGGTGGATCCCCCTTTTAAACCACTATTAAATTCCACATACCTGGAACAATGTTTGACTCAACTCTACATTCAGTAACTACTTATTGAATGAACAAATTTTTCACACATTATCTTCGTAGTAATGATCCTAGAATATAAAAATACTACCATGAACTTTCTTCAGAAAAAGGGAACTGAAGAAACCCAGAGGGTTTCAGTTATTTATAATACGTCATGGAGCTTGTACATGGTAACCCAGATCTGAACCTTGGTAAAATCATTTACCTCAGAGCAAGAGAGCAACATGAAAGCACTCCTAATCTGTGCCAGGTATGTTAAATAAATAGAGAGCCTGGCTGTTGTGCAAGCGGTGAGCTAGCACAGTAAGAGTGATTACAGTGCAATCACTGTAATCACATCCAAGTTTATTTAAAACTAATAAAGAAAACACACACACAAAATTGACCTAATGGAAACATCAGAAATTCTAAACAGTTTGCTCTATTGTATATATATTTTTGTTATTTCTTTTTTTCTTTTTTGTCCTTTAGAGTACTTAAGGCACAGGTTTTATGAGTGATCCAGCATGTAGAAGCATACACACACTCTATTTCTCTGTTCCTCTGCCTCTAAGATAAATATATATACACATACATACATATGCATGTATGTATATATGTAAATTATGTATGTATATAAATATATATGTATATACATTATACATATATGTGTATATGTATATATGTATGTATATATGTATGTATGTGTATATATAAAGTATATATATATTTTTAAACTTAAGTTTACTTTAATGCAGAGAAATTTGAAATCCATGCATAAGAAGGGTCATCCAAAAAGTTCATGGGAATTGCATGGATTTCAGATTTTTCTCAAATAAGGTAATCCATACAAGGTATTCCCTATTCTGCGCACTTTTTGAAATGCTCTCATCTATATGCATCTGCATACTTTGGAATTTCCTCCAAAGTGCTGGTTTCTAAAATAGTTAACTGGAGGTACAGGCAGTTGTTCCCTCTGCCATTCCCACTTGGCCCATCCAGAGTGATTTCTCTGTAACCTGGTCCAAGGCATCCTCATGAACCTCCTTTCCTAAACCGTCTGTTCTAGAACTCAAGACCCCAGCTGAGCTGAGCGAATGTTCTAGGGTTGTGTGGCAGGTCCCAGCCCTAAACCTCCCCTTGCCAGGACTCACAGACTTTATTTCTCCTTAGGGACTCCAGGAAAAAGAAAGGCCTTTGTCGCTCTGGGATCTTGCGGGGGATTGTTCCTGCTCCTGGCAGTGGCTCTGCTGTGTTACTACTGGTGCTGGAGGAAACAAGGTTTGTGGACTTTTCTTACCACTGCTCAAGGCTTCAATAAAGTTTCTGTCCCTTCCATGCTTCAGTAACTACCACCACACTACTGCTCCCCACCCAAGCACCCCCAAATTTCACACACATCCCTTCTTAAGCTGCACTTTCCCAGGAAGATGCAGTGGGCCATGGCTGCTTAGAGCTGGTCTGGTGTGTTGAATCTCAAGGGGGAGGAAGGGAAGAGTGAATGTAATCTTAGAAAAACTTCACACTGTTTGAGCGGCTTCTTAGGTTCGTACAGACAGGTCAGCTAGGCACTGCAAAATCAGCTAAAAGTCTCTGCAGAAATGGCTGAGAATAGAAAGTGGCTCCTTTCTTTCTGCCTCATCAGAGACTTCTTGCATCAAAGTTTAAACCCAGTCTCTTGAGCTCCAACACCCTGCTCTCCACAGCATAGCAAGGAGAGTTTCTCCCAGGCACTGTCAGCCATGTGACCCCAAAATTTTCTTGCCTGATCAGACTAGTGTCCAGGTTCAGAACTTTACCAACTTAAAAACAACTACCATATCCTTCAATTCTGTGTCTTATTTCAATTCTATAGATTCTGGTGAGCACATTCTGTACATTGGGTTGGGCTGCATTAGTGAGCTTTCAACCTCTGATCACATGTGCTGTCAATAAGCCTGAGTAATAGCTCAAGATTCCTCTGGACATGACACTAATGCTGGTCAAAGAGCAATGCCGACTCAATACTCCGCAAGAATGATAGGTTATTTATTTTTGGATGTAAACACCTTGGACCTTAATAATCTATTTAATTCGTGAGTGTGTGTCCCCAACCCCAGCAATTTGTCAAATCTTTTTTATTCTATTGTATTTTTAATTTTACGGTACAATTCCATAGGCTCTGGGATTTCCCCTACTCCCTTTCCAGACTGATTTTCCCATATTATTACAATAGTATAGTCCTTCATAAGTAATCATAAGTCCATCATTCTGTTGTTTAAGTGTGTTCTGACATTGCTGGTACAAACAATGCCAGACAGTCCAGCATCCTATTGTCGAGATATATCTAACAGTTTCATTGGAAGTCCATCTTTGATTTGGAGGTAGAGATGCATATTACATTGTATCTTCACATCTGGATATGAAGGTCTCTATTATGCAGTTTGTATACATTCCCTTAAATGAGAGGTTATGAAACTAAATCAACAGAAATAATGTTAAAACAAAAAATTTACAGCACCATGGAGTTAAGTAACATGCTACTGAATAATCAATGTGTTAATATATTCCAAGCAGTGGGATAGCTGGGTCATATGGCAAGTTTATTTGGAGTTCTCTTAGATATCTTTCTCCACACGTCCGTGTCAGCAAGTGTTGTTAGTAGTGTTCTGAATGTAGGCCAATATCACCACAGTTAGATGTAACCTCAATGTAGTTTTCATTTGTGTCTCCCTGACATCTAGGAAGTCTGAGCATCTTTTCATGTGCCTGTTAGCCATTTAAATTTGTTTTTTTTTTTTTAGTTGTCTGTTTATTTCTTTCTCCCATTTCTCCATTTCTTCACAAGTTTTGTTTTTTTTTTTAACTGACCCTGGGCTTATGAAGCTCTTTGTAAATCCTAGATATTAGTCCCCTGTAGTGTACAACAATTTCTCCCATTACGCTGGTTGTTTCCTCACTTTGTTAAATGTTTCCTTCGCTGTACAGATGCTTTTTAGTTTGATGTAGTCTCATTTGTTTATTTTGGCTTTGACTGCCTGTGTTTATGGTGTCTTCTCCAAGAAGGCTTTACCCATTCCTATGTCTTGTGAAATGTTTCCTTTGTTTTCCTTTAATAGTTTGATGGTTTCTGGGTGTAGATTTAGGTCCTTGATCCATTTAGATCTGATTTTTGTGTAAGATGACAGGCGTGGGTCTTGCTTCTTCCTCTGCAGATTGTCTCGACAGTATTTAGAATAGTTGAATAGACCAGGCTTTTCCTCTGGATTGTTTTCAGTTTTCTTGTCAAAGATTAGTGGCTATATATGTGTGGGTTTCCCTCTGGGGTTTCTATTCTGTTCCATTGATCTCTGGTTTCTGTACCAGTACCAGACTGTTTTGATGACCACTGCTCTGTAGTCTCGAGGACTAAAATTGTGATTTCTTAGCTTGAATTGTTTTCTTCAGGATAGCTTTGGCTATTCGTCGTTATCTATTATTTCCAGATGAACATTTTTTTAATCTTCTTTTCTATTTCTGAGAAGAATGTTGTTGGGATCTTTTTCTTGGGATTGAGTTGAATCTGTATATTACTTTTGGTAATATGGACATTTTGATGCTGTTGATTCTGCCAATTCAAAAACAAGGTAAGTTTCTTTGATTTTTAATGTTTTCTTCCATTTCTTTTAAAAAATGTTTTATAGTTTTCATCATAGAGCTCTTCCACATATTTGGTTAGATTAATTCCTAGGTTTTTAAGATTCTTCTCCACTGTTTCAAAGGCGACTGTGTTTGCAATTTCTTTCTCAGCCACGGCGTTATTGTGTACACTAGTGCGATTGATTTGTGCTCATTGATTTTGTATCCTGCTACTCTGCCAAAGTCTCTTATGAGTTGCAACAGTCTTTCAACAAAGTCTTTCTGTTTTCCTGTGTAGAGAATCATGTCATCTGCTATTAGCGATAATTCCAGTCGCTTATTTCCAATTTAAATTGTCTTTCTTGTCTCTTTAAATTGTCTTTCTTGCCTAATAGTTCTGGCAAGGACTTCCAATACTATATTAAAGAGTAGTGGTGACAGTGGACAACTTGTATAGCCAGATTTTAGTGTGGAAAAGCTCCCAATCATTCCCCATTTAGTATGATGCTGGCATTGGGTTTTACATATATTGCTTTGATTGTGTTGTAGAATGTTGCTTCTATGCCTATCTTGCATAAGGTTTTTACTATGAAGTGCTGTTGGATTTTATCAAACACCTCTCTATATCTATTGAGTTGATTATATGATTTTTACTTTTCATTTTGTTAATGTGATGTATCACATTTATTGATTTGTGAATGTTGTGCCATTCCTGCATGCCTGGGATGAATCCCACCTGGTCCGGGTGAATGGTCTGCCTGATGTGCTGTTAGATCCTGTTGGCTAGTGCTTTGTTGAGGAGCTTTGTGTCTATCTTGATCAAAGATATTTGTCTGTAGTTCTCTTTTTCTGTCGTGTCTCTATCTGACTTTAGTATTAAGGTGGTATGGTTTGAATGAATTTGGAAGGGTTGCCTCCCTTTTTATTGATTGGAGAACTGGGGTAAGTTCCCCTTGCAATGTTTGGTAGAATTCAGCAGTGAATCCATCTGTTCCAGGGATTTTATTTGTTGGAAGGGCTTTAATTACCAATTCAATCTCGGTACATGTTATATATCTATTTAGATTATTTATGCCTCATGATTCAATTTCGGTGGATTGTTGTGTCCAAAAACCTATCCGTTTCTTCTAGCTCATCTGATTTGTCAGCATATTGTTGCTTGTAATAGTTCCTAATAATTCTCTGTGTGTCTGAGGTATCTGTTGATATATTTCCTTTTTCATCTCTGATGCTGTTGGTGTATATCATTTCCCTCCCTTTTCTGATTAGTTGGGCTAATCCTCTTCTCTGTCAAGAGAACATCTTGAAGTGTCATTTGTAGGGCAGATTTTGAAGAGGCATATTTTTTGTAAACTTTTCTTTACTGTGGAAGAATTTTATTTCATTTTCAAAGACAAAGGAAAGTATTGCAGCGTACATTATCCTGGGCCGACAATTTTTTTGCTTTTAGAATCTGGCATATGTCACTCCATTCTCTTCTTGCCTGTAAAGTTTCCTATGAGAGGTCTCCTTTGAGTTTAATTGGCAGTCCTTTCACCAGTCTCCACCTCCTGTGAGATCATGCTGAGGCTGCACTATGGTCTCTACAACCCTTCTCCCATTTCCGATTGGTGTAGGTCCCAGGATTAGGGAGACAACAGGTGTCATACAGCTAAGTTGTTTTGGTACTGATCTTGTCAGAACCTGTTGGCCATTAGGTTTGAGGGCCACACTGACCTATTTTGTCCTGTACAATGCCAAAGTTGGTATCATTTTCCTGTGGGGCCAGTGCAATGCACTGAGCTCAGTAAATTCACCCCCAGCTCAGCACATGCACAGCTCACTGTTGACTCTGAAATCTTAAAGTTTTTCCACACTGTAGAAAATGGCATCCGATTCAGCTCTAAGAGGCCGACTGGGCTGTGAAATCCACCCTGTTCCTGCACTGCCCATCTGGGGCGTGCTGCTCTGTCTCTGGTACTGGTCAAATCAAACAAACTAGCAGGATGAGCAGTTCTTTGTCTGGTTCACCACCTGAGATCCTGGTAAATGTCCCTTCCCACCTTGTTGCTGGTGGAGTTTATAACGTGGTTTGTGAATGCCGCAGGGCTATCAATCACTGCAACACCATACTGTTGTGTCTGCTGCTTTCCTGTGACTGTCCTCAGAGTCTGTCCGTGGAGAGTCAGAGAGTAAGCAGGTACTGGGAAGGCCAAAAGTTGAGAGTGCTAGAGTGATGGAAGCACAAGACCAAACGTGTTATTTCTTTTTTTAAAAGATTATTCTTATTAAAAAGTGAGACATATAGAGAGGAGGAGAGATAGAGTGGAAGATCGCCTATTAGCTGATTCACTCCCCAAGTGGCTGCAACAATCAGAGCTGTGCCGATCTGAAACCAGGATCCAGGAATCTCTTCTGGATCTCCCATGTGGGTTCAGGGTTCCAAGGCTTTGGGCCATCCTCAACTGCTTTCCCAGGACACAAGCAGGGAGCTGGAAGGGAAGTAAAGCTGTCAGGATTAGAACTGGTACCCATATGGGATCCTGGTGCGTGCAAGGCAAGGACTTTAGCCACTAGGCTACCACGCTCGGCCCTCATTTATTATTCCATTGACTATGTCTGTAAGCCTAGCTTCTCTTTTCGCACCTTCTGGAATTCCCATAACTCTTATATTTGGTCTTTTAATCTTTACTTTAATTCTTCAAAACTTTTTTTTTTTAACTTGACCCAGCTCTGCTTCCAGCTTTTTGATTGTTTCCCCTTGTGACAGAAAATACCTTCCAATTCTGATGTTCTTTCTTCTGCTTCATTCATTGCATTATTGAGATTTTCCACTGAATTTTTAATTTGCTCTATTATGTCCTTCATTCGTAATAATTCAGCTCAATTTTGCTTTGGTGTTGCTATTTCCTGTGTGACATATTCCTTAAATTCCTGTATGTGCTTCTGCTTGTTCATAAGAAGCTTTATAACAAGTTCTTTATCCCCCATTTCCTCTATGTATTTTTCAGTTAACTCTGAGATGGGCACAGGCTTTTGCTCCTTTGCAGGACAGTCTTCACTAATATTCGTTGTATCTCTATCTCTTCTTTTACTCTTGGTCATTGCAATTCTGGTTAGCAGGTTCTTCTCCTTAGGGCTGATTTCTAAGCTGTGACACCCACAGGTGTACAGGTCAATTTTATTGACTATGTTTGGTATCCAGTTCTTTGTAGTCATTTGTACCACTCCCTCTCGGGTTTCATGCCTGGGCTCTTTCACTAGGCTTCCATCACAATCTCCCTCTGTAGTCCCAGCCACTGGCTCACCGTTCTCTACCTCTTGTCTTCCCATGCTGTGCCACAGTGACATCTATACAGCCCTTCTTTCACTTCTGGTTCAAGCAGTGCCCCAGACTAGCGAGACACCAGCTGTCCTAAATAACTGTTGTCAGTGGTGCTGTTCTGGGCGACACCTGCTGGCCATTAGGTATGGGGGGCCATCTGGACCTATTTTGGGTGGAACCTCTAGAATTCCATGTCAGAACTGTTTTCTCTGGGGGACTGGTGCAATTCACTGAGCCGGAAGTGAGTTTTCTCTTAGTTTAGTGTTTGTACACCTCGCTGTTGTAGCTCCAGTCTCACAACCTCTGGTCCCATGAATATATGGTGCCTGATCACTCCTTTTTTAGTGCATGCATAGCTTACTATTGTTCCTCCCATCTCCCTGAGCCCTTATTCCACTGCACAAAATGTTGCCTGACTTGGCGCTGGTGAAGTTCTGGGACTGCTGGCTGTCAGGTCCAGGAACCATGCAGACCCATTGTGTGTGGAACCTGCAAGATGTGAATTTAGCGCTGCTTTCCCTGTGGGATCAACACAGTGCTCTGAACCAGAAATGAGCCTGCTCCCGGCTGGGCTGTTTATCCAAATCCACACTGTCTCTTGCAAAACAGCGCCCGATTCAGCACTGGTGGTGTTCTCGGCTCTGAGATCCACCCTGTTCCTGCACTGCCCCTCAGAGTCCACTGCTCCTTTTCTGCTCATGGTTGGGTCAAACAAATCAGCAGGATGCAGTTCTTTGGCTGTGTTCGCCTCCCAAGTTCTCGGTGAATTCCCTTTCCCACCTGGCTTCCACTGGAGTTCAGATCGCTGTTTGCCAACTGGTTTATCTGGTCACTGCAACACCACTTCACTGTTGCCGCTGCTTCCCTCTGTCCGGGGGTCTCCAGGTACCCCCTCTACCGTTGGCCTGATCTCTATCTTTTCCTGGAATCTGTCCCTTGTGCTTCATCCAGGACTGCCTGAAACTAGGCCTGTGTTGCAATTGATTTTCTTTCTTCGTCTTTTGTTTATTTTTCTTGGAAAGTCAGAGTCACAGAGAAAAGTGGCCAAACAACCAAAGCTTTACTGATCCAAGGCCAGGAGCCAGGGACTTCTTCCAGGCTCCCATGCAGGTGTAGGGTCCTAAGGCTCTGAGCCATCGTCTACTGCTTTCCCGAGGCACAAGCAAGTTTCCCTGGCAATAAGCAGGAGCAGGATGGGAAGTGAAGCAGTCCCCAGGAACCTGTGTTACTGAGCTGGGCGGCAATTGGATTTCTTGAGGAGTCCTTGAGAAACAGTGCCCTCTGCTGACACAAATGTGCCTTTGCTTTATTTTGCAGGAGATGACTTTGAGGGGGAAGACATCAGGTGAGCCCTAAATTTCTCTTCAAACCCCTTTTGTGTGTTTGTTTTCCGTGTACACAACATGCAAAACAACAGAGGTACACAGTTAGGACAAGTAACTTCTCTCTGACTAAATGTGATAAAATATTGTTTTCATATTCCTTGAATTGACCAAAAATGACGTTTACTACAATGCTTATCCACTGAGGTTATAAATTGGCCTGTATTTGAATCAGTTTCTTAGTTAAAAATGACCTATTACTCAAAGGTTATATATTATTTTGGGTTGGCACAGGGTATTTCTTTATAAATAATTCTGATTGTTAGTCTCTCGTTACTGGATCCTAGAATTTCTACATTCTCAATTTTCCAGATTAAGTCCACATTACCAATGATGCTTTTTTCTGTAGGCACCCACATACACTCAGACTTTGTGTCCTTAACTTTGGTTTGGGACATATTCTTTTTTTTTTTTTTTTTTTTTTTAGATTTATTTTTATTATTTTTTCATTGGAAAGGCGGATATACAGAGAGGAGAGACAGAGAGGAAGATCTTCCGTCCGATGATTCACTCCCCAAGTGAGCGCAGCGGGCCGATACTATGCCGATCCGAAGCCAGGAGCCTCTTCAGGGTCTCCCACGCGGGTGCAGGTTCCCAAAGCTTTGGGCTGTCCTCGACTGCTTTCCCAGGCCACAGGCAGGGAGCTGGAAGGGAAGCGGGGCTGCCGGGATTAGAACCGGCGCCCATATGGGATCCCGGGCGTGCAAGGCGAGGACCTTTAACCACTTGCGCCACCGCGCCGGGCCCGGGACATATTCTTTTTGCTTCTATGGCATTGTCTCAGTCTGAGATCATAGCCAGAGATTGGGGCATAGGTTATGTCTGGTTCCTTCTTGAGGGGATCCAACATGACATGTGGAGATGTTCAGTCACTACTTCCTGATGACGGGGCTGATTTTTACGGGTAAATTGTGTCTTAGATAGCAGAAACTCTATGCCTTGTTCCTAGGCAACCTGTTCATACTACAACCTGGGGTTTCTTTCAAAGTTTTTGTCTGATTCTATGTAGACCTATGAAGCTCCAATGGAGCCATTCAAGAGCCTTAGTTCTTTTTGATGGTTGGCCCAACTTACTTTCCCTCCAGCCTTTCTCCCTGATCACCTCAGTTTTGTACATGGTGTATTATTCCATGGATAATCACACGTTTCTCTGTCTCACAGGAGGCCTCCCAGCCCATGTCCAAGAAATTCCTACCATTCCATCCACTCTAACCCAGTGGAGCAGCAGCCATTTTACAGCAATGGTAAAGATTCCCCTGCAAGAAGCTTCTCTCGACACGATTCATGTGTCTTAATTCCTATGATATATCCATCATATCTCTAAGGTGTCCCAAAGTCAGATATCCCCAGTAAATACGTACTTCTTTGATGTCCACGGGGAGTAGTGGGCTCATGTGGGAAGAGGTAGTTTGGCAACTGACACTCATGGAGACTGCCTAAAAATGTTGTTTCTTACAGTGAACCCCAAAGAGGAAGACTTGGAATACACTGAGGTCCAGATAATTCAGCTAGAAGACAATGGGAATGGTACGTTTCTGGAAAGAGATTCTGGCTGTAAATGACAATAAATACTGCGCTTCTCCTGAGTGCTAGGGACTACTAAAAACAAGGCTGTCAAACAGGGCAGACGCAGAACCCTACAACATGGAACTTAAACCTTTGAGTGTGAGAGATATCCTTTCCAAGCTTACTCTTAAGCTTGATTTTAAAATGGCATATCCCAGTAAATCTTTAGAATGGAGTTAATCTAGTCCCAATATTAGTGCATTTCTGAGGATTCATCAGATGTCTCATTGTTGTAAAACATCACCATGAGCCTCATATTATTCTGCCTGATCTTTACGGTGATTCTTCCTTTAGCCTATGATCCTTAGTTCTCACAGATGTGTCTACTGATATGCAAAGACCCGAGTGCCCGCTCTACCTCTCTGAAGCATGTGATTTACTACTTTCCTGTGGAAGTCAGTAAATTCCAGTTGCTTCAGCAAGAGGCTCTGTGCTCTCCAACCTGTATTACAGCTCAGAAGCTGCCCCCACGTGCTGACTTGGCACAACTGCAGAACTCAGCTTTTTCTACTTCCTCTTTAAGTTCCCAGAATATTCTGCCTGCTGTCCAATGTCTAAAAACCACTGTTTCATCTTTAAAAAAAATCTTTTTCTTGTTTAACATAGAAAGATAAATCTAGCTCCTGCTACTCAGCTTGACTAGAATGAGCAGTTCTATTTCACCTTTCTTAATCATTGTCTCTCTTAGGTATATGGTTTTAGTTCCCAAATGCCAGGGAAGTCACCTCAAAATTCTTAAGAAAAACCTCTGGGAGCCCCCTCACCATCTTTGCCTTGACACACTTGGGGCGGGAGCATGGGGAGAGGGAGAGACAGACACAGGGACAGGGAGACTCCTCTGGTAGGACTCCTTGGGCTGCTCGCGTACACTGGATCCTACAGAGCTCCCTTGAACACTGCTAGAAATAAACATTCTGTTGTGAAATAAGCTGTCTATCGAGTCTTTGCAGAAAAATTCCTTCACTAAACCCTCAAAGTTTGCATAAAGACTCTGAAATCATTTGCAAAGCTCTCTGCATAATACCATTATTCTGAAAGAGGGAGTATATAGCTTTTCTAATATCATTAAAAATATCTGTGACCCCAAGAGGCTGATGGTTAGAACATGGTGAAAGAGAAAGTACTCCAGAGTATGCCTTCCCTTCCACCAAGCTACAACGTTGCTTTGGTGATCTACCCTTTTCTTTGAGGATCTTAATTTTTAGTATGTATCAGCAAAGGAATCATATCTGCGAAATTTTCTTCTCATGTGTCTTCACCTTTAACAAAGCATGGCAAATGTGCTCATGTAAAAGAACATACCCCTCCCATAGCATATATGTGTGGGGAGACCTAATGGAAACTTACCAAAGATGTTGGTACTGATGCACTTAACTGTAAGTTAATTATAAGTTAGGAGAAGTAAGACCCAGGAAGAAAATTTTCTCAACATTTGGTGGAGGAAGTGGTTTCTCTGTGTGATATTAAGGGAGGACTTCACAGACCAATGGAGCTTGAGATGAACTTGAAGAGAGCTGTGTTAAGAAATGGTGAAATGGAAAATTAAATGTATTGTAGGCCATGTTGGGGCTTGGGTGGGGAAATCATGACAGTAATGGGTTTTGGCCAGTTAGTTAGCAGATGTGGACCTAAGTGCATTCTATACCCTTTCTTTTTACAGCTGATACCCTCATGGCATCTCAAGAGGACCAGGTCAGTTTCATTCCCCACTGTTTTCTGCCCCGCTCCTCTCCATAGCCTCCTCCTTGCCCTCTTTTTCCACTTCTCCTTCCATCTTCTCTCCATTCCAGGCTGTCTCAGTCATCTATTCTGATGTGAAGATGGAGCTTCCAGATCCATCATGAAAGGCGGCAGGATGTCCTACACCTGTGAGTTGTCTGTGATCCAGAGTTCCACGCCTACCACAGTCTTCATGATCCCTGACGTGACCAGTTAGTCTCAGCTTTCCAAATCTCTCTTGTGTTCATTCACTCCAAAGACTCCTGAAGCCAAATGGCCTCTGGAAGACTACTGAGGTGGCTGGGATGGACAGATGTCACTCTTTGCCTGCTCTGGATTTGACTTAATTTACAGAGTTTGATGTAAGGGAAGGAAATAAGGAGAGAATCAGACATACAGATTTTGGTGAACTGGGATGGGCACAGAAGTGGAAGAGTGAGTGATCCTGTGTGCTGCTGAGTGTTCCGACAACATCTCGCTGGTGAAATTGCCTGCATCAGTTGGTATTACCATGGGCAGGTGCACAGACTGCCCAGACTGCACAGACTCTTCTGCCTTCATAGCTGGGATGCAGATGCAGACAGAAAAACCCACCCCAAACTGTTTACAGAAACAGAGATTTAAGAGAGATTATTAATGCCTTACACAATCATGACAAAAGTTAGAGAAACAAGGTCCAGGCTGACCTTCCAAAAGTTAAATACTCATGTCATTGCCACAAAGATTTTCAACATCAGAGAAAAGAGGTACAAACATAACCTGTTTAGCTGAATAACAACTCTGTATACACAAATTTAAATTGGAATCACTTGCATAAACTCTTGATAAACTCTGCTTTTTAAAAACAATATGTAAAAGCAAAGCTAACTGATATAAAAGCAAAATATATTTCTTAGATCTGCCCACTGAAAATACTTAGGAAAAATTACCAACTCCATAGCAACAAGCATCCCTAACACAGCTGTGTTCTCCCAATACTATTTTTATTCAATATAAATAGGGCTACTACAAAGAGTTAATGTGAAAATTATTCTTCTAATGAGTAGAGAAGGAGTGAAGGAAATACACAACAATTTTGCATGGATGTTTGATTTTACACCTTCTGATTAATATTAAAAAACTAAAAACCAAACAGTCTGTGCTTGTTGTAGATGATATCCTATAAGTTTCTTAAAGACATCAATGTTTACCTTTGTTGTTCACTGATAGATCTCTCAAACACCTAGAACTGTTTATGATACACGGTGTATTATTAATAATTTTGAATGAATGAAGTTTTCTTTTAAAGTGATAAAAAAAATTTGCCCTCCTCATGAAAAAAGAGATCTAACAGAAACAGAGCAAAGGCTTTGGCTCTCTAGAAAGTTTCAGGTTTATGTTTAGAGCTTAGCAGTGGTCTGAGTGTCCTTGATAAACAGATGCTGCCAAGCCACCTGTTACATAAGCCCTTGAGCAATAACTGGAGTAGAGAGGAAGGATTGCTCCCCAACACTCACTCAGAGCAGATTGGCATTGACCTCCTGATTCTTTGGATCTTCCTCTACAGTCTTACAAGAGTATTCACACAAGACACAAATACTCTCATACTGTAGGTCATTCAGAAAGATCCATCAGGATGACTCTTCCTTAATCTTCAGTACGATTCTTTCTGAATACTTGATCTTATGAATCCATCCACCTTCCACAGCTCACAAGTCAGAGTAGAGCCCTACTTTTGGAATCTGATCTTCCAGGCAGAGTGGAACACTTGGATGTTCACTTTTTTTTCCCACAATCCTGAGTAGGGCTATAATATTGTAATAGTCACCTTCAGTTCAAGCTGGCATATTTAAATCAGAATGGAGGAGGCTTTGTCTCTTCCCCAGCTGGTCATAGGGAATTCCACCATCAGACTATAGTTGTTGGTTGAGAGAGGTGGGAGAGCAGCAGAAATGAACCAGTCATGGTTTATTCAACTTACCACTGCCTCAAATCATGCCAGAGATAAATCACAACCACTTACTGGAATGATCCTAGACACAGATGATTTTTTATGGTTACTGGACCGGGCAACTCCAGTTCAAGATGTACAGCTCTAGTCTCTGGTATGACAGGTTTCAATATTCAGTGGCTACCATGATGCAGTTTTAGTTAAGAGCCTAATCCGAAAGGAAAACAAACCAAAAAAAAAAATGGTAGTTACTTGAAGAAGTCATAACTTCTCTCCAAATCTTTAGGGTTCTTGACTATAATGCTGTAGTCAAACCAAGCTACAGGCTTCATACAATATCCTGATGGGGCAAGGTACACTGGACCCTTTAAGTATACTGAATCACAAAAAAACAAGGATGAGCTGGTTGCAGAATAGCTGGGACAAGCTAAAGGTATCTTTCTTCGTCAGGGATCTACTAAAAGATAGTAGCCTTATAGTTATTCAGTCAAGAGTTCAAATAGAACAACCAAACTCAACATCCAGAGTCTGCCAACTGTTGAGTTTCTTTTCTAACATAATGAGAGTGACAACTTAACTTTCTCTGGCAAAACTGTTTCAACATGTTTCAGTTGGTCAATTCAACAATAAGACCTAAGATTAGATGTTCAAGGAAGTAAAATAACATGGTAATTTACATCAGAAAAAGCTAGATATTTTGCTGAAGACAGTGTGTCAGGGATGAAGGAATAATTGTACTTTGAACTAAATGAATCTATGCAGGCACATTTAAAAGACAGAATCCAATGTACTAACTCAGCTGGGAGTGACACAAAATAGTTACTGTACTGATAGATGAAAATCTATAACTCAGGGCCAGGACTGGAAGGATTTATTGCTGAATTCTACCAAACCTTTTAGGAAAAACTAATTCCAAATCTTTACAATCTATTCAAAGCAATATGAAGAGAGACAATCCCACCAACTCCTTCTATGAGGCAACCATCACCTTAATTCCAAAATCAGAAAAATATACAAGAGAAAGAGATTTATAGACCAATATGCCTGAGGAATACAAATGATGAAAAAATCCTCAACAAAATATTAGCTAATAGAATCCAACAACATAATCAGAAATATAATTTTTCCAGACCAAGTGGGATTTATCCCTGGAATGCATGGATGGTTCAATATACACAAATCAGTAACCATCATATACCACATTAACAAGTTCAAGAATAAAAACCATGTGATTTTCTCAATAGTTGCAAACAATTCATAAAATACAACATTCTTTTATGCTGAACACCTTAAGCAAATTAAGTACAGAGGGATAATTTCTCAGCACAATCAAGGCAATATATGAAAGATCCAATGTCAGCATCATATTGAATGAGGACAAGTTGGATGCATTTCCACTAAGATCCGGAAACAGACAAGGATGTCCACTCTTGCCATTGCTGTTCAATATATTCCAGGAAGTTATCAAGAGCTATTAGGAAAGAAAAAAGAAATCAAAGGGATTCAGACTGGAAAAAAGAAGTCAAGCTATCAGTGTTTACAGATGACATGATCCTCTATACAAGGGAACCAAAAGACTAAACCAAGAGACAGAACTCACAAGAGAATTGGTCAAGGTTGCAGGACAAAAATCAAATTGCCTTTGTACACATAAACAATTTCTTGGCTGTGACAGTTATTTAACTTTCAGGATCAATCCCATTCACAGTTGCAGGAGGGGAAAAAATCTTAAATACCTTGGGATAAATTTAAACAAGGACGCGAGTGAACTCTGTAATGACAACTACAAAACATTGTAAGAAGATAACAACGCATGGAAAAAATCTGTCATGTTCGTGGATAGGCAGATTCAACATCATCAAAGTTCAATATTAGCAAAAGTAATTTAGAGATTCAATATGACTCCAATCAAAATATTTATGACATTCTTCTCAGCTCTAGAAATATAATGATGCAAAATTCACGTGGAAACACAAGAGATCCCAAATAAAAAAGCCATCTTAAATAACAAAAACAATGCTGGAGAGATCAATCAAAATATCAAACTTCAATATATATTACTGGGCCACTGTAATCAAAACAGCCTGCACTGGCATAAAAATAGACATGAACATGAATTCAACAGAATAGAAATCCCGGAAATGATCCCACACATTTTTTATTATCTTATTTTTATAAGCAAACTGAAATCAATCCAAGGAGAAAGGGCGGTCTCTTCAACAAATGGTGTTGGCAAAATTGGATCTACACATGTGGGTCCCTACCTTACACCTTACACAAAAATCAGCTCTGTATGGATCTACAGATACAACCTTACACCATCAAGTTACTAGGGAAAAACACTGGAACACTCTGCAATACTTAGATATAGGCAAAGGCTTCATGGAAAAGACCTCCAAAATCGCATGCAGTGAAAGTAAAAATACATAACTGAGATTACATAAAGCTAAGAAATTTCTGTGCTGCAAAGGAAACCATTAAAGTGAAGAGGCAGCTAGCAGAATGGGAGCAAATATAAACCACACAACAGCTAGAAGACGTACATCCAGGATTTACAAAGAACTCAAGGAACTCAAAAGTAGCAAAACAAACAATCCAGTCAAAAACAAGTAAAGGACATGGATAAGAATTTTTCAAATGTTGAAATTCAACTGACTCATGAAAAAAATGCTCAATTCTCTAACTAACATGGAAACACAAATAAAAACCATAATGAAATTCCACTTTTTCCTAGTCAGAATCTCTCTCTCTCTCTCTCTCTCTCTCTCTCTCTCTCTCTCTCTCTCACACACACACACACACACACAAACTGTAAATGCTGACAGGGATGTTAAGATGGGGGAAGTACCCTAATCTACTGCCAGTGGGAATGCCAACTAATGCAATTGCTATGGAAGACAGTAGGGATATTCCTCAGATATCTGAAAACAGATCTACCATATGATCCAGGCATTCCACTTCTGGAAATATATCTAAATGAAATGAAATCTGCATATGAGACCATTACCTGTAACCCCACATTTATAGCAGTGCAATTTACAATAACTAAGATATGGAACCAACTTAGATGCCCATCAATTGATGACTGGATAAAGAAAATATGGTGTACACACACAGACACACACACTATGGAACATTATTCAGCCATAAAAAGAATGAAATCTTAATGATTGCAAAAAAAATGAACTAGGCTGGAAATAATTATGCTTAGTAAAAATAAGCCAGTACCAAATATGATATGTCTCTCTGTGACAACTAATACAGAAAGCACAAAATGTAATAACTAAATATTTTTTTATCATTTTTTTCTTATTTCTCTACTTACTAAGTCATAATACCTTTGTATATTGAGAAGTTAAGCTTCTTACTGTGAAGTGAATGGCTATCCTATTGTTATAATTTGCAAAAAAAAAAAAATAAGAGGGGGAATACGGAAGGAGGAGGAGGCAAAGGGATGGAGGAACTCCTAGGCTTCTAAAATATGTGTCATGAAAAGTATGAAATCTTATTTTATATAATTAGAAATAATAAGAAGAATCACATTCAAGAGTGATCTGGTATACATGAAACTTAGATAACGAAGAAGACACCTGCTTTACAAATGAAATTGTTGATGTGAATTCATCCCATGTGATCCTAACTCAACATTAACTACACCTCCTCAGAGGACACTCCCTTCCCCCACAGCACTGAAGAATACATTAATGATGGAAGCACGAGTTTCTTTGAAAAGCTTAATAGAAACAGATCGGGGGCAACAGTGAAGATGCTGCTGCCGTAATGGATACCCTGATTATGATGGAGTAGAATACCATTGATTAACATAGACAAGAATGGCAACAATAACAGGAAGCAAGGCCAAACTGGAGGTCAGAGTCAGAATCGTGACATGAAAATAGATGAGCAAGTCCTACTTTATAACTGAAAACAAACTCAAAGCCTAGCTTAAATCCACAAAAAGAGTTGTAATCACCCACATTTGGGCGTTAGTTACTGTACCATTCAGAGTTCAACGGAAGAGAACAGAATCCATGCTAGCTCATCTCTGAAGCAAGGGATTAGTTTTAGAGTGTTGGGAGAATGGCTGGAGAAATGAGGCTTTAGAACGAGTCTCAAGAACAACTACCAGAATAAACTGCCTACCTCGCCTGGCAAGAGACAGTCATTGTTACCACGGCTAAATCAAGATCCCAAAAGCCACAGAATTAGACTGACAAGATGTAGAAACTCAGAAGAATCAAACTATTCACTTCCATCACCCAGATTTCCTAGGAATCATATAGGGATGACTTCATTACTTAGAACTCACCTCTGGGTCAGAAGGTGGTCTGTTCACTGAAGGAAAAACTGTACATGGAGTCCTGAGCTTTATCCCATTAGTCTCCAGTAATCAAGGAGATATTCTAGAAAGTTGGATTGATATGAAGAGAACTACTCTTGGGATCTGCCACCACAGTGGTGTGTGTGTGTGTGTGTGTGTGTGTGTGTGTGTGTGTGTGTGTGTGTGTGTTTGTATATACATGCAGCATAACTAATAAGGCATGCTTTTAAAATTCAGGATATTTCAGTTGAAGTCCACGATGTGTGGATTAATAGCTGTAAGTTCTTAAAATTTTTGGGGTTCAGTATCCTGCTATGCAAAGTTTCTACCTTATTCTACCAGCTGTTGTGGTTACCTTCTTACTCCAAGACTTTGGCACTTGCTGGTTCCTCTAGCTACTGTACCCTTCCCCTGATTGCTGTTGCTTGCTCCTTCACAACTTTCAGTGTCTATTCAAACACTACCTTTTCTATGAAGTCTTTGTTGCCATTTGCTTAGGATAGCAACATACCCTAAACATCACCAAGTCTACTCATTTTACACTAAGTTATACTTTTCACCACCTAATATTCTTTTTTTCTCTTCTGAAAATTTATTCATTTATTTTTTCAGGTTTATTTTCCTAATTTCCTGATACAGTTTCATAGGCTCTGGGATTTCTCATCTACCTCACTCAAGCCTCTCCCTTCCCTAACTGCCCCTCTAGTATTGCAATAGGTAGTCCTTCATGAACAGTCAGAAGTCCATCATTCCACTATTGAAGTATTTCCCAACATTGTAGGCATGGACAATGTCAGAGTGTCCAGCATCCTACTGTCAGGATATATTCAACAGTTTCACCAGGAATCCATCTTTGGTCTGGATGCAGAGGGGCATACTGCACTATGTCTGCATGTCTGGACTTGTTAGTCTCCATTATACTTCTATTATACATCCCCTTAAATACACCACCAGAAACACAGTCCACAACAGGGAGAAAAACAGAAAATATACATCAGCATGAAGTTAAACAACATGTTACAGAATGACCATGCATTGCTAAAGTGATGAAATTGAAAATGAAAATGCTTCTTGTAGAAAGTGATGCTACTGCATGACCCATGTGGAGGTGAAGAAATGACAATAAAAGCAAGAATCTCAATGCCCATGTGATGTAGCAAAAACAGTGTTGAAAAGGACATTTACAACATCAGGTGCTTAGAAATAATCAGAATATCTCATATGAATGAACTATTAATTAATCAAAAAGACTTATTGAAAAAAGAAACGAATAGAAAGTGCAAAAAAGATAAAATTCACAGCAAAAAAATCCCTAAGATGAGCAAAGCAACCCCTCAGCCATATTAACAAAGAACATCAGGCAAGGACAATCATTTTAAATTACAGATAAAAGAGGAATGGTTCCAACTTGCTGCTCTTTACGTAGGTCATGACACTGTTGTATAGGCAGTTCTAGAGATTATACTTTTTTTGTTCTTTAGGTATATTTAGAAGTTTCAATAGGAGTGCACCTTAATTCCTTAGTAGAAATGCATTCTGCTGGTTTTCTTTGATTCCTGGTATTTTGCTCTCCATTACATCCTTCATTTGTGGGGTTACACATGTGTATTTATTCATCTTTGTGTATTTTTCATGGAATTTGTCCTATGTTAGAGTGAACATATGATATTTGTCCTTTTGTGATTAGCTCATTTAATTTAGCATAATGGTCTTCAGTCAGGCCCATTTGGATGCAAACAATATAATTTCATTCTTTTTTAATAGCTCAATAGTATCCCATAGAGTAGGTGAACCATAGTTTCTTCACAATGGGCATCCAGGTTCTTTCCATGTTTTTGGGACTGTTGTTTCGGCTGCTCTGCTTAACTTTGGCTTCTTTTGTGGGTTTTAGTGGGAAGATCTTTCCCTTTGCCATTGTTAGTTATAATTAACTTCCTTTCTTTTTGACCTCAATATGTTTTGAGTCATGATTCTAAGGCTGGCTAAGTGTTGGCATATTCTAACTTCTTCTTTTATTAAAAAAAAGGATTTATTTATTTTACTGGAAAGGCAGATGTTCAGAGAGGAGAGACAGAGAGGAAGATCTTTGTCCAATGATTCACTCCCCAAGTGGCCACTGAATACCTCCTACAATCCTGCATCTCTTTCCATTCCTTCACGAATTCCCATAATTGTGATATCCAGTTTTTTGATGGTGTTATTCACTTCTTCAATAGATTTTTTTGGCTTTTTACAGACTCTCTTCTATATAGTTAGTTAACTGTGTATTCTCAAATTGGCTGTCTTCCAAATCTGATATTCTTTCTTCTGCAGCATTCATTCTACTGCTGAGGCTTTCTATTATGTTCTTTCGCTTACATATTTCAGTTTGGACCTGTTTTATAAATTCTATCTCTGTGGTGATATATTCTTCCAATTCCTTGAATTCTTTCCATTGTTTTTCACTGTCTGTGAAGAGCTTTATGATGAGTTTTTAATACTCCCTATCTGGGAGATCCTCAGTATCTTCATCCTGCAGCTCTAACACTGATATGATCCTTTTTTTCTTTTTTCATTTTGAGGGAAACACTAGTTTCCCCATTTATGCTGCTTCCTGTTTTTCTGTTGTCCTTTCCCATGGCTTTTCAGAACTGTGAGTTTCCTTGCTCTTGTTGGTGATGTCCATACCCCTGTGGGCCTTCAGTCCCTGATGTTTTGCTAGTGTTTTCTCAGGTACCTGGGGTCAGTGAGGTTGCTGAGGTACAAAGGCATCTGCTGTGCACCTTCTTGGGGAAAGTTCCTCTTTGACTTGCACTGTCTATAGCCTCTCTGCCTCCAGATACTTGCAGCTGTGGCCGTATGGGTCAGGACTACACCCTCCTGTGCTATCCCATGTCTGAGTTTCCGTGCTAGCCAGTTGCAGCTCTCACAGCAGTTCGAGCAGCTGAGCAACATCCACTGTGCACCTGCTTTGGGAGAGTTCCTCTCTGACTCACCTTCTCACACCCTTGGTGGATCCCAGGTGCGTGCATTGCCAGGCATTTGCAGCTGCCCTGTGTGGAGGCAAGTCTATAACCTGCTGCGTTATTCCGTGTCTGTGTCCTAGTCCTCACTGATATAAATGCATCTGGGGTTTCCCTGCGGTTCACACTGGGATTCATGCAGTTGCTCCCAATCAAGACTCTGTCCCCAGGGGTCCTATGTCTCTTCTTCTTGGGTGGTCCCAGTATCTCTCCTTGGAGTTTAGGGCACAGACCCTTTGGGTATGGTTAGACTCAGTTCTCACTCCATGTGTCCCTCTCAGATGGTTCATTCCCCAAATGCTCCCTCCCCAATGGAGTGCCCTTCTAAGTTGGCAGGGGGTGAAACAGAGGGAGATTCGATTGGTGTCTGTGGATTTCTCCTCAGATTTGCCTTCCTTCATCAGTTTTGTTCTATGGGTTTTTTTGCCTTCTCCCTCTCTTTGGGGTGGCTGCTGGTTGGGAGAATCCCAGTTCCTGTTCCCACTGCACTTGTTTGAAATTCACCATGCTTTTGTCTGCAGGGTCCCAAGGTTTCAGACCATCCTCAACTGCTTTCCCAGGACACAAGCAGGGAGCTGGATGGGAAGCGGGGCTGCCGGAATTAGAACCAGCGCCCATATGGGATCCTGGCACATGTAAGGCAAGGACTTTAGCTGCTATGCTACTACACCAGGCCCACTTTGGTTTTTAAATAAATGAGTAAGTCTTGAGGTTGGAGCAAAATAGCCAATCAATTGAGGAAGGCAAGTGTAGCTGAGAGTGCAGACAGCTTTGGAACAGGAACAGGTGGAGCAGAGAGCTGCAAAAAGAAAATCATTGGGCAAGGTGACCCTAGAGGCCACTAAAGGGAAGCAGGAGCCATGCAGACAAGGAAAAACTGTTGGAGCCTGCAGCCCAGGAGGGTCAGCACAGACAATTTAAGTGACCTGGCAGGTACTGTAGCTTAACCGGGTCTGTCCAACATCCATTCTGGCTATCATGAGTTCCAATAGGTGCCAGAGCCTACTGCACTCTCATACTCAGCCCACACTCAGCCAATGTGTACTGCAACCTTGCCCAGACTGGTCTGCCCACAGTTCCAGCTCTTGTACTTTTATACCAG
The DNA here is from genome assembly GCF_017591425.1 of Ochotona curzoniae. NCBI lineage: Eukaryota > Metazoa > Chordata > Mammalia > Lagomorpha > Ochotonidae > Ochotona > Ochotona curzoniae. The sequence continues at coordinate 9,374,862 of NW_024467100.1, forward strand.
TGAGAGCTGCAGCCCAGCAAGGGAGTCCCCAGAGTTCCCCATCGCATGCCCCCTACAAATGCTGGAGAGTATAAAATTTTCTTTACTGGAAAATCGGTAAGGTAGTCCAGAAATGGCAACTTATTTTTATTTTCAAAAGATTTATCTTCATTGGATAGTCAGATATACAGAGAAGAGGAGAGACAGAGAGGGAGATGTCCTATGATTCACTACCCAAACAGCCACAACAGCTGGAGCTAAGCCCATCTGAAACCAGGTGCCCAAAGCATCTTCTGGGTATCCCACATGGGTGCAGGATCCCAAAGCTTTGGGCTGTCCTCAACTGCATTCCCAGGCCTCAAGCAGGGAGTTGGATGGGAAGTGGGGCCACTGGGATTGGAATCAGCACCTATATGGGATCCTGGCATGTGCAAGGCGAGGACTTTAGCAGCTAGACTATCATCCCAGGTCCCACTTCTTATAAACCTAGTGCCACCCACTGCAATTTCTCTTATAATCACAGGGAACCACCAAGGATCTTAATCAAGAAACTTACTCATTTGGCCTTTGGAGAGATCCTCTGTAGTTGTCTGAGAAATGACTTTAAGGTGAGAGAGACTAGCTAGTGGCAGGAGTGTGGTTACAGACTCTTACAGTCCTCTAACTGTGAGTGAAGTTAGGTGAAGTTGGGCAAAGAAGGTCAGAATCACAAATGTGTGAGAGGAGGAGTGCAACATTTGCTTTGTAGAAAACTCACTGAAGGCAGTTGATTGACTCAAAGAAGTCCAGGATGACCCCCAGGAATTTGGTCTGCACCAAATTGCATAGGAATAATGGAGTTGTAAATGGAGACAGACTAAAGCATGATCTTAAAGCTACTCAACCATGCTGCAGCTTCATTCAGTTCTTCCTTATATTGTATTTCACAAACCTGTGTTTAATTTTCCAAATCTCCCAAACAGCTTTTAAGAACGTCATAGTTCATCAGCTTTCTTTCCCTCTGGGCCATCATTATGTGGTCTAATATTTCTTAAAAGAATTTTGCTGATTTTTGACAATTCCTTGGCTTTACTCTTGAACCAGTTTAGAAAGTTGACTGGTACCTCATTGTGACAACTTATCTATTTCTTGATTTCCCTGTGAGCATCACCAGTCCTCAATGCATGTAGGTTCTGTCCCAAAATCTCGCTAGCTGTATTTTAAAAACTGTCAAAGCTGAGCATGAACTTGAAACAAGGTGTAGAAATATTCCCCACCCAAATGTGATTTCAATGTTACAGAATGAGAAAGCCCCAGACAAATATATCATTTATGCATATGAAAAATTGAGTTGGGTCACTGGACTTTCCAGGGGCATGGAAAAATAGCATCTCAGTTATTTATGTAATCCAAAGGGCTAATGAGAAAGCATCAGAAAAGGCAGATAGCTTCTGCTATTATTTTCTGGTTTTAAATTGAGAATTTTAATTAGAAACCAAAGTCAGTGCGTCTGCTTCAGGCTCTCTTTTCCTGACACCACACCCACTCAAGAAGCAAAAGTTCTCCCCCAATAGATTGCCCACAAGCTACAGCATTCTACTTTTAATTTGCTACATCATTTGCAGGGTCTGCTGCGAAATGAAAATGCAAAGCCTCTTGTTCAAAAAGCAAGGGGAAATATCACTAAAATTATTATTATTTTTTTCTTTTTGCACAGTAAGGTCTCTCCCTGTACTTGTCATGATCATTTTTTCTTGCTATTTAGTGTCACTCTAGGAAATGACGCTTCCTGTTAAAATGGTAATTATATAATTAACTTCCTGTTAATATTTTATAAACTGATTTTGCAAACATAAGACTATGGAATCACAAAATCAGGTGATTTATGTTTTATAGCTTATCCACATGTATGCATTTGGTTCTTGTCAGAGCAATGAAAATGCTGCAAAATAAGAAAGAATTCATCTGTCTTTAGTCCATTTATTGATGTGTGCAGCCTCCACCATCACCTTCTTTCTTTGAGCAAAGAAGGATTGGAAGAAAATGCAGCTCCAGGTTGCACTGTCTTGCTCTTTCCTTCTCTGTTACATTCACCATAAGCTATTATCTAACACAGGGAAGTAATGTCAAAATGGAAATGAAAGGTGTTGTTGGGTGGCCAAACTTCTCAGAACACCATTGCCTTCTCACCATATGAGAAGCAAATCCCGATTCAAATGGAAAGTGGGCTACTAGTCACAGATGTACACTTATACAGATTTGTACACTTTGCAGATTTGCTTTGAGTCTCTCTGAACTCCCACACACAGTGAACTCATGTGAAATTCTTTGGCACTAGGGTATTGGGACTTTTACCTGAAAACAGGCAGTGCAGAAGGCAAAAAGTTGATTCTAAGCCCTAGAATCAAGTCTGTATATCATCAAATTTCACTTACAAATTTCAGTTTTAAAGATGAAATTACTAGGTATTTGAAGATGGAAATAAGAGTATTAAACTAAACCTGGGGTGGGGGTAGGCTAGTGTTATAGCCCAGCAGGCTAACCTATCAGTACTGTCATCTCATATTAGAGGGCTGGTTCCAGTTTTAGCTGTTCCTCTTCTAGTCCACTTTCCTACTAATATGCCTGGGAAGGTAATAGAAGGTTGTCTAACTGGGTCACTACCATTTATGTGGGAGTCCAGATGGAGTTCATGGCCCCTAATTTTTGTCTGGCACATACCTGATTTCACAGTCATTTGGAGAGTGAACCAGAAGGTAGAAGAATTTTCTCTCTCTTCTCTCTCTCTCTCTCTCTCTCTCTCTGTTCTCCTTGCCTTTCAACTAACTAAATTAATACTTAAAAAAAAAACAGAACTATTATTGTGGTATAGCTGGTTAACTCATGTTACCATCCCATATGGGCACCAGTTTTTGAGTCTTTGCTGTTCTATTTCTGATCCAACTTCTTGACAATGCACCAAGGAAAATAGCAGTAGATATCCCAAGCACTTGGGCCCCTGCTACCCACAAAGGAAACTCAGAAGAAACTCCTAACTTCTGCCTGGCCAACCCTGGCTATTGTGGCCCTTTCACTAGCCAGCAGTTGGTAGATCTCTTTCTCTGTTTCTCCCTCTCATTCTTTCTATAACTCTGCCTTTCAAATAAATAAACCTTAATAAAATAAAGTTTGGGATCTATATATAGAACAGCAGAAGTGAGAAGCAAGAGCAGTTCAATGTCTTCATCACATGCCAAGAGGCTTATCCAATGTCCCTCCATTGTAGAACTGGTCCTCTACAGTCAAACATTTTCAAAACAAATAGTACTTCTCTTACTTTAGATTCTTGGTCATTATTGAATCTCCCATTGGTATTTGATTATGATAATGCTGGACTTGTAAGGCAACCAGACCAGAGAGCTTAAGAATAGCCTTGGCAAAAGAACTGAAGTCGGAGTTCAAGGTGGCAGGCAAACAAGCTCCCTAACTGCCACTGAAGTAGCTTCTACTCTGAGCTTTGCCATGTAAATTTCGTAAGCATTTTGTTTAACTCTGACAACAACTAGAAGGCAAGTATACCAAATACTGCTTTATAAGTAAGGAAACAAGGACTTGGAATCTAAAAGTCAACACAAAAGGCCACATACTGTATGATTCCATTTCTCTATGCACAGAATAGGAGAATCGGTGGTTTTAAAAAAAAAGCATATTAGTAATTTATTGACTGGATCTGTGGGTGAGAACTGAGAATAACTGTAAATGGGCACTAGGTTCCATTCTTTAGTAGAGGAAATGTCCTAAAATTAGATTTCTGTGGTAAAACAAGTACATTTATCATTAAAATTTTACCCAGGCACACTGGCTAAGTGGGCTAATCTTCCACCTGCTAATGCTGGCATCCCATATGGGTTCTAGGTCATGTCCTGGCTACTCCATTTCAAATCCAGCTTTCTGCTTGTGTCCTGGGAAAGTGACAGAGGATGTCTCAGGTCCAAGGACCTCTATACCTCTGTAGGAGACCCAGAAGAAGCTCCTGGCTCTTGGCTTCAGATTGGCTCAGCTCTGGACATTGTGGCTATCTGGGGAGTGAACCAGCTGACAGAAGACCTTGTATCTGTTTGTGTGTGGGTGGGTGTGTTGGTGTGTGTCTATAAAATATACCTTTCAAATAAAATAAATCTTAACAATAAAGTGTATTTTAAAAAATAAGATTTTGCCCAGTGGAGCAAATAGATGCATTCGCCCAGCAACTTAATAATCAACTACTACCAAAAATAAAGGAAACTCAGTGGTAAGGCTGGATTGTAGGCAATGGGTGGGATAATGGAAGAGATTTTTAGCATGACACAGAGCTGAGTTTTGAAGATACCATGAAACTACTATCCCTTTGATTTCCACACCAGCTTGATAAAGAAGGCATTGTGGTCCTGGTCTCAAAGATAAGGAAATGTAAGCTCCAGGTTCATAATCTGCTCAAGGTCACCTGGCTGGAATGCATCAGACCTTAAGTCTGTAGTGACATAACCTGCACTCCACATCCTTATCAAGGTGAATCCTGCCAGTGAGATCTCCTCTAAAGAAAATGATCCAACATTCACATTTAAGAAATGAAATCCATTTCCCCCAGAATTGTTCTTTTTGTTGGGACTCCCTTGAGAGTGTACCATACCCACACTCTCTCCTCTTCACACAATAAGTATATCATGCCTTTTCCCAATTGCTATGGCCAGAACATCCCCATCAACACTTTGAACTCTCCCACCACTTGAAGTGTTCCTGGGAGGTTCCACCTCTGCTATAAATTGATTGGCAGGCTCTGGAAGCTACTGCAAGCTCACCTAACAATCCTGAGATTGTTGTGGTTACTTCCCTTACTTGTTGCTTTAACTGTGCCTTCCAAAACCCCTGCCTGCATGGTAAAAGGTTCAGTATTCATTTACAAACTTTAGAATACCAAGTTTCCATTTCCTGTCACCTCTTGAAAAGTAATTATTGAGCCGTGGCAGCTGCTGCATGTGCAACCAATAGTGAAACTGTTGCATCTGGAATCCTGGCCAGATGCCTATGACTATTGCTTCTTTACTGAACTTGCTGCACTGTTGCCTAGACTATCTGGATGTCCATCCTTGCTCTATTACTTGCTGTCTGTGAGTCTATTCATTTATAATATGAAGGCTTGAAATGAAAGCCTTTACTCTCTTCAAGTCTCAGTTTTTCTTCTCTATGAAATGGGGAGAACAAGATTGATCAAATATGACCTTTTCTATATTATTTTACTGTTGAACAACTTTGTAGCACTGATTCAAATGTAAAATAATGTAATGCTTACAAAGTACTTGCAGTGATGCTCTTCTACTGTAACTCTCCATTACATAATAGTGATTACTGGAAAAGAACCTCTTTAAATCCAAAATAAAAGCATATCAAATACAATTTGCTTTCTGAAACCATCCACACCCAACCAAAAAAGAAATGAACAATGAAATGAAAAGTTTCATCTTCAGCGAAACTTTTGAAAGCCACATCCTCAATTTACAAGCCCCAAAGAAAGCTTCTATCCACAGTGAAAATTCTAACCAAAGCAAGAGAATAAAGTTGACAGTGAACGAAAAACGCAACACACACCTGCAGGAAAAGCTCCCAAGTTCTCCAAAAGGAAAGGACAAAACCCCAAAGCTCCAAACCAGTAAACTTTTAGTTGCTTGGAGAATATGGAGGCTCTGAGAATGTCTTTGAGTCTTGCTGGTTTCCTCAAAAAGCAGGCATGGTGATGCTGAATGAGATTCCTCGTAGATAAAAGGGGAGAAGATAGTGTTGGTGTTATACCTGTGAACCTTATCAGCTGATGAAAAGTCATATTAAACCAACACAGAGAAAATATGTGAAATACAGGGTATCAGGTCAAGGTAGGCTCTTGACGCTCAAATTATAAACAAAAGTGACTCTTGGCAGCAATAGAAAATGGTGTAAAGCAAGCTGCCTATGAGCTGTCTCCATAGCACAGATCCTTAATAATTTCATGCACTGAGGTCAGTGCTGTGATGCAAAGGAGCCAACATCTGCAGCAAAGGATCTCATGTCTGTGCCATTTCATGTCCCAGCTGCTCCACAACCAATCCAGTTGCCTGCTAACATGCCTGGAAAAGCAGCAGAAAATGCCCTGAGTGCCTGGGCCCCTGCACCAGACCTGGATGAAGCTCCTGGCTTTGGCCTGGCCTAGTCCCTTTGTGATCTGGGGAGTGAACCAGCAGATGGAAGACCTTCTCTCTGTCTCTAACTTTGCCTTTCAAATAACTGAACAACAATATTTTAAAAAAATAATTTTTGCGCACCGACCTTCAGCTAATGGACAGCTGGGAAAGTAAGATCCTGACTGAGACAAGATAGAGCTGCCACATCAGTAGCATAATACTCAGGCAAATACACAAGAACAAAACAACTTAAGAGCCACCCTGACAAGCTTAAGGGAAAAAACAATAGCTTATTTCGTCTCCTGGACATGGAAGACATTCTAAAAATATCTTTTTCATGATAGATGCATTGGAGTTTTTTAAAAAATGGAAGACACAGAAGGATACTAAACGAAAGCTAATCTCAAAAAAAAAAAAAGAATAAGAATCTGTTTCATTAAAATCAGGAAAAAAAAGAATAAAGAATTCTAAAAACAGTAATGAAAGTTTTGAAAAAGCTAAGCAAAACCAAATAGGAAAGAATTATGCTTGTGTTAAGAAAAGTAATTGATATGAATGACAGACAAAAGGTCTCCAATATACCCATGGTGGTATTCTGAAAGAAGACAACAGAATAAATACAAATGGAAAATATTTAATGACTAGAAGATGGCTGCTAGAAAATGGATGCAGAACCAGCAGAAAGATAGATTCAGGTCAAGTTATTATACTTCAAGAACTAAGAATTTAAGGGCAATAAAAGAAAGTACAGTTACAGAAAAGGTGAAAAAGTTGTCTCTGACCACATGGCCATATCCAAAACCAGAGGACAAAGGACCTTAAAGAACATGGTTTAACTCAAGAATTTTGAACACTTGTATTTCCAATAGACAAAGGCAAAATGTTCTCTAACAAGTAAGAATGAAATCACTTGAGCTCCTCAAGACAAAAATCTAACTCAAATCTTGTGATATTCAATTCATTTACATATATAGTACTAAAACTAAGTAGTTATGGGAAAACATGGTTATCTAACACACTATAAAAATTATAAACCATCAAAACAATGGAAATCATATTATGAGCAATTAAAAATCAGGAGAAGGAGAATATAGGGAAAGTAGGCTGACATCTACTTTGCTTATCAGGAAATAAGCACATATTGTCAAATCAAGATAAAGAGGTATCAGAATACTAGAGTTACAAAATTAGCCACCAAGATAATTTAGAACTATATCCTTTTAAACACAAGCAATGCTATATCTACACTTTAGACAAGTAAAAACAAAGAATTCAAAGAAAGTAGAGCATTAAAAAGCAAAGGTTTGATACTGTGGAATGAGATAACTCCTTTAAAACCAACATTAATAGATTTTTATGGATTTTATTTTTACCATTTTTAGTTTTCAAATACTTAAATAGACATCCAATAATTACATATATTTAGAGTGTCATAATATATCCAACAGGATAACTAGAATGGTAGAGAATCCTGTTGGGAAGAGACTCCAGCAAAGAGGAGGTGGAGGGCGTCTTGTCCAGAGTGAACTCTTGCCCAATGACTCCCTGGATGTGCTTTCATGCTGTCCTTGATGATAGCTGAGCATCTGTGCTCTGTCCAGTCAGCTAACCCAGGACAGACAGTACCCCTTATCTATTCCCTATTGCAATAATGCTTTGACCAAATTGCCTCGTTAGCTTCCTTAAACTCTCTGCTTCCAGACATGATCTAATTCTGAGTTGTGGTTGAACTATTGTTTTACTAAGTGTTTAAGAACTGTAACCCTGGAAATAAATTTTGTCAGTTGCCTAAGAGAGCACTGACCCTCAATTTCTTTTCAGTTGCATCTCGTCCCCAGGAATACACAAGGTAAACTTGCATAAAGTGTGGTATGATGTTTCAACATGTATAAGACCAATAATATTTGTCTTAAGAGTATGAAAATAATAAATAACTCTGTAAAAGAAATACATTTGTGATCTAAAAGCAAGACATGGCCACATATAATATGCAATAAATACTTCCAAAACAAAGCAATCAAAGTAATAAAATGATGGCAAAAGCATATCAGACAAACTCAAAGAACACAAATAATAACATTACTGACAAGCAATTCTTATTCAACTTAAGAAAAAATTTATTAAACTATACCGAAAAACAAGGCAGTATACAATTAGAGTAAATTTTGAAAAAATTATTATTGTATTTGTATATCTCAGATGCTAATACTAAAATTTATAAATTAGCAAAAATAAGTTTTAAATTAGAATATAGAATATACCTTTGAACAGACAGGAAAAAGTCAGCTGGCCTATATTGCTCAGTCTGTACCTTATTGGTCAGACTCCCAATTTGGCTTTTCCTAGACCTCACTAGGTAGGATGCAGAGTTCAGTTATTCCTCACTTGCTCAGTTATTAGGGATTTTTCTGCTCAACCACTTAAGACTGTTCTACTCTTCAACTGTCGTTATATGTCTTGTTAGAGTTAAAAACAAAAGAGAAATTCCTTGCATGACAGTTTTTAATACAAATGGATTCTGTCCTAAAGACTAATAATTGATTTATTAGAAAATTATGTTTTTAATTTTGATATTTTATATTTACTTCACACTTCCTGAATTGCATTTTATCATCCATACTATATAATATAAATAGGGCCAGACACTGTGGCCTAGCGGCTAAAATCTTCACCTTGAATGCGCCAGGATCCCATATGGGCGCCGGTTCTAATCCCGGCAGCTCCACTTCCCATCCAACTCCCTACCTGTGGCTTGGGAAAGCAGTTGAGGACGGCCCCAAAGCCTTGGGACCCTGTACCCGTGTGGGAGACCTGGAAGAACTCCTGGCTCCTAGCTTTGGATTGGCACAGCTCAGGCCATTGGGGTCACTTGAGGGGTGAATCATAGGACAGAATATCTTCTCTGTCTATTCTCCTATCTATGTATCTGATTTTCCAATAAAAATAAATAAATCTTTTACAAAGAAATACATAATATAAATAAACATGTTTTTAAAAAGAATTACTTGATTTGGAGATTAAAAAATCACTAGGAAATGAAAAAAAAAGGGAATATAGAATACACATTTGAAAAGCTGATTATCAAAAACTTTCTGTCTTAAAAATAAAAATATAGCTTCTTTACTTTTTAATGGCCCATAAAATACCCAAAATTATCATATTAGGTGACAAAGACAATCTCAATAAATTCCAGAGAGTACCAAGTTTCACAAAGTATACATATCACCTTCTTCTATTAAAGTGCAATGAATAATAAAATGTCATCACAAACAGCAAAACTAGAAAAAGAAACATCCAACATTCAAATATTTGAAAATTCTTTTAACATTTCTTTTACAACAAATCAGAACAGAATTGTCAATTGTCTACAACATATTGCAATGAACAGCTTTTGTATCAATATTTGCAGAACATTCTAAAGCTCTTAAAATTCTTAGCCTTGGATATTTAAACTGTTGAAATAATAAAAATGAGAAGAGATCAACTTTCCATTTAAAATTAAAAAACCAAAAACAATACTTGAGAAAAACAGTAATTATAGGAAAATAGACAAAACAAACCTGATAACTAAATTCAAGAACTGATCCCTTTGAAATAAATAAACAAACAAATATTAGGCAATAAAACAAAATTTTCATGGGATTTTTATCCAAAATCAGATAAACTGCCATAGTAGAAATTTAGACATTTGTTAAATAACTTTTCCATTTAAAAATCATTAGTGCAAGATAGTTTTACAGTTCAGTGTTTTGAACTTTCAAAGAATGGATAACTGCAAGATCACACAAAATACGAACCTCCAGCTCCTCAAGTATAACCTTTACTGGTGCCTGTACTTTCAGAGAGAAAAGGGGTATGGTAATTAACACACACCTACAAATTTATTCTTTCATGTTTTCTTTTTTCAGCTACCACAACACACTTCACTTTCTTCTCTTTATGAGTCAATGTAGTCTTCCTCTTAGCTTCTGCAGGCTTAATTCATTCCTAATGATTTTTTTTTTGTAGTTGCACAATGAATCAGAATAATCTCCAACAGTCATAAACTCATAGTCTTTTATATCACTTCCAGTATTTAGTCAACAGTGAATGATGTGAAAGATGCTACAATAAAATTCTTATAGATCTATCTTTGCAGTTTCCTAAAGATAATTTCCTATAAGCAGAAAGGGTAAGGTCAAGGGTTCAAGACCCTAACATTCGTTTTCTCACTTGTATTACAGGGCAGGAAACCGTGATTGGTAGTTGAAGACAGGAACTGCTACTTCCTTCTTTCTAATTCACAAATTCATTATGCACCTTCCAAAGGGGCAGTTTCCTAGCTGTGCACTTAGAGGCTGGTGTGATGCACTGACGGCGAGGATTCCCAAGAAAGCTTCTCTTGGCAGTCTCAGTCCTGGGTCTTCCAGCTCTTCATGATGCTCTGGGCGATACTACTGGTGCTGGGTGAGTAGATGGCTCAACATGGGCATCGAGTGAGATGGGAGGTCTTCTTCCACCTCAGATGTGGCCATTCTTGGGGCCCAGCTCCAACTGAGAAACCATCCCCACATGAGGAGAGTGTCTTTTCAAACTTTACTGTATGGCTCAGGACTTCCTCTCTAGAGCCTGAAGAAAGTGGTCACAGGTGGAAGAAAACCTTAGCCATAACAGAAAATGAAACTGTAGTGACCACAATTAAGGTTGCCTTTATTTTCTTCAGTAAATACTTGATTAAATCCAGGACAAGTGTTGAGTTTGCTTATTTGTGTTGTCTTTTCCAGAGGAGACCTCTCTCCTCTCTGCAACAGAGATTTTTAAATGTCTGGAATGACAAGGCTAGAGCCTGACGCTGGGCGGATGATGCCTCTTTCTGCATACAAATCCAAACCACAGTGGTAAATGGGAGATTAAGAGCAAGGAATAGGAATAGGGGTGGTGGGAGCAGACCTAGAATATGAGACAGGCAAAGTGTGCAATGCTCTTATCGTGCCTGACTGTTCATAAGTCTCTACCAAATTGGTTGATTTCTACCAAGGTTGAAAACAATTAGAACTCATTATGTTAATTCATCTGTTCAGCAAATACTTTTTACCAATATACATACACAGAGCCCCGCACGATAGCCTGGTGGCTAATCCTTGCCTTGCAACTGCCAGAGTCCCGTATGGACACTGGTTTGTATCCCAATTGTTCCACTTCCATCTTGTTTGTGACCTGGGGTAGAAGTAGAGGATGCACCAACGCCTTGGGACCCTGTACCTGAGCGGGGGACCTGGAAGAGGCTCCAGGCTCCTGGCTTTAGATTGACTCAGTTCCAGTGATTTCAGCTACTTGGGAAGTGAACCAGTGGCCAGAAGATCTCTCTGTGCCGTTTCTTCTCTGTGTAAATCTGCCTTTCCAATAAAAATAAATAAATGCTAAAAAAAAAAAAAGAAGTATCCATACACAACACTGCAGCAATTGCTGACAATATTTGGAATACGTGGAAGGCATGATTTGCTTACGCAGGAAGCTCATAATATACAAGAGTTCTAGTTGAGGCAATGTATAAAAAGCAACTATGCAACAAAATAACTATACAGGCGAAGTTGCCAAAGCATGGTGCAGGCAAATAATGAACTATAGATAATATCCAACTTAAAATGCTTGATGGATGACTCCTTAACAATGGTAAAAAGATGATACCCTTTCAGCAGAAACTAGATTCTGAAATTCCTTCTTTTTCTGTGCAGTGCTCGCATGAGGCTGGGCAGTGGTAATGAACCATGGTTCCCAGTCATTACCGAATCACCAGGGAAACAATCAATACTCCACAGCATGCTACATTGCTAGAGAATTTTTGTTCTTGTGATGTTCATTCATATCCTGGCTTCAATATATCACACAAAACAGTCAATTCTTCACTGTTAAATAGGCTGTGTATTTGGTGCTGTGGCACAATAGACCACCACCTGGGATGCTAAAATCCTGTACTGGAGCACTTGGTCAAGTCCCAGCAGCTCTATAGCTAATCATTTGCCTGCTAACATCCCTGGGAAAGGAGCAGATATTGACCCAATTACTTAAGTCATTGACACACACAAGGGAGACGTGGATATACTTCATAGCTCCTGACTTTGGCCTATCCAAACCCCAGTTATCAAAGCTATTTTAGGAGCAAGCCAGGGGATGGAGGATCTTTCTGTCTCTGTCTCTCCTGCCCTGTTACTCTGTCGTTCAAATAAATAAAATGACTATTTTTAAGAGGCACTGGTTTAGTATCAGTCCCTTCTCTAGACAGCCTGATTATTTTTGTTGTAAGAATGAAATTTATATACAAAACTACTTGAGCAGCAGTAACAGCCATCAAACAGTATAGAGTCAACTAAAACCTCACTATAGAAGCCAGTTCATAAATAAGAGCAGCTCCTGACTCTGAGACAGCCTGATTTTTTTTTTCCATTTTTTAAATTAATATAAAGAGAGAAAGCCAGCATTGCGGTTTTTTGGTTAATTACAACCAAAACTGGTTTTTTGCCAATTGCAACGCCGGCATCCACATGGGTTACAATTCAAGACCAGATGGCTCTACTTCTGATCTAACGCTCTGTCAATGTACCTACTAAAGCAGTGGAAAATGGCCCAAGTGCTTGAACCTCTGTACCCATAGGAGAGATCTGGAAGAACTTCCTGACTCCTGCCTTCATCCTCACAGAGCCCAGTTATTGCAGCCACTTAGAGAGTGAACCAGTGGGTAGAAAATTCCTCTCTCTCTCTCTTTCTCTGTAGCCATGTCATTGCTTTTTTCAAATTTTTCAAAACTATAATTTCAATTTAATTTGTGATCAGAGGCTAATGCATTACTAGCCATAATACCCAACAAGTAAATCTACACAGACCACTGTTCCACAGAGTAGAGACAAGGGTAAAAACAATTGCCCAGTTTTGTTCTTTTACACATTTTGTATCCTATATTAACTACCACATGATTTTTTTCCCACATGATTTTTAAAAACGAGTTTTGTGTTAGATGATTTAAGCAATTGTGGGTTAATGTGAGTTCTGAGGTATTTAAGGTAGGCTAGTCTAAACAATAAAGTTCTGTTAGATGTGTTAAATAGTTTTTTTTTTCTTAACTATTTTCAACCTAAAATGAGTTTGTGAGCTGGTAACCATATTGTAAGTTGAGAAGTATCTTATATACCAAATATAAACACTGTGAGAAGGAGCGGGGTCCAGGAACGGAATCGGTCATGATACAAACCAAGAGGACTCCACCATTGAAAGGTGCATGAATTCCAGAGGTTGGAAGTACAGTCTAGTGTGGCAACGATACAGAAGATAAATAGGGTAACAGCTGAGCACATGCACTTTTGAGTCAAATAAAATCTGGGTTCAAATTCTCAGCCTTGGGATAGGCATAGTGGAATAATAGGTTACTCATTGGCCTCCTTCTCTGGAATCTGATAAGGGTGCCAGTTCAAGTCCCAGCTACCTCACTTGCCATATAGCTCCCCGGTTATGGCCCAGGAAAGCAATGGAGGATATCCTAAGGTTGCAAGCTTTGGACTCAGCCACAACTCATCTGACTGTTGTGACCATCAGCAGTTGGAAGATTCTTTCTCTCCCCCTTTTTTTTTCTGAAACTCTTTCAAGTAAAAATAGCAAACAAATCTTTTTTTTTTTTTTTTAAATTCCATCTCATCATTTATTAGTTACTTAAATAATTTTTATCTGAATAATTGTGATCACAGTACTTATCTCAAGGAATTATTGAGATTTCATGAAACAGTGTAGGTAACTGTATATCACATAGAAATCTCTCAGAGACATAGTAGCTGCTTTTAAAATAATACAAAAGTTATCGTGACCAGGTAATCATCCATTGTTCTTGGATAACTCTTCCATTAGCCCTGTATGGACAGAGACTATGTGTCCCTGACTCACTGCTGGAGGTTCATTGCCTGGCCCTAGCCTATGGTTGACTCTCCAAAAATATTTGCCCAAGAAATCAGCCAAATCTAGAAAATTTCCTCAATTGATAATTCTTCCAATTTTACCTCTTCTCTCTCACCATTACTGAATACTCAAGCCTGTATTCTGCTCTTTTCTAGTTATTTATTCTTATTGAAAAGACAGATATACAGAGAGGAAGATCTTCTGTCCGATGGTTCACTCCCCAAGTGGCCTCAACAACTGGCACTGAGCCAATCTGAAGCCAGGAGCCAGGAGCTTCTTCTGGGTCTCCCACGTGGGTGCAGGGTCCCAAGGCTTTGGGCCGTCCTCAACTGCTTTCCCAGGTCACAGGCAGGGAGCTGGATGGGAAGTGGAGCTGCCAAGATTAGAACCGGCGCCCATATGGGATCCTGGCACATTCAAGGCGAGGTGTTTAACCGCTACGCCATCGTATTGGGACCTCTTTTCTTTTCTTTTCTTTTCTTTTTTTTTTCCATCTTTTCTGACCTAGTTCTTTAATTCAGTATTCAGCATAAATTAATAAAATTCATATATACATATATATATAGAGAGAGAGAGAGAGAGAGAGAAAGAGAGAGAGAGAGAGAGAGGATATTTGGCCCAGTGGTTAAGACATCATTTGCAGTTCTCACATCCCTTATCATAATTCCTGGATTCATATGGATTCATATCTCAGCTCCACACCCAATTTCAGCTTCCTAGTAATGCACAACCTGGAGACAGTAAGTGATGGTTCAAGTATTTGAGTCCCGCACACCCACCTATGAGGCCTGTGCTGAGTCCTGGACCCTGGCTTTGGCATTTTTGCAGTCACTTGAGGGGTGAAGTAGCACATAGAAGGTTCTCTCTCTCTCTTTCCTAGATACTGCTGTAGGTTCTTAGTGATAATCAATGGACACAAGATAAATCCCTTCTCTTACAGGCCTTGCTTTCTAGAGAGGAGATAGTACTCAAGCAGATAAGATAAATAGGTTTTTAAAAATCTAAATAATTTGGATAAACATATTAAAGAAAGGTATATTTGGCTAGTTCTTCTTGACCTCCCTTCTAACAAGTCTCTCTCTCCCTTCCCCTGAGTCTCCCGACTGCCAAACTGTTCCATCTAAGTTCCAAATTTCAACCTTGTCCTACTGCTACTTAAAATGTTTCTTTCCATGGCTTCCGGTGGCTTTTGTAATAAAATTAGCACTACTGACTTGACCTCTGCATGCGTCGTTAATCATTTTTCCCCCATTACTCCATACCTTCTGGACACCCATTCATTCCTGAACATTCATGTCATTTCTTCACAGCTGGGTCCTTGCTGCCTTGGTTGCCCTCCCTATCATCTCCTTTACACAAACTCTGACCTTCACCTCACTTCACTGTTCTCATTCACAAATTCTCTCCAATAGCAGCTCTTTCACGTACCTTACATGGTCCACCCACCATTGTCAACAGAGATTCCACGTATATTTCTGTTATTGCACTTACAACCTGGCTTATAGCTATATGACTTCATGTCATGTTTGTGTCTTTCTCCTGCCAATTTCTAAAAAAAAAAAAAAATTCGTTCGTTTATTTATTTGCTTGTTTGAAACGAGAAAGAGAGAAAAGAGATTTTTCTGTTGGTTCACTCCCCAAATGCTTGCAGCAGTTAGGGAGGGACAAGCCAAAGCTAGGAGCCTGGAACTCCATTCTGGGTTCTCACGTGGGTGGTTGGGGCATGAATGCTTAAACCAGCTTCCACTTCAACATTAGCAGGAGTTTAGAGATAAAACAAGGCAGCCAGCACTCAAACCAGCATTCCAATATAGACATCCAATCCACCATGGCACCAGACCTGCCATGCAATGTCCACGTAGCAGATATCCCTTTTTATTAATTTTAGTATTCAAAATGTAATGCCATAGTATATTTAGATATTCAATAAATAATTATTAAATTACTTAAATGAATTCTAATGGAAGGAAGAAACAATAATCATGGATAAGGGTGAAAAGCAGCTATTACCTTGCTCCGAGTTGATCTCTGGTTTTTTTTTTCTTTCAGCTCCCATTGGTGGACACTGTGGTGAGTTTTCTTTCTTTTGCTTTCAATGTCTCTGGAGAAGACTGTTGTCTTAATAGTGTGCGACATTTGCAACAGCTGCCTTGATGACTGTAATGTCTCCTGATATTGTTGTTCATTTGTTTCTTTTTTTGTTTTTTGTCAAGGCCAAGTGACAGTGGTATCTGATCTCTTGGTGTCACAAAGGGCCAGAATAAGCTCATGATCACCCTGTGTCCTTCCCTGGGCATGGCTCTGTGTGCACAATTAGCAAATAGTCTTGTTCAGTAAAAGCCGGGCATCTACTATTGCAAACGGATCCTGCTTTGCCAAGCAAGACGTCTTCAACTCCATAATAAATGTATAAGACACAGGATAGCATACTGTCTGATCAGCAAGCCATGAAAACTCTGAAAACATCCCAAAGCAGAAATGCCAGAAGCAGTTTTGCATCCCCTGTAGTTTAGAAACAAAATCCTCCATGAAATGTGTGGAACCAGAACATCCAACATGCGAGCCCTTAAACAGAAAGAAATGTACAAATTGGTAGAGAAGCAAAACTGTCTATATCACACATTTAAAAAAAAATTCTCACTCACCAATATCATTATTTTGGGTAAGAAATTTTTTTGGCTATTTAAAGATCCAACAATAGCAAAAATTTTCTTTCTTTTTTTTCTTTTCATTTCTCTCTGTCTCTGTCCATCTCTCTCTCTCTTTCTCTCTCCACACCCTCCCTCTTCTACAGTCCTCCTCTGATTCAAAATCAGCTTATCCAGCTATACCTTGTCTAGATTGTTTCTGGATTCCAGTGAGTAAATTGTCCATTCCTTGCTCTGCCACAATTAGTGATGATGGGATTTTTCTAGGTGATCAAGTCCTTATCTGTGAAATGAAGGAGTCAGGTAAATTGATCTCTTGAGCTTTTCTCAGGACACAATTCTTAAAATAACGTAATTTTTTTTAGAGGAAGAGTAAAATCGCAATTTTAACAATATCTTTGAAAATTTTTTCAAGTTTATGAGCATGATGAAATGGAAGCCAGGGTCATTTTTTTGTTGTTGTTTTTGGATCCACTTCTGCATTGGGAAAACTAACCATTGGCATTTTACAGTGTATCCTGATGTCATTGCCATGTTGAAATCATTTTGTTGGTGACCATTGGCTGAGCAGTCATTCACTCTCCCTAGGAGGAAATGAGTCTTCCTAGCTGATTCATATCCTGCCCAGAAGACTCTGTAGTAATTCTGCAGTCCAATTTTCACTGATCATTGCAGCCCAAACCACAAACTCCTCCATCTCAGATTCATTTTCTCTTCCACAGAAACTATACCCCAGTCTTTTATTTCCCTCGATCCTAAATGGACCGTCAACTTTGAAGGAGAGACCGTGAGACTGACTTGCAATGTAGTTCATCGCTATTTATCCTGGAAAACAACATGGTATCATAAGCAAATTACCAAGACAGTAACGATGACCTCTGGAAGAATCTTCCAGGCCCGTGAGTCTGGAGACTACAGATGCCAAGTTACTGACTCAGCTCTGAGTAGCTCTGTGCACTTGGTCTTTTCTAAAGGTGAGAAAGAACTAAAAGGAAAACTTCAGAAATCATGT
Source organism: Ochotona curzoniae (assembly GCF_017591425.1). NCBI lineage: Eukaryota > Metazoa > Chordata > Mammalia > Lagomorpha > Ochotonidae > Ochotona > Ochotona curzoniae. The sequence goes on from NW_024467100.1 coordinate 9,392,570, forward strand.
CCAATCAATTTTTCCTTCCTAGTTGTGAAATAACCTGTGAGTAAACTTTTATATCCCAAATTGCAATTAGATTACATGAAAATGAAAAAAAAAAAACACCATAAAGTATCTGGGACAAAACCTATTGTAATTGTAATTGTTATGCATGAACAGCTGAGGATGATAGATTAAACATATAAACACAATTCTACTCGATCTGGGTTTGATCAGAGTCAAATCCTGGGTACCTTTTTAATCAAGCAGACACTAGTGATTGGATAAAACCCTATAGGGTGAAATAGAAGAATTTTCATTTTCTCAGCAGCTGCTCAAGTAAAATGAAATCTAAAGTCACTTATGTGAATGGTTTCTGAATCTTTGTGTAGTTTTGATCCATATTATTTAATTTGAATAATTCATAGCATGCAGATGTTTTGTATTAAAGATCTGGATAAGGGTTGGCACTCTGGCTTAGCAGGTCAAGTACTGACCTCCCATGTAAAGTCCTGAGTGCTCCACTCCTGATCTAGCTCCCTGCTAATTTCCCTGGGGAGGCAATGGAAGATGGCCCAAGTACTTGGGCCCCTGCACCCAGGTGGGCAATCTGGAAGAAGCTCTTATATTCTGGCTTCAGATCAGTCGATCTGCAGGCTTTGTAGCCATTAGGGGAGTGAACCAGCAGATGAAAGAACTCTGTCATTTTTCTCTGTAATTTAGCCTTTGAAATAAACACAAAGATCTTTTTTCAACAAGCTCTATATAGATGACAGGTAGGTTAGCACAGTAAAAGTCAGAGAAAGGAAGAAACATTTTGTTCTAAAAATCGCTGCTTTGAAGTTGCAGCAGTGTTATCATAGTTACAATGCTCTTTAATTTGCAAATCAGAAAGCAGCACAGCACCAAGACGTGAAAAACACATTTATGTGATTCATCTAACAATTTCCCTCTAAGGAAACAGCTACTGAAACAATCATGAGCATTATCCCTCAAAATGCAGGATCCCTAATGTTCAAGAATAGAAGACTTAGGAAGTAAACAGAATTGGTGTTGTTGAGAATCATGTTCAATTAATGACATAGAAAAGTGTTCATAGCATGGTAAGTTACAGACAGATTATCAAGCCTGTAAATATCAACTCATTCCATAATAAGAAAAACATACATGAATTATTATCTACATAAATAGATGAAAGAAATTTGAAAAAAAACTGAGTGTTGAGATGATGGGTGATTTTACTCACATTTCTGCTTTTCAACTTTTCTAAAAGTACATGTGTTCATTTTACAGTCAGGAAAAAAGGATGATTTTCCAATAATCCTTCCTTATGTTCCTGTTCCTATAAAAATCTGATCTGAATAACAATGAAAAGGAAAGAGGGGAAATGGAATGAACCAAATAACTTGTCTTATGATTTCTGTAGCTTCGCTGATTCTGCAGGCTCCACCTGCTGTTTTTGAAGGGGACCTTGTGATTCTGAGGTGCAAATCAAGAGTAGAAGCAGCAGCGTCTACAAAGGCAATTAACAAGAATCGTAAACATCTGGAATTTCTTGGTGAAAGTTCTGAGTTCCACATTCATAATGCAAGTCTGAAAGACAATGGTGACTACCATTGCACTGAACTTAGGAAAGAGTGTTGTAATGCTTCCTCCAACACAGTCAAAATCCAAGTCCAAGGTAAAGCCATCATGGTTTGGGGAGGGGATTGGTCAAAAGGACGGTCCCTGGGGTTGTTATAGAAGACAAAGGTGCATTGAAATACTATTGAACCTCTGGGCCCATTCCTGTGGGGAACAGACAAAGTTTGCCCATGCGCGGTGGTAAGAGGGGTTAGGAATCAAACATGACACCCCTTTGCTTGTTTCTGCCATACATTTTGTCTGTATGTGCTGAGAATGACGTGTTTTCCACCAGAGCAGTTCCAAGTCTCACTGCTCTGGGGTGCTTGTGATCTTTCTCTCCAGAGCTGTTTCCAAGACCTGTGCTGACAGCCAGTTCCAGCAGGCCTGTAGAAGGGAACCCATTGACCCTGACCTGTGAGACCCAGCTCCCTCCCCAGAAGTCACATGTTCAGCTCCAGTTCCGTTTCTTCAGAGAGAAACAGACCCTGGGATCAGGCTGGCAGAGATCCACAGAGCTCCAAATACCTGCTGTTTGGAAAGAAGACTCAGGAAGCTACTCATGTGAAGCAATGGGTTCCTCCATTGAGAAAAGCAGTCCAACATTATCAGTTCAAGTACAGAGTGAGTATGTGTGGGTTCTAAGATCACCCCAGGCATGGGGTTTTAAGTTGGCCACTGGTTCACATAAAATGTTTCCCCTATGTGTAGAAAAGGGAGTTGAATGAAAAGAAAGACCTCAGTTTTCAACAGCTCTTAGGAGAGGTAAGAACAAGTGAAGTCCAGCAAAAGAAGGGTTTTTCCCCCTTTTCTTTACTTTAATGTCATTAGATACAACTCTCTTTTGTCTCTGAACTCTCTGGTTCCCTGACATATTTTTCTGCTAAGCATGTAGGTGTCAGCAGTGGGCATGGCAGAGCCCTCTGGCAGGCTTCAATAGACCCTGTACAACCTTAAAGACAAACTCACAAAATGCTAAGAGCTTAGTGGCGAGAGCTGGAGAACAGGAAAACTAAAGGACAGTGGCTTGGGGAACAAACCATTCCAACTTCATGCCATTAGGGGTAGGCCTATATCCATTGTCACTTCTTCCTACATTACTAAATGTGTATAGGTTCTCAAACATAACAGCTAACCGCTGGCCAAATGCTTTTCCAGCTTAAATTTGGTCTGTTTCATGAAAAATCTGGTTGAGAATTTGGAAAAGATGCATAATCTGGTATACACACTTTACTAAGTGAACAGGAAACAGAATTGACAGCTTTCCCTTAAGTAACTCTCGTTTTTAGTCAGAAACAACATTAGTGATCTTTCTGGCAGATGCAGCTGCCAGATGTTTCTTAGAGCATTGATTTAAGGAAGAAAAAGTTGAAGAAGATGGGGCAGGTGGAGGAAGTTACCCAACAGTTATAACACAGTAACTCCTAACTTAAACTCTCCCTCAACATAACTGATAGAACAACAAGCTCCAGTTCTTATTCCCCTCTCTTCAGTCACCTTTTATTGGCCATCAAGTCCTCAGCATAACTCAAAAAGGCACCACTCTAAGCCGTACTCATTGTACAAAGCCACATCCATCTCAGATGTGTGACCTTTATATCTCAGATTTTCCTGCTCAGGGGAACTGTCCTGGCTCTATCCCCTTTGACTAACTGATGCATGAAGGGTTGGGATGTATTTCCTCAAGAGCAAATGTACTGCATGTGCCAATGGTTCATTTGACACTGAACCCCTGGACACAAGCCTCCCTGTCCCATTAACGCCTTCATCATTTTCCCCAACTACGGTGCATTAGCCATCATTTCTGTACTGCTCTTCAGGTTGGATAAGTAGATATGGAGCAAGGTAGGCAGAGTTACCTCTGTGTCTTATGCCTCTCTGTGTAAGAGCAGAGGGCCTGTCTAGCCAAGGAGGGACCACACTCTCCTATTTCCTCCCTCTTCCCAGGCCAGCTTTCCACATGACATCATTAAATATAACCTGTGATGTTTTCTGCCCATGAATAACCTGCTGCTAACCATGCCATACGTCATCTTTATTCCTTTAGGAGCTGCTGTCAAAGTCCAAGTACACACTGTCCCAGCCTCAGAGTCAGTGTTCGAAGGGCAGGAGCTGGTGCTCATCTGCTCAGTAGAGGGCATCCGTGGGCCCATCACAGTGTCCTGGTACAAAATATCAGGCAGAAAAAGAACTAAAATTCAGGATTCACAAGCAGCAGAATTCAAGATCTTGGAGGTGAAAAGCAGCGATGCCGGAACGTATACCTGTGAAGCCAACAATAGTCATTATCACTATGACGTCAACAAGCCAGTAACCATCAAAGTAAAAGGTGGGTCCTGGCAGGTATCACCTGAGGAATGGATTATCAAGACACACACCAACACCATAAGTTTGGGAGAGGGAGGTGGATATTGGTGGTTATCAATAACAAAGCTCTGGAAAACCTACCAGCAGTTAGCCGAAGATTAGTACAGGGAGTTAGGGACAGAAGGTACTGCAGAAAAATGGGAATTTCTGGAAGCTCTTAGAGAAAGGCATAAAGAAAATGTCTGTGAATTTGGCATATGTCCAAACATATCATTTTTCCTAATACTTTGTTAGTTTAAGTAAGCAATGCTTGGAAATCAGATTCCTACAGAGACAGAATTTCCTTCAACCATCTCCTGTCTTCATAGCACTCTGGGAAGGAACCTGGTGCCCAGACAGTGGCCTGGGGAGCCAACCAGCAACGAGAGGCCACTCTCTGTCAGAGGGAGCTAAAGAAGTAAGCTAACCTGGCCAGTAGGATCAGTCAGGGCCAGGTTGTGTCCCCCACAAGCTCAGAACTTCATCTACAGAAGTTCTTGCCTCTTCCTGATCTTTGGTCTTCTCCTCTGTAAACAGAGAAGATCAAGGTTGAGGGAGATAGGCGTACTGGAGGAGATGTTAGAAGGCTGTGTATTCTAGAGGACATAAGTCTAGGGCAGAGCCCTGAGGCCAACACAGCTGGTAAGAAAAACAAAGGTTAGGGACTGACAATATTCAGAATGATGTGTGCAGGAGGGGCAGCTCCTTTGTGGTCACAGGGCAGTGGAAAGTGGGCAAAGAAGGGAGTTGTACAGCTAGCAAGCAGCAGGAACAGAGACTTCATCCCCAACAGCATCCTCTCCATAAAAGAGTAAGCAGCTGCATAATAACTAGGCAATCCCAGAGGGCAGGAAGGAATAGAGTTGAAAGCCCAGCACTACAGCCAAGATGGAGCTCATGTGAGATGCTTGAGAGAGGTGAGGAGGAGGGTCACTGTCCTGTCCTGAGAGTCCATGGGACTGCGCTGGACACAGTGCTTGGGCACTGGCCATGGACTGAAAGTGACAAAAAAGGGGCAGAAGTAACTCTTCTCTGATTTTCTTTCCTTCAGTGCCAGTGTCTCAGCCTGAGCTGACTCTCAGAACTCGAAGGGACTTGGTTCTTGAGGGAGACACAGTGACACTTTACTGCAAAAATTTGAAAGGTTCTCTCCCAATTGTGTACCAGTTTTATTGGGAAGATGTTTTTCTGAAGAAGATAAAGACTTTCTGGAAAGAAAGTTCTCTCAGCATCTCTTTGACTGCAGAGCATTCTGGAAACTACTACTGCACAGCTGACAATGGCCTGGGGCCCCAGAGGAGTAATGCAGTGAGCCTCACTGTCACAGGTAAGCCTTGGATTTCTGCCACTCATGCATTCCTGGCCCAGTTCCCTCTCTCCAAGGCCTTCAGAAGTGTGCTCTAACCTTCCAAGCACTTCCGTGTCTTCCTCTGGCCAAGCCAATGCCCTGCTCACAACATGCCAGCTCTTGGAAACACCTCCCTGCCTCTTCATGTCTTGTCCCTTCTGCAGCCCAATCATCCCACCCTGATTGTCAGCACAGTAGCTTTCTCTCTCCTTTTACCCCAACTTCTGAGGAGCTGTTTTTCTCTTGCTCTGCATGATTTGTATTCATTAAACTGATTTCAGTAACTACATCATCAGTTCCCTGGTGCACAGAGGTGTTCCCTATCCATGTCATATCTGACATTGATTATTGCCACTGTTCAAAGTGATGTGAGATATAAAGATAGACAGAAAGTCTGTAACCACTCCAGAGATCTCCCTCTGACTCAGGTATTTTAAGAATTGATTTGGCAGTGATGGAAAAGAGTCACACATAAGGAATGGACAACAAGCACCAGCAGACACATTTATCTCTGCATGCTTGGATTAATGCCTTCACAGCTATTAAGGCAGTTCAGATAGTTATGATAGGTAAGTTAAAGCAGTTTCTGTTAACCATTCAATGTCAGTTTTGCACCATCTTGTGTGGCCAAATTTCAGGCAAACAATGTAATCTGGACCTGAACTTTTGGCAGTGGAACCAGTCTTAGCTAAGCCTGAAATTTGACTCAATTCCCTCTCTTGTAAAACACTAAAGCCTGGCTATAGATAAGCCAGAATCCATTCTTTCTACAACAGTACGTGCAAGAGTGTAAAGGGAAGGACCAGGAGATGTTGCAGAGAATCATCAGATGAAAGAAATAGACAGGCATGTTCCTGACATCCCAAGGCCCAAGAAGATCAGTGATGATGACAACACTATTTAAGGCACCAAGAAATGTGTAAAGTTCTACACAATGACTTGTTCATTCACCTAGTACAGAATGCCCTTATAGATTATGTATACCAAACTATACTGATGGCTAAGGACATATCACACTAAGCTAATATGCCCTGTATACAGGGATCTAATGGCAGGTACAGATGAGGGACAGAGCCAGCACTAATCTGAGCAATAGAAGCCCCTGAAAGAGGCATCCCAATCTGAGATGGAAGATGGGGAGATTTTCCAGGAGAATGTGCATATGATTTGAAACCCGAGGATGAATAAGAGCATCTCAGGAGAACAGGGGAGGTATTGAGAGAAGGAAACTGCACTCCAGATAGAAGCATGTCCCCAAGAGTCACATGCGTGACATTGAACAGACCACCACCCTTATTGTTGACCCTTATAGCCAAGGATTATAGTTTCAAGATATTTTACACAATCCTTCTCATTTAAAATATTGCCTCTGACCTCTATATCTATGAATATGCTCCTAGTATCCCCATTGTTCTATCGTTCTGCTTCCAGTAAACTTAATTTTTAATAATCTCTTTCATTTTGCTTGACACAGCAAAAGCTCTTCCTTGGCTTTAGAAAGCAAGAAGGAACTGAGAGGGTGAGAGGGTGAGTCCAGTAAAAGGGAGATAAGGAACTTCTTAACCTGAAGTCACCATCTGTGCAAAAGGGGGATCCAAGAAAGAGAAGAAACTAGAAGTCTAATAGGAAAGGAACAGACTGGAAGACAAGGCAGAGTTGTAGGGCATCTATGTGGTGTTCTGGGATGCCCTGTGGAAAGGTGGACAACAGAAACAAACATTTGCACAGATCATGGGATGAAACCGACAGGAAGATGCACAAGTAACTGTTGACTAATTTTTCTCTCCTTCAGTGCCTGTCTCTCAGCCTGTCCTCACCATCAGCACAGCCCGGGCCCAGGTAGTCGAGGGAGACTCTGTGACACTTCACTGTGCAACCAGGAGAGGCTCTCCCCCTGTTCTGTACCGGTTTTATCATAAGGATGTCCCCTTGTGGATGAAGTCAATCACCTCTGAAGAACGAGCATCTTTCAACTTCTCTGCAACAGCAAATCATTCTGGAAACTACCACTGCACTGCTTCCAACAGCCTTGGTACCCAGCACAGTGAACCAGTGAGTCTCTCCATCACCGGTACGCCCTGGATTTTCACTAATCCCAACCTCTCTGTTGCCAACCCCTTTAGAAAGTTTCCACTTGGACAAGCCAGCACAATCTGCATAGCCCCTGAAAGCATCCCAATCTGAGTGTGGTTTCCAGTGTGATAGATACCTGTTGGCCTAGGTCCTCATTCGATCTTCACACAGACCTCTAAGAAAGTTCAGTATTGCAGTGTCTGCTACAACTTTCCAATTGCCTGGGTCACTGCCTGAGTCACGGTTCTAACTAGTCTAACTTCAGTTGAACAGCCCAGCTTCAGAGCCTCCACTCACCACTGAGAAACTTATTCATGGACTTTTCTATATTTTCTAGACAAATTTATCTAGTTAGTTAGTGAATGAGTTAGTTGTTTTTAAAAGCTGAATGCCAGAGAAAGAAGAAAACAACAGTCAAATGGAGGGAGAGAGGATCTTCTAGGCACTGACTCACTCCCCAAAAGCTAGAAGAGCTGGGGCTAGACCAATCTGCAGCCAGAAGACCGGAGCTGCATTTGAGTCTCCCATGGGAGTGGTAGGGGCTCAAGCCCTTGGACCATATTCTGTTGCCTTTCCAGGTGCATTAACAGGGAGCTGGATTGAAAGTGGAGTAGCTGGAACTCAAACGCTCAACCTTGAACTCAGATATGAGATGCTGGTGTTGCAGGTGGCAGTTCAACCTTCCACACAACAATGTCAGCCACAAATGGGCTATTCTTAAACCAACTGCCAATCTCCATTAAACAATTTATGACCAAGACAGGAGGGTCACAAGGACAACACTAGATATGCTAAGTTATACTTATGAAAGAAAGTAACTTAACGTGCAGCACAAAGTTTCCCAGGGAGTCAATAGAGATGAAAAATGTGTTGCTCAACTTGTTGAGGTAACCAGGCATCAGAAGACCTAAATTCTCTCTCTGGCTATGATGATAGGTGCTTCATGCTTTGTACAAGGCATTTAAACTTTATCTCAGTGTCATCGTTTTATACTGAATGTCATATAAGGCAATTAGCAAGATCCTTTGGAGCTCCAGAATTCTGTTATTTGATTTGAGATAGGAGGCCAAAGCTAAGAGTTCATGAAACCTGAAGGAAAAAGAGGAAGATGAAAAACACTTATCAAAGTCCCAAACAATGTCCTCTAGTTCCATCCAAATTGATACAAATGACAGTATTATACTCCTCTTTATGGATGAGTGAATAATAATTCACTGTGTGTATATAACATGTTTCTTTATCCATTCATGAGATAATGAACACAGGTTGATTCCATATCCTAACATTGTGAACAGTGCTGCCATCAATGTGTGACTGCAGAGGTTTCAATTCATCTGCTGATTTCAGTTTCTTTAGATACATATCCAGTAGAGAGCCAAATTATGCAACAGATGTATTTCCAGTTTGGGGGGAAATTTGATGCAGTTTTATTTCCACCAACAGTTTCAGGGTTCCCCTTTCTCTGCAACTCCACCAGCTTTTTTTTTTTTTTTTTGAGATTTATTTATTTTTATTTGAAAGGCAGATATACAGAGAGGAGGAGTGACAGGAAGATTTTCTTTTCAATGGTTCACTCTCCGAGCGGCCACAATGGCTGGAGCTAAGACAATCCAAAGCCAGGTGTCAGAGGCTTCTTCCAAGTCTCCAACACAGGCACAAGGTCCCAAGGCTTTGGGCCATCCACAACTGCTTTCCCAGACCACAAGCAGGGAGCTGGATTGGAAGCAGGACTGCTGTGATTAGAAAAGGTGCCCAAATGAGATCCCTGCACGTTCAAGATGAGGACTTTAGCCACTAAGCGATCACACTGGGCTCCTTCATTAGCTTTTGTAGTTTTGGTAATAGCCATTCTAACGTGAGTGATATCTAATTGTGATTTTTGATTGAATATCTCTGAAGGTCAATTATACTAAGCATTTTTTTCACATATTTGTTGTCCATTTAAATAAATGAATATCCATGCCATATGCCCATTATTTTAAAAATCAGGTTGGATTACTTCTGGTTGAGTTGCCTGAGTTTCCTGAATAATCTGGAAGGTAACTTTTTCTTGAATGAAGAATTTGAAAATATTTTCCCCTTCCAAAATGCAGATTTTCTCTGCAGTCTGTTGATTGTTTCCCTTGCTGTGCAGAAACGTTTCAGTGCAATATAATGCCCTTTGTAATTGGTGATTTTGCTTTTATGTTCCTATCTAGAAAGTTTTCCCCAGGACTTATGTTCTGACTAATTTTTCCCACGTTTTCTTCCAATAGATTCATGACATTTGATCTTACTTAAATCTTTCATCCACATAGGTTGATTCTTGTATACGATAGATGGGAATCTGGGTCCCTTTTTTCTATAAATGGATATCTGGTTTTCCCAAAGCCTTTGACAGAAGAAACTTTCCTTTCTCTAAAGTGTGCTCCTACTGACATCCTAAAAAATCTGTTGCCTATAGAAATGTGATTCTCTGTTATTTTACACACTGGTCTGTGTGTCTTTTTATGCCAATATCAAATTGTTTTGGCTACAACAGCCTTGTTGTATGTTTTAAGTCAGCAATAATGAAGGTCTGGCCTTACTTTAGTATAGAGGCCTTTGGGCAGACAATTAGGTTGAGTAACTAGCACAGAGAAAAACAGGGTTGGTCAGTAGCAGGAGGAACTTGAGAGCAACAACAACAACAACAAAAGAAAACCAAAACAAACAAACAAAAAACAAGAGGTACTGAGTCTCTCAGCAGATGACTCAGCCCTGGGGTCCAGGCAGGATCCAAAGTCCCTTTGCTACATCACTCCCAGTGTCAGGAGTATTGTGTCCCTGTCTAATGGAGCTTGGATGCAGAGTTATGGAGGCAGTCTAGCCAAGCATGGTTCAAAGCCTCGGCCTGCTGATGTGGAACTAGGAGCAGAGGTCTTAGGGCTTAGTCTATCACAGATTGTCACATAGAAAACAACCTGATGCGGGTTTCAAGTCCAAGATATGGACTTTAATTCCCTCAGGCAGGCAAAACAACGGCATCACTCTCCATCATAGGCCACCTGAAGCTGGGGAAGGGGATATGCAATCAACTCTACTTCTCTGTTCTTTAAGCATCTTTTGTATTACACCAGAATCAGCTCTGTGGTTTATCCTTATCACGATGCCTTGGTGCATAAATGGCCATGGACTGATAGTGGCAGAAAGAGGCAGAAGTAACTCTTCTCTAATTTTCTTTCCTTCAGTGCCAGTGTCTCAGCCTGAGCTGACTCTCAGAACTCGAAGGGACTTGGTTCTTGAGGGAGACACAGTGACACTTTACTGCAAAAGTTTGAAAGGTTCCTCCCCAATTGTGTACCAGTTTTATTGGGAAGATGTTTTTCTGAAGAAGATAAAGGCTTTCTGGAAAGAAAGTTCTGCCAGCATCTCTTTGACTGCAGAGCATTCTGGAAACTACTACTGCACAGCTGACAATGGCCTGGGGCCCCAGAGGAGTAATGCAGTGAGCCTCACTGTCACAGGTAAGCCTTGGATTTCTGCCACTCATGCATTCCTGGCCCAGTTCCCTCTCTCCAAGGCCTTCAGAAGTGTGCTCTAACCTTCCAAGCACTTCCGTGTCTTCCTCTGGCCAAGCCAATGCCCTGCTCACAACATGCCAGCTCTTGGAAACACCTCCCTGCCTCTTCATGTCTTGTCCCTTCTGCAGCCCAATCATCCCACCCTGATTGTCAGCACAGTAGCTTTCTCTCTCCTTTTACCCCAACTTCTGAGGAGCTGTTTTTCTCTTGCTCTGCATGATTTGTATTCATTAAACTGATTTCAGTAACTACATCATCAGTTCCCTGGTGCACAGAGGTGTTCCCTATCCATGTCATATCTGACATTGATTATTGCCACTGTTCAAAGTGATGTGAGATATAAAGATAGACAGAAAGTCTGTAACCACTCCAGAGATCTCCCTCTGACTCAGGTATTGTAAGAATTGATTTGGCAGTGATGGAAAAGAGTCACACATAAGGAATGGACTAGAAGCACCAGCAGACACATTTATCTCTGCATGCTTGGATTAATGCCTTCACAGCTATTAAGGCAGTTCAGATAGTTATGTTAGTTATGTTAAAGCACTCTCTGTTAAGCCTTGAATCTCAGTTTTGCACCATCTTGTGTGGCCATATTTCAGGCAAACAATGTAATCTGGACCTGAACTTTTGGCAGTGGAACCAGTCTTAGCTAAGCCTGAAATTTGACTCAATTCCCTCTCTTGTAAAACACTAAAGCCTGGCTATAGATAAGCCAGAATCCGTACTGTTTTACAACAGTACGTGCAAGAGTGTAAAGGGAAGGACCAGGAGATGTTGAAGAGAATCATCAGATGAAAGAAACAGACAGGCATGTTCCTGACATCCCAAGGCCCAAGAAGATCAGTGATGTTCACAACACTGTTTAAGGCACCAAGAAACATGTGAAGTTCTACACAATGACTTGTTCATTCACCTAGTACAGAATGCCCTTATAGATTATGTATACCAAACTATACTGATGGCTAAGGACATATCACACTAAGCTAATATGCCCTGTATACAGGGATCTAATGGCAGAACAGATGAGGGACAGAGCCAGCACTAATCTGAGCAATAGAAGCCCCTGAAAGAGGCATCCCAATCTGAGATGGAAGATGGGGAGATTTTCCAGGAGAATGTGCATATGATTTGAAACCCGAGGATGAGTAAGAGCATCTCAGGAGAACAGGGGAGGTATTGAGAGAAGGAAACTGCACTCCAGATAGAAGCATGTCCCCAAGAGTCACATGCGTGACATTGAACAGACCACCACCCTTATTGTTGACCCTTATAGCCAAGGATTATAGTTTCAAGATATTTTACACAATCCTTCTCATTTAAAATATTGCCTCTGACCTCTATATCTATGAATATGCTCCTAGTATCCCCATTGTTCTATCGTTCTGCTTCCAGTAATCTTAATTTTAAATAATCTCTTTCATTTTGCTTGACACAGCAAAAGCTCTTCCTTGGCTTTAGGAAGCAAGAAGAAACTGAGAGGGTGAGGGGGTGAGTCCAGTAAAAGGGAGATAAGGAACTTCTTAACCTGAAGTCACCATCTGTGCAAAAGGGGGATCCAAGAAAGAGAAGAAACTAGAAGTCTAATAGGAAAGGAACAGACTGGAAGACAAGGCAGAGTTGTAGGGCATCTATGTGGTGTTCTGGGATGCCCTGTGGAAAGGTGGACAACAGAAACAAACATTTGCACAGATCATGGGATGAAACCGACAGGAAGATGCACAAGTAACTGTTGACTAATTTTTCTCTCCTTCAGTGCCTGTCTCTCAGCCTGTCCTCACCATCAGCACAGCCCGGGCCCAGGTAGTCGAGGGAGACTCTGTGACACTTCACTGTGCAACCAGGAGAGGCTCTCCCCCTGTTCTGTACCGGTTTTATCATAAGGATGTCCCCTTGTGGATGAAGTCAATCACCTCTGAAGAACGAGCATCTTTCAACTTCTCTGCAACAGCAAATCATTCTGGAAACTACCACTGCACTGCTTCCAACAGCCTTGGTACCCAGCACAGTGAACCAGTGAGTCTCTCCATCACCGGTACGCCCTGGATTTTCACTAATCCCAACCTCTCTGTTGCCAACCCCTTTAGAAAGTTTCCATCTTCACCCCAGCCAACCTGATCCCCACTCTTGTCTCTCCTCTCAGTGTGATACCTACCTGTTGGCCTAGGTCCTCATTCGATCTTCACACAGACCTCTAAGAAAGTTCAGTATTGCAGTGTCTGCTACAACTTTCCCATTGCCTGGGTCACTGCCTGAGTCACGGTTCTAACTAGTCTAACTTCAGTTGAACAGCCCAGCTTCAGAGCCTCCACTCACCACTGAGAAACTTATTCATGGACTTTTCTATATTTTCTAGACAAATTTATCTAGTTAGTTAGTGAATGAGTTAGTTGTTTTTAAAAGCTGAATGCCAGAGAAAGAAGAAAACAACAGTCAATGGAGGGAGAGAGGATCTTCTAGGCACTGACTCACTCCCCAAAAGCTAGAAGAGCTGGGGCTAGACCAATCTGCAGCCAGAAGACCGGAGCTGCATTTGAGTCTCCCATGGGAGTGGTAGGGGCTCAAGCCCTTGGACCATATTCTGTTGCCTTTCCAGGTGCATTAACAGGGAGCTGGATTGAAAGTGGAGTAGCTGGAACTCAAACGCTCAACCTTGAACTCAGATATGAGATGCTGGTGTTGCAGGTGGCAGTTCAACCTTCCACACAACAATGTCAGCCACAAATGGGCTATTCTTAAACCAACTGCCAATCTCCATTAAACAATTTATGACCAAGACAGGAGGGTCACAAGGACAACACTAGATATGCTAAGTTATACTTATGAAAGAAAGTAACTTTTTAGAGACAGAAACGTGCAGCACAAAGTTTCCCAGGGAGTCAATAGAGATGAAAAATGTGTTGCTCAACTTGTTGAGGTAACCAGGCATCAGAAGACCTAAATTCTCTCTCTGGCTATGATGACAAATGGCAGCAATGGCCTGAGCTGAGCAGATCAAAAGCCAGGAGCCTGGAACTTCTTCTCGGTCTGCCTTGTGGGTGCAGGGTCTCAAGGCATTGGGCCATACCAGTGGTCCTGACCTGCTTTCCTAGGTAACTAATTAGGGGGCCTTATTGGAATTGGAGTGGCTGGCATATGAAATAGTGCCCATATGGGATGCCTGTGCATGGAGGTGGATAATCAGCCAGTTGAGCCAATTCACCCGCCACCTGTGTATCTTTTTTTATTATTATTTATTTACTTTTTGCTCTTCCAAAGCATCTGAATCGTATTGTTGAAATGAGTGTCTTGTTGGTGGTATATTGCTGAATCTTGGTTTTTATCTATTTAACCAGTCTTTATCTCTGACTGGAAAATATTTATTGTTAACATTCAAAGTTATTACTAATAAGCAAAGATGAATTTCTGTAAATTTGGCCTTTTCCTTCTGGTTGATTTGTGTGTGTATTCTTTCCTCCTTTTTTATTGTTCATATTCAAAACTCAGCAGTTTTTGCAATAATAGAATTTAAATCTTGTTCTCTTTTTTGAATCTGCTGTATCACTGCGTTTTTTACTTTCACATTTTTTTTTATAATGGTGACCATCATCCTATTGTTTTAGAGTACTATTTCTTCTGCATTTTTAGGATAGGCTTAGCTTGTGATGGTGTATTCACTTAGTTTATGCTTAGCATGAGAAGACTATTTCTCCTTCATTTTTGAAGGATAACATTGAAGGATGTGGACATTCTTGGTTGTCAGTTATTTTCTTTCAGAAATTTGAGCTTACCACCTTGTTCCATTTTCCTGATTTTTAAACGCCCATTGAAAAGTCTGATGTTAGTCTAATGGTGATTTCCTTACATTCAATTTAATATTTTTTCTGTGCTGTTCTAAATATTTAGAAATAGTTCTTTCTCCTGAACTTTTGACATTTTGATCACAACACATCTCATGGAGGATCTTTCTGTTGAATTTATTAAAGATCCTCTGACCCTCCTGAGCCTGGATGTCCAAATATTTCCTAAAACTTGTGAAGTTTTCTAAAATCATTTCCAGGTAAGTTTTTCTACTGAATACACCTTTTGAACCCACAACAGCCCTGAGATTACTGAAGTACACACTTACAGTGTTATATAGCATATACCAGACCCTGAGTATAATTTCATTCACTGCAGGATAAAATTGTAGGCAAAAATGATTCAAAATGTAGACTTTGCATAGATGCATTTAAGTTATAAAAAATACACATATACATATCTTTTTCAAAGAATATTCCAGGGGCTGTCGTGGAATGGTGGGTCAAGCTGCCACCTTGATATAATGCCAGCATCATATAAGGGCACAGGATAGAATCCCAGATGCTCCACTCCTATGAAACTTCCTGCTAATGGCTTGGGAAAAAGTGCAGGTGGCCCAAATACTCAGGCCCTTGCCACCCACATGATAGACTCAGATGAAGCTCCTGATTCTTGATGTTGGCCTGCTCCAGCCTTGGAAATTTGCAACCACCTTGGAAGTGAACCAGCAGATGGACTCTCTCTCCTCTCCGTCTTTCTCTCCTCTCTCTCTTTGCTCACCCCTCCCTCTCTCTCTCTGTACTCTGACTTTCAAATACATACATAGATCTTTTAAAAATATGAAAGAATATATATATATATATATGATGGAATATCACTAAGCCATAAACAGTGAAATTTCAACATTTGTAACAAAATGGATGGAACTGAAGATCATTTATGATAACTGAAATAAGCCAGACAGAGAAAGACAAATATCACGTTTTCTTTTATATGTAAAATGGAATGGTTGTCATGTTATTTGGTATACAGATAATTATACACTTTGTTTTCACTTGGTTACACCAACTATGTGACAGTATGCCCTTCTTTCCTCAGTTTATGAGCATTATCACAAATCCCACACTTGTAACATTAGCATCCTGTTTTCAAGAAAAAGTTAGTACTTTCATGCATACATGCATATCTACTTATGAGATGAATATGGCAAAGTATTAAAAATTTCTAGTTCTTAATATTTAAAAGTAAATATAAAAAGCATATACAACATTGTTATGTAGGATAAAATAGGAGTATTTACCAATCTACTTATTTCATAAATTAGAAAACAAATTTAAGCCTACTTTACTGTGTTTTGTCCAGATTTTCACTACTACATACACAGAATTTGAACTCATGTTCAGAGCTCTTGATTTAAGGCCCAAAGTTAATTTTACTACAGAGCAATAGCATTTTTATTACAGATGCAGTATATTTTCCACTATACATTTTGGAAAGTTTGAGCACATTAATAATAGCAAAACTACTATGATAGCTTAGTTTCTTTTTCTTAATTTTGCTATTTCTTTTTTATTATTTTTATTGGAAAGGCAGATTTACAAAGAAGAAGAAAGACAAAAAGAAAAGATCTTCTATCAGCTGGTCCACTCCCCAAGTGGCCACAATGGCCAGGGTTGAGTTGATGCAAAGTCAGGAACCAGGAGCTTCTTCTGGGTCTTCCACATGCGTGTAGCATCCCAAGGCTTTAGCTCATCCTCTACTGCTTTCCCAGGCCACAGACAGGGACTGGAATAGAAGTGGAGCGCCCCAGACACAAACCAGAGCCCAGATGGAATCCCAGCACATGCAAGGCAAGGATTTAGCCACTGACCCATCATGTTGGGTCCAATTCTGCTATTTCTTAAAATCCACAACTGTTTATGCTCTGTCATCTGTAATGGGCTTTTATAATCATGACATAATAAAAGATGTTTTAAAAGGAAGAAGAAAAATCACTTTAGGAAAAGAAAAAAATACTCACATTCTTGTGACTATTTCCAATATAATTAAAGAAAGCAAGGCCCACATGTGAAGTGCAAGAAGCAATTAAAGTGCTCAGAGAAGAGATAAGATATTCAGAAAAGATTTTTAAAATTCTAATAAATTCAAGTGAAAAAATAATAAAATCATTTTAGAATTGAAATATAAATTTCAAGCAATAATAATGGAATGGGTATCTCTGAAAACTGTTAATTGAATGAAGAATCAGTTTAAGAAAATAATTCAGAATACAAAGTAGAAAGGCAGTAAGTTATAGCATGAAGAAGGAGATTAGACTATGGAGATCTACTAGATATGGATCATTAAGAGGCCTTAATTAAGAGAAAAAAGTTGTAAACCACTTAAGTAGATTTTGAAACACTGGCTAGTCAACTATGATAATTGTGGTTACAGAATAGAAAGTAACTATTGTTATACTGAAAATGTAAGAAAAAAATGTATCAGAGAAAAAACAAATCAGCTGATCAGAAGGAGAAGTGCAAGTAAAGAACAGCTATTTCCCATAACTACTGTTCTGATGATGGGAAATGGAAAAAACAAGTAACCGACAGTTTTTTTTAAATGAACAGATTTCAATTCTTCCATGTTATAAATCAGTTACTAATACTTTATTGACAGTAACCCATCATGAATAAATTACCAAAGTTTCATGGACATCCCACTGGCAATGTGTAGGATTACACAGGACAAAATAAGTGAATTGTGCAAATGGGACAACTATAGACATTGAAACTGCAAAAAGACAATAAATCATTAAAGAAAATGAGAAAACAGAAATTCTCATATATAATATTAGTATAAGCATAAATTGATCCAATCATTCTGGTATTACATATATTTATTTAAAATATTCACTTCTCCTAGAAATCCCATTTCTGAGAATTTATCCTAAGCAATTCATGTACAAATGTAGAGTTGTTTTCAAAGCAACATTATCCAAACCTTGAAAAATAGCAATAGTCTCATTATTAAAGACTTGCTTGAATGTTTTCATGGCAAATCCCTGCAGTGAAATATTTTGTGATTATAAAAAAATTCAAAGTTATCAAGTTGTAATTTTAAGAAATTTCAGTTTATGAAAATTAGACCTGAAGGCTCTGATGCAATGGTTCAACTGGCTAATCCTGCACCTTCAAATGCTGGGACCCCATATAAGCACTGGTTTGTGTTCAGCTACTCCACTTCCCATCCACCTTTCTGCTTATGGCATGGGAAGGCAGTAGAAGATAGCCCAAGGCCTTGGGACACCACACCTGCCTGGGAGCTCCTGCAGAAGCTCCTGGCCCCTGGCTTCAGAAAGGCTCAACTACTTCCGTTACAGCCAATTGGCTAGAACCAGTGGATGGAAGATCTTTCTATCTCTTTTTCTCTCTGTAAATCTGCAGTTCCAACAAAAAAATAAATAAATCTTTAAAAATTAGACCTGGATAAAAATTATTTTTAAGTGAGTCATAGAGATTTTAAGTAATGACATAGAAAATAACCACAATGTTTTGCTAAGGGAAAAAGTAGATTGTATTCCAGTGTGTATTATATTGCCCGTATGTGAGTTAATTCTGTGTTCATGTGAGTGAGTGTATTTATACTTAGAAAAGATCTAGATAGTTTTACCAAATACTCAAGACATCGCTGAAAAGTATAGACCTTCATATATGTTTACTTTGCATAATTCTGTATCATTTGATTGTGTGTGTGCATGTGTAAATGAGGAGCTATTTTATAAAAAAGAAACTCATGTCAGTTAACTCTTTGCTCCCTCAGTTCCAGTGTCTCGCCCAGTCCTCACTCTCAGGGCTCCCAGAATGCCGGCTGTAGTGGGGGACGTGCTGGAGCTGCACTGTAATGCCTCTGGAGGGTCTCCCCCAATCCTGTATGAATTTTATCATGAAGATGTTTTACTGGGGAACCACTCAGCTCCCACGGGAGGAGGAGCATCCTTCAACCTCTCCCTGTCTGCAGAACATTCTGGAAACTACTCCTGCAAGGCTAACAATTATATAGCAACCGAGCACAGTGACACCATGTCATTCACTGTTACAGGTGAGGGGATTCTTGCGACTATCAGCTCAAGGGATGCGTTATCTCCTCCACCTTCCCCAACAGGCAGCATTGGAGCTCTGTTTCCTTTACAATTTGATATATGATGTTATGACATGACTTCTGCCTATGTGACTTCTATCTGCAAGCTTCAAATTCTACATGTTCAGAAACTTGCACCTTTGCTTCTCTCCATGAATTTTTCTTTATGGCAACACTCTTTTTCCACCATGACCAAAACTCCTCCAACAAAGAATACAATTTTCAAAATACAAACTATATCCTGGTCAATAGTGCTCAGTAAGAAAGCTATGAAGGTCACTGTGTCTCACCTCAGAAGACATGTGGTCACAGTTTTATATCAGTCATTAAAAATGCAAGCACATTCTCTTTTTGGCTCACAGATTTCTCTCTAGCTTCTCCTGCCCTTGTCCCAGAGTAGCTTAGAGTCCCTCTGAGGAACCTCACCAGCAGATGATTCTTACATGTTCCTGTCCATTCAGCAATATCCTCATTTCCCGTTTGTCCTTGTCAGCTGAACTCCCGGCCGTGTCCACGCTCAATGGAGGCTTTAGTATCTTCCTCTCTACCAGACATTCTGGCATCACTATGAATCACTCAGCACCTTGCCCTATCTTCTTCTCTGTATCAGTCACCTCTCCCACATACACATACACACCATTCCATCTCCAAAATGAGCTTTAAGCACCTGCTATCTGAGCAGTCTCCCATCCTTCTTGTTTTAACTCCTTCTATCACCATTATTCATGTATCTATGGAAATTCCAGTTTGTTACCACCTCTACATCCTCTCTAATCCAATGTCACCCTCAACTCCTACCACCAAACTGAAGTCTTTCTCTGTATTCATAAATTAATTCAACTCTTGTCTTCCTAAGGTGTGGATGGAGGACTTTTTCTGCCCCCACACGTAGTGAGCACCTCCATCTGACCCCTAGATTCCACTTTTCATGTATTCTCATAAACTCTTGCTATCCTTTAACTCCTCTGACCTCCAACACCTCTCTTTGTCTACTACTTTCTTTCAGCATTGACATGCTGCAGTGCTTCCACATCTAAGAAAACTGCTT
Organism: Ochotona curzoniae; assembly: GCF_017591425.1. Lineage (NCBI taxonomy): Eukaryota > Metazoa > Chordata > Mammalia > Lagomorpha > Ochotonidae > Ochotona > Ochotona curzoniae. The sequence continues at coordinate 9,412,422 of NW_024467100.1, forward strand.
TACCAAATCCCACTTATGCCTCCACCCTAGACTCCACCATAGCTAAACTTTCAGAAACAGCTTCCCAAGTCTGCTCTATTCCCTCACTCTCAAAACAGTTCTTAAATAGGCTACACAAAACCTCCGTGGCTTTAAATCCAACAGTCTTGTTTTCACAACTTGTCTTATTTCATCTTTTTAAAATCTCACATGCTGTAAGTAAGCATTTCTTCCTTCTCAGAACACTCTCTTCCTTAATTTTAGCAAACTTCTCCTCTTGCAGTTCTTCCCTCTGGCCACTTTTTCTCAGTCTTATTTTTCCTAACCTCTTCTGTTATAACTTTTAAGCACTACTATGTTCAAGAACTAAGGGCTGTGCCCTTTATCCTCTCTTTTCTTGGAGATCCTCAGAATGCTATCCATAAATGTTCTGCACATCTGTAAATTGTGACTTCTACACTTCTGTCTCTAAATGAGACCTCTCATCTGAGCACCTGCAAACACCTCACCTGCACTCAAATATCTCAAAAGCACATCGGCCTGGGCATCTCTAAAACTGACGCTTGCCTCATCCTCTTTTTGCGAAGGCACCTCTGTTCATGCCTCGAGAGCACAAAGCAGAAACCTAGGAGTCTTCTGTAACATTTCTCTCCTCATGGTCAGTCTAAGTCTAGTTTGTTATTTCGTAAACATTTTGTGAATCTATTTCTACCACTGCTATCCAGGTCAAATCTAACATTATTTATAATTAACACAATTGTACTTAACTACTCACTTCTGTCTCAGTTAGGGTCATTTTACACAATAAGATCAGAAGGTTTTTAAACAAAAGCATTGGGTCACCTCACACCCCTGTATGGTAGATTTATAGACTTTGTGTTGCTCCATGAAAGGTCAGAATCTCCAGCACAGCTAATGAATCTCCACCCAGTGTCCAGCCTCCTGTTTTGTGACCCAATTCAGACTCTTCGAGTGATGCTGCCACCCTCTTTCAGTAGTTCATCACGGCCAGCTTCTTCCCAGTTCAGAACTCTTACATATACCAGATCTTCCTTCATGTGGTTATTTTCAAATGTCACTTTATGAGGATGCTCCTTCCAACTAGTATATGCTAGATTAAGTACCAATGTCGTACATTCCATAGCACCCTGTTCTTTTTTTTTTTATCAGTTACTGACACTTGAGTTGCATGTTTGTATTCCTGTTTAATTGCTGCCCTGTCATCCCTTTTAGGTTCTGAGCTCTATGAGAGCAAAGACTACAGCTTTATCTCCATTGAATCTCCATCAGGGTCTCACAACCTACTTACTACCTTATTACTGTTCAATGAATGAGCACAATAAGCAAACAGATTCATCAGTACTTGTTCTGTAGTGGGCTTCACTTCTGAATTGCCTCCCTGGTTACATTTAAGCTGCCAGTCTCGTATTCCTCAAGTTCTATTCACTAATTTCTCACATTCCTCAGTTCTTCTTTGACTTCTGACACATCCAGGTTTCAGTGTAATCTTCATTTTCAGATTTGTCAAACATACTTGAGTTTGCATTTCCCAGTGCTCCAAGTATGTGTAGTATTAGATGTATGTTTTGTTTTCTGAAAGCTGATGAAGTTACTCCCGAGTTATGAATAATGTCAGAAGAGTCTTAAAGACTGTGAAAAAGCATGTTCCCTGCTTGAAATGACTTTTATTAGCAGGAATATATTCCAGCAAAAGGATCTAATGATTGCTTTCCCTCCCTCAGTTCCAGTGTCTCGCCCTGTCCTCACCTTGAGAATCCTTGGGGCCCAGGCTGTGGTGGGGGATGTCATGGAACTGCACTGTGAGACCCTCACAGGTTCACCTCCAATCTTGTACCAATTTTATCACGAGAATGTCACCCTTGGGAGCAGCTCAGCCCTCTATGGAGGAGAAGCATCGCTCAACCTCTCCCTGACCTCAGAACATTCTGGAAACTACTCCTGTGAGGCCAGAAATACACTGGGAGCCCAGCACAGTAATACAGTGACACTCAGCGTTACAGGTGAGTTGATCCTGTCCACCACCAGCACAATCAAGAACTGAAAATGGAGATATAGAGTTTTTCAGGGTTATATGTTGGCATAGCACCCACACATTCCTCCCATCAACAGCACTTAAAGACTGGGTCCTTCCTATGGTAGCTTTAAGGAACCTTTCCCAGCTCACAGGTCAACTAGTCTTCTTAAATGTATAAAGTCTCAATGAAAATGCAATGGTAGGGGAGCTTTCTCTGGTCTTTGCCTGGTTCCAACTTTGGGTCCCCACCCTCTCTCTCAATGGCCATCAGGATCGCTCCAGAAACCCCTCAAAACAAATAATCAATCTAGAATATATAGAGAACAACAAGGAAAGCTTAGAATCAAACAGGAAACGGTCAGCGTGGATTCACTCATGCCTCACTAGGTGGGACACAAAGATCAGTTACTCCTCACTAGGGTATTGAAGATTTCTCTGCACACCCCTCCTAAAACGGTTCACCTAAACTGTTGACACATGTCTTGTTAGAGTTATAGAGTTAGACTGCCTGAAAAACAGTCAGGTTCAGCAAAATCATATTTCAATGCTATAAACTGCTAAATACTAAAATTAAAATAGACACGAGACAGCCGAATAGTAATCTATAGCCATTTTAACGCATATAGAACCTGGTTGTATATAAACTAACAATTGAAATGTCAATGTAGAAGTCACAGGATATGGTTCAGAACTTGCATTCTTTTTTCTTTTTAACATATTGGTTATTCAATACCATGTCAATTAATTCCATAATGTTATAAATTGTTACTGATGTTATATCAGGGCTTTTAATTGATTGAGATGATACTCTGCCGGCTCTACCTTCAGACCAGAGATGGTCTCTCCAAGAAATCGTTGAACTTATCTGAACAATAAGATGCTGGACTTTGTGCTTGGTAAATGCTTGTAATGAAAGAATCTCAACTGAATCTGAACTGTGGTAATGCAACAAGGTGGAGGAATCCACCATGTGGGGAGGGCTTGGCGGGGGGAGGAGGGGGCGGAATCCCAGTGCCTATAAAACTGTGTCACATAATGCAATGTAATCAATAAAAAAAAAACACAAAATGTAATGGTGTTTTTAGACCATAAACTATCTCCTTTTTATTATTTAAAAGGCAGAGAAACACACAAGGATGTGCCATCTGCTATTTTACTCCCCTTCCCCAAATATTCATAATAGCTAGGGGCTAGGCCAGGCTGAAGCTGGCAGACTGGAACTCAGCCAGCATCTCCCACATGGGTGGCAGGGACTCAGGTACCTGAGTCATCGCCTGCTGCCTGCAGGATGTGCCTCAACGGGAAGCTGCACTGGAAAGCAGAATCAGAATTTAAACTTAGGCACTCCAAATGCTTACCCTAGACTATTTTCTGATCTGACATTGTGATACTGAAAGGAAACCAGAAACTTCTAAAAGATGACAACATTCCTCGTCTAATTTCTTCTCATTGACTTCCAATAAGCTTCTGTTGAGCTTCTTTTATTACCGTAGAGTTAATATTCCTTGTATTTCTGCAACATCCCATATAATTAGCGGCTGTGTGTCTAGCCTTCCAGGGGAAATGCTGAAATATCTTAAAGCAAGGAATCAAGTTTCCAGGCTAGAGAAATCTAGAGCAGGATGTAATGGAATAGAAATCTTATTCTCAAAGCTGTCTTTTGTTCTCTTGCCTTGAAGTGTAATAACCAACAGAAAATGAGTTTTGCTTCTATTTTTAGAAGGCCCTAAATAAAACAAAAACTCCAAACACTTGCTTAGAGAAGGTGCTACACCACGCTATTAAGAACAAGCAGTATGACTTTGGCCAAGCATCTTGTCCTAAATTAACTAAAATTTTCTCACACACACTAGATAAATAAGACAAAATGGAGATCACAGTCTTCCCTTGCTGTAGAATTGTTTTTTAAAAAGAGCTATTTATTTGAAAACCCAAGTTATAACAAGAGAAAGAGGACACAGTGAGTGAGAGAGAGACAGAGAGAGATCTGCCTGCTATTGGTTTATTTCCTAAATGACCATAATGATTTTAAAAAAATGGGCCAGATCAAGGCCAGGATCAGCAACTTCTTCAGAGCCTCCCTTGTGAGTGATAGGAGCCAAGGCACTTAAGACATCATTATTTGCCTTCCCAGGTGCATTAGCAGGGAGCTGGATCAGAAATGGGACAGCCACGACTCAAATTACTTCCCATATAGGATCTGGTGGTGCAGGCTGTTGGTGCTGATCTGCTGCTGACATGCTATGCCACAGTGTCGGTCACCCTGCCTTAGAATTCTGTGATTTGCATACACTGAATATGAAGGAAATGTGCAAAGGAAGAACTTACTATCCCTGTTCCTGAGATACATCCCAGAGATGCGAGATATTGGGAAACACTCTAAGCATCAGGAAGACATGGACTCCTAGTCCTAATTTCCCCGGGCCAGTTCAATGAGCAAGTTCAATCAGCAATGCTAGCCCAGGAACCAGAATCTCTCCTAAGTAGCCAGGGTGACCATCCCTTTCACACCCAGAGGTGACTTGATTTCTGATCAGATTTTTCCCACGCGACCAAATCATGGTTCTCCTCTCCATCAACAGCGTCTGCCTCAAACAGTTTTCCTCTAAGAGTTCCAGGAACTTATTGTTACATGCGTTCCATACCTACTTCTTAAGAGTCCCCCATTGAAGCATGTGTCAGTGACCAAGTGTTGCTCCCTTCTCCTTATAACAATATTTCTATGATTTCTTAGTTAAAATGTCTATTGTTTCTAATGCTGCTGCAATCATAGCTGAAGTCTTCCTGTGTAGCCTGGGTGAGTGGTGCCTGAGTTCTGGAACTACAGCAGGGGTCACGGAAAGCAGCAGATGTTTCATTACCATCTTTCCTAACAACATTATCATTAACATTCACTGAGCCCTCATCACATGGTAAGCAGTGTGCTTCAGGCTTGACATGCAATGCTGCAGTAACCATGAAGATATGCCTGTGAGGATACCCAGTTTTCAGGAGAGGAAACATGAAATATGAAGAATGAAGTCATAGCTTACAGGCATAATGGGAAATCCAGGTTGAAAAATGGCCCTATCCAGTCTCAGTGTTAATCTAGACTACAAAATTCCTTCATCTTTCATCTTTCATGTCCATATTTTAACAAAACCTTTTAGTTTTTAGTAAGATATTATTCTGAAAGAATACATAAATAAGTAGTTTTGATAAAATTTTGAATGATATAAATGGGACAATGTAAAGATAAAGGTATAAGTGCCAGTGCTGTGGTACAGTGTATTAAGCAGCTGCTTGCCATGCTGGCACCCCACATCCAAGTGTTATTTCAAGTCCTGATTACTCCACTTTGAACTCAGCTCCCTGGTAATGCACCTGTGAAAGCAAAAGAAGATGGTCCAAACACTTCAACCCCTGTCCACATGGGAAACCTAGATGGATTTGGCTTGATCTAGTCTATGCTGTTGTGAACATCTGGGGAAGGACCCAGTTAAAGAAAGATATATCCCTCTTTCCATCCTCCCCCTCCTCTGTCTTTCTTTCTCCCTCTGCCATTTAAATAAATAAAATAAATCCTTAGAAAATATAAAAGATAGTCCTGATTTTATCTATTGCCATACCCTTTTTACCTGTTGACACATTTTTGCATATTCAAAATTACACTATATAGCTTGTAGTTTTCTGTTAAAACTGTTTCTTGCCTTTAGTTTAAAAGTATAAGTTGGATAGCTTTCCCAATTCATTACCTCGTCCACTAGGTTGCCTCTAGTTTTTTAGGATTTTCTTTTATTTATATTGGGAAGAAAGACATACAGAGAGGAGGAACGACAAAGAGGAAGATCTTCCATCCACTGATTCACTCCCCAAGTGGTCACAATGATCAGAGTGAGCCAATCTGAAACCAGGTGCTTCTTTTGGGTCTCCCATGCGGGTGCAGAATCCCAAGGCTTTGGGCCATCTTCAACTCCTTTCCCAGGCCACAAGCAGGGAACTGGATGGGAAGCAGAGCTGCCAGGATTAGAATCAATGCCCATATGGAATCCTGGTGTGTGCAAAGAAAGCAAGGACTTTAGCCACTAGGCTACCATGCCAGGCCTGCCTTTAGTTTTTTACTTATTTTTTCCAAAGTCTGCAATAGAAATCCTTTTACAATTGTCTTGGCATATTCCACACTATATTTAAAGGAGATGAACTGAGAAGTAGACTTAGTGAGTCAAAGCTTTTGTGCATAATTAATTTGGTATACTGCAAAATTGCTATTCAGCACAGTGTGTTAAATTTGCATTCCCACTTAGAGCAAGATGCCTGATAATCTACAATCTCATGAGTAATATGAACCTATTTGAACTTTGTCAATCTGATAAATGGGAAAAGAATAGCATATTATGGATGTTGTTATTTGTACATATTCCCTTAACACTAAAGATAAGACTTGTTTCTGTATATTTATTAGCTATTTGAAGTTTTTAGTGATTTCAATGCTTTTTACAGTTTCTATTGAGCATTTTCTGCACCTTGACAGCTATTTATAGACAAACATGATTAGTTTTGTCTATCATTTGTGTTTCAGTCTAGTATTCAAGACTGAGATCTCTTTCCACTTGCTTATAATGTATCTTTTTCTTTATGAATATGTTAGGAATAAAAACATATGGTGGATTTTTCCTCTTCTTCAGTTCCAGTGTCTCGCCCTGTCCTCACCTTGCGAGTCTTTGGGGCCCAGGCTGTGGTGGGGGACATAGTGCAGCTATACTGTGAGGCCCTCATAGGCTCGCCCCCAATCCTGTACCGATTTTATCACGAGAATGTCATCCTGGGGAACCACTCAGCACCCTCTGGAGGAGGAACATCATTCAACTTCTCCCTGACCTCAGAACATTCTGGAAACTACTCCTGTGAGGCCGACAATCACGTGGAAACCAAATGCAGTGAGGTGGTGACACTCTTCGTCTCAGGTAAGTTTCTTATGTCCAGGTTACAGATGTGGACAAATAGTTCCTCCAAGGTCATTCTGGAATTCCACACGATACCCACAGGGTCAGATACACAAAGTTGCTGGATCTCCAAGTGACAGCATGTGGGAAGGAGGACAAGGATAAAGAACACTCCTGAAGGCAGAGGTCATCAGCTAACTGCCTCTTCACTGGCCGCAGCCCATCCTGCCCATCAGCCATGCCCAGGCACAGATAGGGGCCACACCAACACCTACTCAGTCCCAGGAGTCCTGGCCACCAAGAGTCCTCTTCTCTCTCGGGTCTAGGCATCAGTGTTGGTGGCAGAGGCTGTTCATGCCTCTCTCTCTTGCTCATGTGCCTGGTCTTCCCCTCAGGGCTGACTGAGAACAGAAGCGGTCCAGTTGCCACAGCAGTCACCGGGGCACTGTTCATGGCAGGTCTTGCTGCAGGTGCAGTGCTACTCTACTGCTGGCTCTCAAGAAAAGCAGGTGCGTCGCTCCTTGAACCCACGCTCTTTTCTTCTCAATTCTCCTCCTCTCCCTTCCCCTATTCTCACCCCTTTCCCTCTGGGTGCCCTATAACACATGCTTATGGAATGCAAGCATTCAAAACTGCCCTTTAAGTGGAAGATGGCTTGAAAACATGCACTTTATCTAACCTTACAAACTGCAGTGTTGTCTCCCTTTGACCCCCAGAGATTCCCAAATAATAAAAAGGAGGGAAAGACTCAAGTGAAAACAGAGAACAAATGGGATTGGGCAACTTATCAATTTTTAATGTATGATATTTGTATAGTTATTCAAGTCTATTTTGCTGCTTCCATCCATCAATCATTGTCTTTTAAAATTTGAGGTTGAAGGATTATGGGATGTGGTCTCCCCTTCCACATTATAGTTATATCTTTTGGAGGGCAGGTATAATTAGAGTAGTTTTGCCAGATCAATTATCTCTCTTGAAGCTAGGAAAGAAAGATTCAGACTTCATTCTTCAGGCAGTTTCCAGGTGTGACTCATATGAGCCAGGCCCCCGGTAAGGGTTTCCTTTCATGAATCTAATGCTCATTTGCTTTTCTTTGCAGAGGGAAAGCCTTCCTCTAACTCCTCCAGGTAAGATGAAAGCTGTGCTCCTGGGTGGTTCATGAAATGGAACTGGACCAGTTATCACCAAGAGCACAGCTTCTGCACATGTGGCTGGGTGGACTGCCTCTACTTCCTGTTGTCTCTGCCCTTGGGGGACCTCAAGGAAACAACATGGAATTTCACCCACCATCAAAAGTGCAGGGGCCTTCTTTTCTTCTGTCAAGTGTTAGTTGCTTTTCATTTATTCACTGCACAGGTTTGTACCATGCCTGCCTTAGTTGACCAATTTGACCACAAAACCCATCCATATCTTGAGATGATTTAGTTTGCTCAGCCTGGAAAACTGCAAACATTGTGAATCCAATTAACATTTCTTGGGATGAAAACCAGGAAGGGGGGGGGGGGTCAAATTCCTGGTCATCCAGAGAGGGCACTCTGCCATCCAATTGTGATGCCTATGAAGAGGAGGCCACCATTCTGGATCTTGAAGGCCACCTTTATGAGCCACACTATGGCTCACAAGCTACTCCTGGGCAAGCTCATGGTAATAATACCTAAGATATCCAGAGCTTCTCAGAGCCTGTTGACTGATTTCTCTGGGACGTTGACAGCTTTGAGAATAAAGACTTTAGTGCCAGGTCCTCCCAGCTGGCTGCATGACCTCAGTAAATCATTTCACCTTGCAGAATCTCCATTCTTCCACTATAAAGCAGGTATACAATAGAACAAGCAGTGACATTATAAGCATAGTAACAGTTTTTGTTACATACTAGATAGCCATAAAAATCTGGCAATACAGATAATATTCCTTTGTCATGATTTCTAATGCAAAATGCACAAACCATTTGTTACTCACTTGTTTGTTTCCCAGTTTGGCAATTGTCCGTGTGAAAAACTCAGTGACTGCCAGGGATTTTTGCAGCTACTGAATCAAGATTCTCGGAAACATTGATATTTCTGTGTTGCACAGGAGCCCGTCAGATTCAGACCCCCAAGAGCCCACTTACCACAATGTACCAGCCTGGATAGAGCTGCAACCAGTGTACAGCAATGGTGAGGACTGCAAACCTTCCATTTTGGCAGGGGCAGCAGGGGGTGTAGATTTGGACAGGAGATGTAAGGGGATTGTGCAGAAGTCTGGAGGGTTCTAGTCCTTTCAGAGAATAAGCTTTGGGGAAAAGAAAGGAAGTAAAATATGAGGCAAGAATCTTAACATCCTCTAAAACTTCAACTTTTTTTCAAGTCAATCCTAGAGGAAGAGATGTGGTTTACTCAGAAGTAAAAAGAATCCCAGGGGAAGCCAAGCCCACAGGTAAGAATGAAGAGGGTCTTTTCTGATCAACCATCAACTTGGACAAGCTGATGCTGTGTATGTAGCTCAGTTACATACACAGCATCTGGGTCAACAAGGCCCAATGGTGCCTTTCACACTGAGTCATCGGGGGCAGGGGGATGTGCCTGTGCTGTTCATTCCAAGCCCACCATGCACCAGTGCACTCTTCATTCTGTACAGGTGGCTTCAGCATAAGCTACATAACAAAACCCACAGCCAGTGCTCTAAGTACCTGTGCCTGAGTAAAACAATAGACTCTCAGAGCTGCAATGTTCCCACTTGCAAATGGAATGGGGCTATTATTCCCCATAGTCTTAGTCAGTTTGGACTGCTATAACAGCATGGACCAGTTAGCTTAAAAGAGCAAACTTGTTTCTCATAGTTCTAGTTGCTAGAAATTCCAGATAAAAGTGCTGGCACAGTAAACTTCTTGTCAAGGTCCATCTTCTGGTTTGCATAAAGATTCCCCCTTTCAATGTCCTTACACAGTAGAGAAAGAAGCCTCTCTCTCTCACACACACACTCTGTATCATGTGTTGAGAAACTCTTAGGTGTCTGGTACAGTTCTAAGTACTTGAATAAATAAACACATGACATATATATTTATATCCACCCCCTTAGAAGTGCACCTGTAGTGGAGTATGCCTCTCTCCCCTCTAATTTTTTCTGTCTCTCTCTCTTTTTCTTTTTCTCTCTCTCCGTGTGTGTGTGTGCGTGTGGAGAGAGAGAGAGAGAGAGAGAGAGAAAGAGAACAATGCTGTATACTGTATCATATAGTAATTTGGGGTGTCATTTATTACCCAGAACACTTTAGCACCCAGAACACTTCCTGGTACATAGAAGTTGCTCAACACCTGTAGATGGTACAAAATCATGCATACACAATCACAAACACACATACATATGTGTAAACCCAGATAACTTTACATTAATGCTGCAGGCAGATGACATTATTTTTCCTGCCACGTAGATGTGACAAGAGGCAGGCAATGTTTAGTGACTTAGGCCCCAGAGGTGGCAAAGTTGGCACGGGGCCCAGGCTGAGGTAACTGTGGATGTGGCCACATCCCTCTCCATTATATAGATGAATCTGTGATGATACAGCTGATGAGATGAAACATACATATCTCTGTTTTTAAGAGTCCCTGTGGGGTGGGCTGGTCAGTGCTGTGAGGGCTGGGCAGCGTAGGACAAGGCAATTGCAGGACAGGGAGAAGACCAGGAGGAACGGCCAACTGAAGAGGGCAGGGGTCTAGCAGCACAGGGACATGGCAGCTCCTAGAAGCCACAACAGTTGAGCACTTTCCTTCTTTTCACAGCATCCCCTGCACCCACACTGCTCAGGAACAAGGTGAGTCCCCTGCCCTACCAGGTCTCCCGCTGTGGGCTGCAGCTCTGGCCTCATTCCCTTGCATCCTTCTTCTAGGACTGTTCCGTCGTCTACTCCCAGGTAAAGGTGGCCTCCGCTCCAGCCTCCAGGGCCCAGCTCCCAACCACCTCAGCTCCTCACAGATGAGTCCGTGCACCCCCCAATTGCTGTATCATCTTCTGTACCCAACATTGTCTGGGCGGTGGAGGCAGAAGCACTGAGAGGGGAAGATTGAAACTGCTCCAGGTGCCTCCTGTAACTGTTGTGTCTATGTCCAGTGCTCTCAGTCTGACTAGAGCCCAGGGTCCAGCTTGCCTCCATCTGTTTGGTGGCCTACAGCTCTGTCTGGGTAGTGTTTTACCTAAAAACATGATTCTCTGCCGGAGGCCAGTTCCAGCCAAGTTTGAAGCTCAAAAAGAGTATGTGAAGTCGGCAAAAAAAAAAAAAAAAGAAAAAAAGAAACATGGACACTGTTAATTGGTGCCCTCAATTAACAGCTCATAAAGCTGGAGCTTTTTTAAATTATTTTTTTTAATTTACCCAGTCATATCATAAGCTTTTGCACAAATATTTAGTTGTTCTATTTTTACTTCATGACTAAGGGGGCATGCACAGACATTTGCTCATTCTGTTTGTACTTCACGGTTAGGCAGGTGTCCCTAAAGATAATTCTGCAAATACTATATTCGTATTCTTCAAGCAAGCTGTTGTTCACTCTTGAGTAGTAGCCATGGAGTGACAATCAGGAGTCCAAGGCTAAGGCACATGAGATTATCTGCTAATCAGTAATACGTTCCTGCTACCTTTCTATTCTATTTCTAGAATTTACCAATCTCTTAATGGGAAAATATGTTATAAGGGAAAAAAAATACATAAAGATCCAAGACAAAAGTTTCAAATATTAAATTTCCCTACAACTATAGGCTCTACAACCCCATAAGCAATCAAACAATAATTAAAAGCATAACTCTATTAATAAAAACATTCTTAAATTCCTCCAGCCAAAAATGATAAAAACAGCTGAAACAGATACATTTTCTATGCTTCAAAGAATTGCAAGGACAGGATAGCCTTTAAGAACATAGTAACTGTGTTTATCGCCATAGCAGTTGCAGCCCAACCTCCCATCACTTCCATTAATATTTAGGATACTTATCAAACCCTTTCCCAGAAAGCACACTACATGTCTAGACCAGATTCTGAGACAACAGTTTCTGGACACAACAGCATGGGCATAATCGTACTCCTGTGTGTAAATTGTTAAAGGCCCACTAACTAAGACATGATCAGCAACGTGAACTCCCAAGCTCACCTTGGTTGCAAAACCATCTCACAAGGGCAAACAGCAGTGCCTCAATGGATTACAGAATTCTTAGTGGGGTGGTTGAGTGTCCATACAAAGGGGGTGAAACTGCGTTGAAGAGGTTGGAGAGACATCCACCAGGCCTTGCCATACAGATGGAAGCTCCTCGCAGCCTTGCCAACAAGGAAGCTGTTCCCTCCACGCTGTCATGCCATCCACATGCACTGCCTTGACCCCAGCAGTCCTCCAAAAGAGCAGCCCATCATGTCTCTTGGCTCTCAGTGGGCTTCAGCTTTTGTTGCTGTTTCAGGTCCTGCTTTTATGCACATCCTACCATCTCTCTAAGACAGAACCTCTGTTGCACATGGGAGTCCTGCTCTTGGCAGGTGTATGTCTCACCACCATCAACCCATGGAGCTGCTGTAAAGCTCTGCTAAATGGAATGCATATGCTTTGGCCATGCTGGATTTGTCATGGTTCTCTCCACAGCAAGGCTGCATTTCACACACCTCTTATCTGCAACTCAAACGGCAGCCCCCCTGCCACCAGGATAATACCTGTGTGGCAATCAAGTGCATGGATTTCCCATCCCAGTTCCAAGTTGTTTCTTTCCTACCCAAAAGTAATTGAGTGAAATCAAGGCAGGAGGACCCGGGGTACAGACAGGAAGCATACTGGAATATGAGCAGGTGCTTGGTTACTATCTAAATGAATGCATAAACAAGAAAGACACTATGAGTAGTCAACTGGCACCGGATCCAGTGTACTTCCTGGGAAATCCTGAAGGCACTTATCTCTTCACTGAGTAGGAAATACATTAAAAGCAGAGGTGGGGCAAGGAAGACTGTTTAGCTAGAAGGGCGTGTCTCCCACTGCAGTGTGCTTGTGAGATCTCTTGAGGATTCGGATCTAGCAGGGGTTGGGAGAGCCTGAGACTCAGCACTGTGATCACACTCCTACATGAGGCTGATGCAGTCAGGCCAGGGGACACAGTGACAGGCAACCCCCACGGAGAAGCAGGCAGGCTCTGCAGCACTGGGCTCAGTCCATGGGGAATCATGGGGATCACACTGCTCCTCCCCAAGCCTCCCCTTACCAGGATATGACCAGCTGCCATTGCCCAGGGAGCTGCCACCCCCGGCTTCCCCATCCCAGGCTTCATATTTTCCCTTGATAAGGGTACATGAGTACACACCTTATTCTTCTCCATTCAAAGTTGCTCTCACCCACGTCTGAGCCCTCAGACACTCTGTTCTATGTCTACAGTGTCTGTCAATCTCTGATACAGTGGCTTGTATGGTAGGCATCATTTAGAACATTTCCCTGAAATAAAATCCTGCCTGGCACCCTCCGTGCCTTCCTCTGTGGAGCATTGCCCACCCACATCTCCAGGCTCTCCCATGGTGCCCCCGTCAGAGGAAGTTCCTCCCCCACATTCCCTCCAACATGGCCCTCTCCCAGTGGCTACTGCCCTCTGTGATCCCAGCTCTATGATCAGCTCTCACCTGACTCCATGTCTCTCCTTTGGGCTCCCACAGCATACTGACACAGTGAGACCCTGAATCAATGATGGCCAAAGTTAGCAGGGAACTCAGAGTGTATTAGGCCAAGTTCTAATTTGTAGTTGGAAATTGACAACCAGAAGATAGAGGAGTTAGCTAAAGTCACACAACCAGTTAGTGGCAAACTAGCTGAAGTGAACTCAGGAGTCCTGACCCTGTGGTTGTGGATTTTCCCCCTACATTGCTCGCTGTTACAGGAATGTTTGCCTTGTGCAGATGATGGATTTTCATGGAAAATATGCATTTTATATATAGATATAATATATGTGTGTAATATATATTATATATAAAGACAAATTTAAGATGCTTGTGTCAAAATAAATGTGTCTTTTAATTTTAATTTTCCACAAACTTTTCAAAGTACCTTCGCATACAGAGCCCAGCATGGTGCCTGGTGTACAGCTGGCGCTCAACAATTGGTAATCATATTGAGTACTAAGACTCCCGGACAAATGAATACTCTCAACTCCACAAATTCAGCTGTATCTTCACTGACTCACTTTTTTGCTTTAATATGTATTTATTTATTTGAAAGAGTTACGTAGAGAGAGGAACAAAGAGAAAGAGAGATCTTTCATGTCCTGGCTCACTCCCCAAATGGATGCAAACGCCAAGACTGGATCAGGCTGAAACCAGGTGCTGGTGTTTTATCCAGGTCTCCCATGTAGGTGTCAGGGGCCCCAACGTTTGGGCCATTTTCCACTGCCTTCCCAGGCCCAACAATAGGGAGCTAGATTAGAAGTGGAGCAATCGGGACTCAAACCAATGTCCATAAAGGAAATTGGCATTGTAGGTGGCAGCTTAAGCCACTATACTACATCACCTAGCCATAGTGTATCATGTTTATTCAAGAGAAATTCAATTCATGTTTTTGGATCTCAAAGGGTTTTTTGAGGATAGCAATAAAGTAATTTCACCAAACCCAGCCATCACTCTGAGATGAATGATATCTTATACAACACCTGCATTACTGGCAGGTGTCTGGACATGCCTTCATCTGTCCCTTATGAAACATGTCCCAGGTGAGAGCAGGCTTCTGCTGTGAGCTTTAAAAGCATCTGCCTCATCTGACAGAGAAGTGCATGCAGTTTCGGGGACTAAGTCCTACCTCACAGGAATTAAAACTTTGAGAAATCAGGGAAATGGGGGAGGAGGGGCTGGGAGCAAACCACACAGTAGAGATGGAAGCTTCTGCCACAGTTAGGGAATACAGCTTTGTGTGTTGGTGGTACTCACCTGGCACAGGCCATGCCAGGTTTCACCGTGGATGTTTACACCAATCAGTCGCCAGCAGTCTGTATGGAGCTAAGGTGGCTTCTAGCTACTGTCCATGGGAGAGAGGCCCTGAACTCCAGGCTGCAGTGTTTGGTGCTGAGTTTCCCAAGTTGGGAAGGCTTTGTCTTGAGGCAACCAGGTATGGAATGCTGGGCAGGTGTGCTGGATCCTTCCAGATGGACTGGCTGCAGTCGCAGCTCACACTTTCCTTGTGGTTGCAAACTCAGACTGCTACATTTACCAAAGGTCCTTGTTCCTCCTGGAACTTGGGGACATGACCCTACACTACCCCTTTATACATTCCATGCAACTTCACCACCAACTTGAGCTTCCCTACTGGACTGAGGAAAGCTGACCTTGTAAGTGAGATATTGGAGCCACTGTTGAAGGCTTCTCTCCCCAGTTTCTAGTTCCTTCATCCCATCCTTCCAAGCACACCTATCAGAGATGCAAAGTCTGATATAAGAACATCCCAAGAGACCAACCAGTTAGAAACTGGTGGCCAGGTTGGGAACACACACCCTGATAACATATGTTCTCCCTCCCTCCCTCTTCCACTATCTCTCGTTCTTGCCTTATGAATTTATATTCTCCCTTTCTGGGTTACTGCACACAGCCATCTGCTTTCAGGCTATTTTGTGGAGAACCAGAGCTAAGAGAGTTTCAGCCAAACATGGGCATGTGGGGTTAGATCATGAGCTGCCAGACATGTGGTTTTAGCAAGGACAGACTCAGCAAAGTTAAAACCTTTGAAAAGGTGCATACGCTTCTTTGAAGTGATATAGCTTCTCTAAATATCTGTGACCCTAGCAAAAATTCAGCCATTTAAAAAGAACATTTATATTAAAGCCTTTGACATGTTAAGAACCAAGGGATAGTTTTTGCTTTCAGTACAAGACAGTGGAATCCTGTGTGTGTCACCTGGATTTTGATGCTTTCTCGTGCTAAGAGCCTGACTAGTTGGGCAGGGCTGGGTCTGTTGACCCAAATTTGGCAGGGTCTTTCAAAAGAAAGAAGCTTCTGTCTTCACTACAGACATGCAGCTACCTTAAAAGTGGAACCAGGGAGCAGATTTCTTTGGTCTAGCTGCAAATCAAGAGAGGCCAGCAGCAAAGGTAGCTCAAAGCACCGAGGAAAAAGCCCGCTCACAACCTGTTTAGGAAGGTCACATTACCCAACTGCTCAAAGCAACTCTAAGAAGACAAAGCACCGTCTTCAAAGACGGGGATTTTAAAATCCCTGATCAGAGAAGAAAGGCACTGCCTGTGTGAATGTGCAGCCCCTATCCCGGAATGATAATTACACAAGGCCCAAACAAACTTCTTGCTAGACTATTTCTGCCACTTGTGTTCTAGATCACAGATCAGATGTAACTGACAGATGTCATTGTAGTGAGACAAATATTACAAAAGCCTGCATGACTTAGATACTAACCTCTTCAAGAACACTCAATATTGGGCTCTATGGACATAATTTTATTGGTGTATTTTAAAAGATTGGACTTGTTGTCTAAAATCATTGGGTTCTGGAGCCAGCACAGAGATAGTCTGGTATGTCCTATTCAGTCTCCAGAATCTTTTAAATAGTACGTTTAACCTACTAGTTAAACTTGGGATAATTTGACCATGAAACAAGAATATTAGGGTTAATAATCAAAAATATTGAAAATATTGAAATTGTAATGCATTGAATTTTTAAAGGATTTACAAGGTAAATATGCTTCCCTGCCCTGTTCCCCTGAAAAGGGAGCAAAGGAAAGCTCTTCCTTACAGATGGCCACAGACAATTTACATACAAGGATGCTGATGTGAGGAAATCACACTTTTTTTTCCATAGGAATAACTGAGTCTGGGCCACCAACAGCATTAGAGCAGGACAAGGGAGGCTGCTGTGCAGGAGGATATCGTCAGAGTCTCAATGTATCGCCACCCCTGGTACCGACTCCTCAAAGGGAATGGGCATTTTTACAATGGAGAGGCCCAATGCAGCCTAACTGGCAGTGGGGGGTACTGACTCTATGTACGTCCTGATGCAATGAAGGGAGCTGCATAATCTCACCCAAGGAGGACTCTTGCCGGAAAGATTAACTAGAACCTACTGGAGGAAACAAACAAATCCAGATGATAAGGCATTCTGACTGAAAAGCCCAATTCTAATGTCATGAAAGATGACAACAGGAGGGTATCCCAGAAAAACTATAGAGCTAGGACAGTCAAAGGGGAACCTAGATTGCATTCTGGGTTTTATGCAATCCACAAGAAAAATTCTGAGCCCAAGAGGGGAAAGTTGAATGTGGCCTCTATATTGTTGATGCTATCAAAACATTGATTTTGAAATCACTTTCAAAATATGTTTTTAAACTTTGCAAAGTACTTTCAGATAGATAAGAAAGAAAACTCTAGGGGATGGCATTAGGCATGGCAGGTAAAGTGGCCTCCTGCGACACCAGTACCCCATGTTAGCACTGGTTTGAGTACTGGCTGCTCCACTTCTGACCCGCCTCTCTCCTAATGCTCCTGGGAAAGTAGCAGAAGATAATCCAAGTGGTTGGGTCCTTGCGTCCCTGTGGGAGACCCAGAAGAAGCTCCTAGCCTGGTCCAGACTGGGGTCATCGTGGTCATTTGGAAAGTGAACCAGAGGATAGAATATCTCTCTCTATGTGTCTTTGTGTGTACTTTAAAAAGGAAGAATGAATGAGTGTGGGTGAGTGGATGTGGGTGGGTGTGTAGGAAAAGAACAATAGAAAATAATTATGTCTCCAAAAATATTAATAATTGATGACCATAAAAAGGGCATACTAGTGCTCATTGCACTAGTCTTCCTTTCAACTTACCTGATGTTTGGGATTTTTAAAAATAAAACACTGGGTGGAGGAGAAAGGAAGCATATCAGTTACCTGGTGTTGAATTTATAGGGTCCCTGGGGTGCTGCTAGAAGTATGCACGTCCTGTGAGTCACCCTGTCCACTCCAGGTACAGGAAGAGCCACCCCTCATCCTCAAAAACAAAGGACTCCAAGGAGCCAGCAGGACATTGAAGAAGATGGACAGAGTTTTAACTTAAAATATTGTACTTCCATTTCTTTAGGAATCTGCCGATTGTGCTCCCCAGGAATTTCAACATAAAACTTTCACTGTTAGAGTTGTCTTTGTATAGGTATGCTATGATCAGAGTGCTTAATCGCATCATCCTATCACATCCTTTCAGACACACCAAATTAACATTTTATCCCATGTCCAGGCATCTTGTGAGTTGATTAAACTTCTTGACATGTTTCTCAGTTGCTACAGAACTCTGGTAAAGAGGAGGGCTATTAATGCATGGGCCTTTTTAAAGATTTTGTTTTCCTCACTTTTGTGGTTAAAAGAAAGCCAACAAGTCCAAGGTTGACTCTGCTTTCTCTCTCTGATACGTCCTTTGTCTTCTTCCACATCCATCTTGCTCTCTGACGTCTGGCTGACCTACACAAGGTCCCATGCAGTTCTACTTCATCTAGTGGACCCTGCTGTCTATCTCGTCCTCTGACCTACACTACTCACTCTACAGAGACCCAGCCATAAGCTGCCGGGTATTAAGAGATCAGGTAGGGGTCAGATACCATGCTCAGCTCTCTGTGTAGCTCAGGCTAGTGCTCCCAACACAGGCTATACAGCAAGAATCCACTGTTAGTCCTGTTTGACTGAGGAAGTAACTGGGGCTGAAAGAAACTAGGTTAACCCAAGGCTACAATCACTAAGACAGAGCTGGGACTGTCCAGCACCGAAACTCCACCTCTGAGTGAACACCTTCAGGAGGCTCATGGGCAGAAGCGTTAGTGAGTTGCGACACCCAAAACCTGGGAACCAGGGTGCCAGCACTGTGGTGTAACAGGTTAAGTTCCCACCTGCAGTACTGGCATGCTAGATGGTCTCTGGTTTGATACCTGCTTGCTCCCTTCTGATCTTGTTGCCTGTTAATACACCTGAAGAAGAAGAGGATGCCCCAACTGCTTGGGCCACCATACCTACCTTAAGAGCCTAGGATGAAGTTCCTGGCTCCTGGCTCTTAGGACTAGCCCAGCTCTGGCCATTGCAGCTATTTGGGAGTGAACCAGTGGGTGGAAGATTCTCTCTCTCTCTCTCTCTCTCTCTCTCTCTCTCATCCTGTTTCTCTGTAAACTGTGCATTTCAGGTAAAATGAAATACATCTTTAAAAAAAAAAACACTTAATAGCCGGAACACCTGGCTTCTGCACAGACCACTAGTGTTTACTCTTTAGTCTCTGAGTAAAACAGAAAAACACTAACAGCTGCTTGACTGACTCCCATAAGGAAGTAGATAAGATAGTGTAAATATCACACAGATGTCCGGAGGTGGAAGTGACCTAGCAGAGCTCGCTAGCCAGCTTGCAGTTGTTTACACTTGTTATTGGTCCCTCCCACAACATTAAGTGAAACTGCTGCTAAGCCATAGAAGAAAATGAGGAAAAACTCATCTGAAATCTTCTTTAATGTAAGAAGGCTTGGGCATACTTCCACAGTCAGCATTTCACAGACTGACTTCCACGACTTGAATATTATTCGTTCATTTTCCAGGGAAAAAAAGGCCAACAGGTGACTTCCCTAGAGGCACACCACAGGGTCTGTTGTTGGAAAGGGTTTGTTGGATGAGGCACAGCACATCCTGCGGCTGTGAGAGCTGTGGATGTCCCGGCATCAGGCAGCCTGGGAGAGAAAGCAGAGGGAAGGGTCACAGTGCCAGTGGGTCAGGGGTAGAGGTTGGAAAAGAGGTACAAGAATAAGGCTGAGATGCAAGTGACCCCTCACTCTGCTTCGTTCCAGCTGCCCAGGCTGCATTCTCACTCTGCCCAGCCATAGATGAGGCTCTGTGAGAGAGAGGAGGGGGAAGGAGATGCCCTGGCCGTAACCATGCAGTCATAGGGTACAGGTGGGGTCAGGGAACAGCCAGAAGCTCTGCCTGCCCCTCCCACTCCTCCACCCAGGGACTCAGTGACTGCGACTCTGCTTATGCAATATAGGAGTGGCCAGGGAAAGCACAACTGTCTAATTATTAAGTTCCAGTGACATAGGAGACTTTAATAATTGGTAAAAATAAAGGTCACCCACCCTGTACTGTTCTCCTGTTTGGGGCCCTCCATGGCCTTCCTGCCTATGCTGGAATACCTCCAGGGCCCAGAAACTCAGCACGCCATGTGCCCTGACATTACAGAGAGTCACACCGGCCAGAGCCCTTGGGGACAGCTGAGTCAACACACGCTGGGTTGGGCTCCTTTCCTGCCTTTCAAAAAGATAAATCTTAAAAAAAAAAAAATCCTAAGCGGTCATGGTCAATGCTAAATACAAGATGAAAATACATGCTCAGGGAAAACAAGACAGTTTGAAGGAGTCCTGATCTAAATCGGATGCGACCTGACACGTGGAGTACCCGTGGATAACCGATGGAGCGGAGAAAAGGGACCTTTGTCCACAGATGAGTCTCCAGGTCTACTGTTTGTTCTGCCTCATTAGAGAACCTGGTTCTACGGCGAATCATGTTCACGTGTCAGAGCCCTAAGACGCTGCTAAAGTGTTCCTGCTTTCAGGATCAGCCTCACGCACACAATATGTCATTGCAATCACCTCAGGATTTAACTGCAATGAGCAGACTCAATAAAAAAGTGACCATCTGGCCAGCAGAAACCCAGAGGCAAAGAGAGAAGTCCACATACAACAATTTCTTCTGTGTAATGAAAGATCAATAAATTTTATCTAAAAATGGCACATCAATTTAAGATTTAAATGCTTTATTTTCAAATAGGAATCTAACTCTAGAAAAAAGAAGGAAAGCAAAGTCAGAAAATGTCATAATGCCTTCATCTTTCCTGAAATGTGGGCAATAGATATTATTTCAAACTAAGTCAAGAATTCACCTATTTTTTGCATGTTATTGACATTTGTGGGCTAATGAGCAGAAAACTAGTAACAGAAATTGTTAAAAACCTGGAGTAAAACTGAACGGATCATGAGAAACTTCCATTTTTATTGTATTTCTCTCTGCTCTTTGAACTCACATATGAGAGGTGCTTGACACACTTTCTCAGTTTTTACTAGGAACCTGCATCTGAGCTGTTCCCTGACAGGGAGCCACAGTCTTACCAAATGACCACTAGATGTCACTAGGTCCCAAGGCTGGTGCTGGGTTGCCTCTGGAAGTTTGACCAGCCAGCAAAGCAAGACCAGTCTTTGGGGGTCAGCGGAATTGTGCACCCTGCTGCAGTGCCTCTGACCTGGTCACCTCAGGTTGGGTAAAGGTGGACACAAAGAGACGGGAGCACTCTCAGCAGGCAGCCAAGTGGTATTACCACAGATGGAGAAGGTATTGCAGAGTCTGTTGGCCTGGGCCTGCTAGGGTCTTACCAGGGACAGAGCTGGTGAGCCCAGAGAAGAAAAGCAGGGTTAAAATAGTAGGTTGAAATCTAGCGCGTTCCAGTGGTTAGATCACTGCCCACTAGCTTTGTGGTCTGGGACAAGCTGCCTAGCCCAGGTGAATTGGTCTGTAAAGTGAGATAATCACAGAACCTGCCCCAAACATGTTCTGAAGACTAACATTTAAGAAGCACTTTGAGCCTTGCTCTCAGTTGGGCAATTGCATATAGAGGCAAACTTACACTTGCTATAGACCCAGCAATGCCACAGCCAATGGGGCAGCGGGAGGTTGGTGCCACGGCTCATCTCTGAATGGGGAAGTGAGAGCCATGCTCTGATGTGGATGGAGGCTGGGCTGAAAGGAGCAGGTGTGCAGCAGCCTCCATGGTGGGGGCAGCAGGGTGCCTGCTGCTCAAGTGGGTGCCTGCCAGAAGCCTTTGCCTTGCTATGCTTTCCGCTGCGACACTCTTTCCCCAGAGCTTTCTGTAGAATCATTTCTGGGCTGTATTCTACTTTGGGCCCAGAGGCCACTTCCTGAAACTCGGCTCAAACCACTCAGTTAAAACCAAGCCTTCCCTGGTGCTACACCCACACACTGGCCCACACAGCCTCACTGTCTCTTTGTGCTGTGTCTTGTTTCTTTGTGGAACTGGCCACTGTGTGACTTTGTTCCTCTGTGTTGACCTACTGTCTGAAATATTTTGAGATGAAGCAATGGTCTCATGACTCCGGCACCTATTGGGAAGACAGTCACTGTGTATGACCCACATGCTGTGTCTGCTAAACTTGTGTCATCTCTCATGTTCTCCGCCAGACTTCCTCACTTTCCTGTCTCTTTCCTCTCACTTTCCATTCCTGCTCTCCCACGTCCTTCTTCCCTCTCCCCTCTCTCATCTTTGATTCCTTCTGCTCCTCCCTGAGCCCTGCTGCCCCTCACCATGGGACTCCGCTGCACACCTGCCCCTCAGCCCAGCCTCCACCCACCTCAGAGCTCCACTCTCATTTCCCCACTCAGAGATTAAACTTGGCACCAGCCTGCCGCTAACCTGTTGGTTCTGGTGAACAAAGGCACTGGCTCCCTATTTTTCAGCCCAGGACCTCTAGAAAGCAGAGCCAGGGGCCAACCTTCTGTTCTGCAATGTTAGCTGAAATTGTGGCCCAGGAGAGTATGGGTGTGGGCCAAGGGAAGTGAAGTGAGGAAAGATTTGACGGCATGGCACAGTGACCTAGCAGCTAATGTCCTTGACTTACCATCCTTGGGCACCGGTTCTAATCCTGGCAGCCCAATTTCCCATCCAGCTCCCAGCTTGTAGCCTGGGAAGACAGTCAAGGATGGCCCAGGGCCTTGGGACCCTGCACCCACATGGGAGACCCAAAAGAAGCTCCTGCCTTCAGATCAATTCAAGTCTAACTATTGCAGCCACTTGGTGAGTGAACCAGCAGACAGATCTTCTCTGTGTCTCCTCCTTTCTGTTTATCTGACTTTCCAATAAAAATACATAAAAATCTTTTAAAAACATTATCATGTAAGCATCTTATTTTTTAAAATGAAGAAAGATATGGCTGATGAGATGTGAGATTCCCGCGTGGGCACGTGAGCATAAATGTGAAGAGACACGGGGGATCTGCTGCTACGCTGGTTTTGCCCTGGGACATCTTGAGAAGAAAACTTCCCCTTGGAGCAACCTGAGGTGCGTGGACATGGGATGGGGGAGTTCCATGCCTGGGTCGCTTGCTCTTCCTACATCTCCTCTACATCAGAATGCCACCTCACTTACATTTTACAGAAGTGATTCAGCTAATGAGATTCTTAGCATCAAATACAATGCTGTCACAAAAAGGAAATCAGTACACAGGCATGGTTAGAAGGAAGACACATGGTTAGAAGGAGACAGCGAGGCAGGAGGCGCTGTGAAGATGAGGGCAGGATCAGAGCGATGGATGTGCAGCCGAGGATTGCCAACAAATCACCACAAGCCAGGAGAGGTACAGGCCAGGTTCTCCCTCACAGCCCCCAAAAGGAGCTAGTGTGCCGTGCACTGACTCCAAACTTCCAGCCTTGAGCACTGTGAGGAAGCGTGTCTCTTACTTTAAGCTTGTGGAGTTAAGGACTTCTTTCATAGCTTTTAAAAGAAACTGTTGTTGTTCTTTTTCCTATTGGACCAAGGTTCCCACTGGTTAAGCCCCACAGTGTGGGTGCTAGCTCCACACCTTCCTGGATGCACCAACAGCAGCCCAGGAAGCTGGCACCCAACCTGCCATATGGCATTTTATGATTTCAAAAGCAGAGAGGCCACAACCCAGAGAGAGCACTGACCAAGGATGAAGCAAGTCAGAGGCACAGAGAAGGTGTCATGACTTGGGTCCACAACTCTCCCTGGTGACAGTGGCCACCCCTCTATTGCATCCATTACTCCAATCTTTACACCTGCTGAGGGTCAGGCAGGCCTCTGCCCATGGTGTTTCCAATAAAACCCTCAGCAAGAGCTTGAGGCCTCAAGTTACATCTGTAACTGGCCCGTGTTTATAACTGCCCCCACCCTTTATCTGTATTTTCACAGTAAATACCTTTAAAATCTGGACAACAATGGTCCAGAAATAGTCAAGCATCAGGAAGCTGGGCAAGTCGGGGTCAAAGGAAACACTTGAAATGACTGGTGGAAGGTTTAAAAGGGAAGATGAAATAAATGGGGAAACAGTGGGGCAGGAAGAGGAAATGGGGAAGGGAGAGGAGAAATCCCCGAGTCTATAGAACTTTATCATAAACTATTTTAACTGGAAAAAGAACTTTAATGAATACATAAAAGGAAGAATATCAAGCCAGGGACTGGGCCCAGTGGCAGGGAAATGGGAAATAAGGGAGCTGGCACTTCTCACTGCCAGCAGCGGTGGCACCACTGGACACCCCCAAACCCTCTGTCCACAGAGGACTGCGAACCACATTGATGGCGTCACTGGCATTCAAACAGGAGATAGCTTCCAGGGTTTGTCTTCCTGTAAGTCTCCTGAGCACTAGCAGCTCTGAGTGGGGAGGAGGATGGCACAGAACACCAATACAAGGACACGAATTCGTCACAGGTGCAGTGCTCCAGTGCCAAAGGCAGGGCCTACAACAGCTGGGGGATCAGTGAGTGAGGTGGGGAAGTCCTGGAGGTTTATTTCATTGTCCATACATTTTCTAGAAAAGTTGGAGACAGCAAGCAATGGAGCATCAGACAAAAATTTTCCACATCAGGAAGTCCTGATGAAAAAGCAAAACTCGAGAAAAACACACATGAAGCAAACACACAGACATCCTAACTGATCATGTCAGGTGTGTTCTCCTGGTTGCTGTGCCCCTGAGAGATACTGACAGTCCCTCCTCAGAGGCTGCAGGTGCCCTAAGCCACCACCTCCTCCCTCTACCCACCCCGCCACTCTTACAGAAAGGAATTTTGGAAAAGATAAATCAACAAAGAAAACCCAAAGCATTAAAGAATGATGATAAGATACTGTTGTGTGGACTAAAGCCATCATCAGAGATTACAGCTCCTGGAGTAGCTGGGTAAGGATACCCAACACAGAGCCCGTGGAGATAATGACCATCCTCCAGAGGGGGCCTCCACTTTCTGCTTGCTGATGGCCTCTTATCTGAAGCCTCACAAGTCCCCACTTGGATGCAAAAGGCTTTTGCAATATGTCTTCTAGAGCACCGCTTGTTGTCTGTCCTTTGTGAAAAGCTGCCTGCACAGGGCTGCCACTCTAAGTCATAAAGTAAGTTCTGTCTTTAAAAAAAGAATGGGCCCGGCGGCGTGGCTTAGCGGCTAAAGTTCTCGCCTTGAACGCGCCAGGATCCCATATGGGCACAGGTTCTAATCCCAGCAGCTCCACTCCCCATCCAGCAGTCAAGGATGGCCCAAAGCCTTGGGACCCTGCACCCATGTGGGATACCCAGAAGAAGTTCCTGGATCCTGGCTTGTGATCGGCATAGCATCTGCCATTGTGCTCACTTGGGGAGTGAATCATCCTCTCTGTCTCTCCTCCTCTCTGTATATCTGACTTTCCAATAAATAAATAAATCTTAAAAAAAAAAGTTTGACACATTTTCATTGGACAAAGAGAAGGAGAGACAGAACAAAAAGAGTTTCCATCCACTGGTTCACTCCCCAAATGGCTGCGATGGCCAGAGCTGAACTGATACAAAGTCCAGAGCCTCTTTCAGGTTTCCTACATGGGTGCAGGGTCCCAAGATTTTGAGCCAGCCTCTACTGTTTTCCCAGGCCACAGGCAGGAAGCCGGATTGGAAGCAGATCAGCAGGGACTGCTAGCACATGGTGGGGGCAGATTAGGCAGTTGAGCCATCATGCCAGTCACTTAAAATAAGTTCTTTCAAAACCACACATGCACAGGATACCCTTCAGGATAAATGAGACATGCTCTTAGGCTGCCAAATGCACTAAGGAGCATCTCGCTGCACTGAGCACTCACGGTTTCTCTATAGAGAATTCATAGCCTGTCTCCCCCATATGGACACTATCATCCCAGCCAGACTAGCCACAAAGGGTTGCAATTGATCCTTGGGTAAAAATGTGGGAAGGAAGAGATATGCTATGCTAGGACCTCAGGCCATTCTTCAATGTCTGTGAGGATGTCTGTGGCCTCAGTACGTTAGGAAGGACCAACCACCCAGTGGAGCACAGCAGTGGGGCAGACTCAGACCATGTGGAGCTGGCACGATAGTGCCATCTCAGAGCAGCCATCTGTGCTGAGAGGAGAAGAAGGAAGAAGATGGACCCAGCCAGTGCTGCCTTCCAAAAGCTCAGAGTAAACAAAGCGAGCCACTGGATGGCAGTGCAGCAGAGAAGGAAAGCAAGGAGGCTGAGTGCTGCTCTGCGGCCATGGTCAAGGAACAAACTGAAGCTCCTGTTTCCCATCCATGAGCCCACAGGAAGAGGCTGAGAAACACCCTCCATTCTTCATGCAGGGTCATGGAAAGATGGTTTCAAAGACAAATCTATCTGGGTGCAAAGCATGTTTATAACCATGTAGGTTCTTTTAAAGATTTATTCATTTCCAATTGAAAGGAAGATTGAGAGAGAGAAGAGAGAAATCTTCCATCCAGTGGTTCATTCCCCAAATGGCCGTAACAGCCAGAGCTGAGCCTATCTGATCTGAAGCCAATAGTGAAGTGCTTTCACTGGGTTTCACACATGGGTGCAGGGTCCCAAAGCCTTAAGCAAGGAACTGGATCAGAAGTGGGGCATCTGGGACATGAACCATCACCCATATGGGATGCTGGCACTGCCAGAAGAGTAGCCAGCTATGCCACTACACCAGCCCCACAGAATTTATTTTTATAATACACATTTTTGTGACCTCTTGGAAGACCACTCATATGCATGGGTTTCTAAATCTTCTTGTATCAAAGTAATTTCTACAAAGTAGATTTATCATTTTTTCTTTTCAAAAATCAATCTTTGGGCCCAGCGCTGTGGTCTAATGGCTAAAGTCCTTGCCTTGAACATGCCAGGATCCCATATGGGTGCCGGTTCTAATCCTGGCAGCTCCACTTCCCATCCAGCTCCCTGCTCGTGACCTGGGAAAGCAGTAGAGGACGGCCCAAAGCTTTGGGACTCTGCATCCACATGGGAGACCTGGAAGAAGTTCCTGGATCCTGGCTTCAGATTGGCATACAAACAGGGGGTCAGATCAGAAGTAGAGCAGTCAAGATCTGAAACAGCACCCATATGGACTACTGGTATCAAAGGCAGCAGCTTTACCTGCTATGCCCCAGTGCTGGCCCCTGGTTTTTAATATTTCTTTTGAATAGACTGTCTTCTTGTTTTAGAATCACTGTAGATCTCTTTCTGGTTTTTTTTTAAAATATATATTTATTTATTTATTTAAAGACATAGTAAAAGAGAGAGGTAGTACCAGCAAGATCTTCCCTCCACTGATTCATTCCCCAAATCTGTAACAACCAGAACTGGACAAGACTGAAGCCAGGAGCCTGGAACTCCATCCACATCTTCAATAGGGATTCAGAGGCCCAAGTATTTGGGACATTCTCTGTTACTTTCCCATTGGCAGGGAGCAGAATCACAAGTGAAATGACCAGGACTGGAACCAGCCAGTACCACAGGGAGTGCTTTAGCCATCTGTACCACACCATTGCCCCTAACCTCTTGTTTCTGGACAAAGCCTTAGCCAAAGGGGTACTTAGAATGACTGTTTCAGAACTTTGCCCACAACTTTTGTAATTTTTCCAGCAGGTTTAGTTATTTCACTCATCTTCTTGTCTCTGAATTTTTCCTTAAGACATCATAGTTGGGCTTTTTTCTTGTCAGAGGGTTTGTGCGTGTTGTTCACACTGTTCTTATTGAAATAGGGTTTGTGGGAATTGCACCTATTATCTCTAGCAAGATGGGGTTTGTGGGTTACCTACTGTTATTACTGAAATGGTGTTTGTGGACGTTGAACCCACTCTTCTTAAAGAGATAGGAGTGTAAAAACATAGCTCTTACTATTTTTTTTTCTTTAAAGATTTACTGATTGAGATGAAGTTGTTGCATCTGTTCATGACATCTGACACCATGTGGGCAACAATTCCAGTCCCAACTTCTCCACATCTAATCCAACTCCCTGCTAATGCATCTAGGAAAGAAGCAGAATAGAGCCCAAGTCCTTGAGCCCATGAACCCACCTGGGGGGCCAGATAAAATTCCTGGCACCAGTTTTTAGCCTGACCCAACCCTGGCCATTGCGACCATTAGGGGAGAGTACCAGCAGATGGACGATCTTTATCCTTCCCTCTTTCTGTATATCTCTGTCTTTCAAATAAATAAAGTAAAAAAATTTTAAGCTATTGATTGGGGCTAACACAATGGCTCGACTACCTAATTTTCCACCTGAAAGCACTGGTATTCCATATGGACACCAGTTTATACCCTAGTTGTTTGAACTCCAGCTCCCTGCCTATGGTCTGGGAAAGCAGTGGAGGATGATGGCCCAAAGCCTTGGCACCCTGCACCCATATAGAAGACCTTAAAGAGGCTCTTGGCTTTGGATTGGCTCAACCCTAGCCATTGCAGACATTTGGGGAGTGAACTAATGAATGAAAGATCTTTCTCTGTCTCTCCTTTCTCTATAAATCTGCATTTCCAATGAAAATAATAAATAAACCTTTTTTTTTTTTTAGGATATTGACTGTTTGCTTCGGCAGCACATATACTGAATGATATAGGATATTGATTTAGCTATTTGAATAGCAGAGTGTCAGAGAGAGAGAGAGAGATTCCACCTACTAGGTCATTCCCAAAATAGACACAACAGCTAAATCTGGACCAGGCAGAAGCCAGGAGCCAGAAACTCCATTCCAGTCTCCCACACAGGTGGCAGGGCCCAAGGAGTTGGGTTATCTTATGCTGCCTTCTGAGGTACAATAGAAGGAAGCTGGATTGGAAGCAGTGCAGCCGGACTCTAGCCAGCACTCTGAATTACAAGCAGCAGCTTATGCCCCCTACCGTTACTGATAGAGGTTTGTGGTTTCAACCCCTGCTGTTCTAGTTGAGATGGGGATTGTCTGGTTTCATCTAGTTCTTAGTGAGAGGGTGGTTTGTGGGTATCTCAGGGAAGTGGGCTTGCTGAGAGCAGTTTGCACCTACTGTTTTAGTGAGATTAACACACACATTTACAATCCTGAGGCCCCATCTGTTCATTTTGCGACACGTCCAGTTCACATGTACACCTTTACCTCTTTCACAGGGGCAGAGGTATGACTCTCTCCCCAGTTTGCAGTTTGGAGCACTTCCCTAAAGCGGGCACTCCAACACTTTAGGCTCCACCGGAAGACCTGTTGAACATCAGACTCCTGGGCCCCATTTTAAGAAAAGAGGAGAGAAAAGAAAGGAAGAGGAAGGAAGGAAAAGCAAGGAGGAGTTCATCACATGCAGTAGGCCAAAGAAGTGACATGTGCACTTTCAGGAACCACTGTTCCACCACCAAGGAGCTTCTGTAGCTCACACTTGACTCCACTGAATGCATAGAAAACGCACAACTCCGCAAGAGGCACCTGCAACCTCATGCAGCTGAGAACAGCCACATCCCTGTGGGAGAGAGGCAGCCAGGAACCAAAGTCTTCTATCTCTCTTGGGGTGATCTACACACATTTTTGCATAACATTTACTATTTTTTGAGTGTATGTCTTCACATCAAATTGATTGGGGGGTGTATGTGTCCTTTTTTTTTTATTAATCTCAAACACATTTTTTACTGTTGTAGTTAAATAAACACCAGATATAAATTAGGATGAGAACATATCTGTGCTCTGTAATCTCACATGAAAAACAAATCTTATTTTTCAGCTACTATATATAAACAGAAGCTCCCACTTTTCTCCATTTTCTCCTACTTAATCTAGGGTCACGGAAAGGTCTTGTTGGCTTCCGTTCAATGGGCAGCTCCTGTCTCGGGCTCTATGAAGGGTAGGCCAGACCATCCCAACCTCCAGAAAAAGAATTACAATTATCTCTTTACACATTTGGTAAAATATCCCAGTAGACAGGGAGATTTTTCTCTGCAACCCAGACACATATTGTGCAAGGAATAAGTATATCTGTTCAAGAGTAAGGAAAGCAATATCTAGGATACCCAAGGGAGGAGCTCGTATTTGCTAATTCTAACAAGAGTACAAGTGGCTTAGGGACAATGAAGATGGAGACCTGGTTGGACAGAGAGGGCCCAAACCCAACAACCAGGCCTCAAGTGGGAAGACTGACAACTTACAGCAGAGCCCCTCTGCTTCCTCCTATGTGCTCAAAGTCATGGGTCTTCCTGAACCCACAGAGTAATAGGGCTGCACCTTGGTTCCCCTACCAAACTCAGGTGATCCTTCCCTAGCCCCGGTAACCCCGGTTGGTTACTGTTATAGAATTGCTTCCGGTGCAGAAGACCTTGTTGTCCATCAGGCACAAGGTCGGAAAATGTCAGAGACAACAGATCAATCAAACGTGGGAGGTGTTCTAGCCACGGTGTGCGCATTCTTCAGCCAACCTAATTTCAGAATTGCCTTCCTGATAACTTGCTTGAAAAGCCATTTTGTTTTGGGCTCTTCCTAGCACACTGACTCTAACTCCCTCATCTGAAGGGTTGCTTCAAATAGTTGAAGAGTCACAATGTGGAATAGGCTCACAAAGAGAGACACAGTACCAGAAAGTCACTCTTTTCAGAACCCTAGAACTCCAACTGACATTTGTTACCTAAGCTGGGTGGGACGCTTCTGTGAAATTGCAGTTCTGCACTGAGCCACTGGGTATTTCTGACATAGTAGGTGACAGATGGGTAAAAGCATAGAGAAAGACTGATTTTTCCAAGAGCACTGGCAGAAAGCTGGGTGGGAAGTGGAGAAGCAGGGACATGAAACCTGCACTTAAATGGAATGCCAGTATTGTGGGAAGCAGTTTAACCCAGTCCTTACATATTCACATTTTCAGATCCACTGATTATGAACACAAGTCTTCAATACACATGGCAGTCCATAATTTCAGTAATTTTAAAAAGATTTGTTTATTTTTATTTGAAAGAGTTACACATAGAGAAGGAGCAATGGAGAGGTATTCCATCTGCTGGTTCATTCCCCAGATGGCATTGGCCAGAGTGAGACAGTCCAATGTCAGGAACCTATTCCAGGCCTCTCACATGGGTGTGGGGGCCAAAGGCCTTGGATTCTCCTTCACTGGCTATTAGTAGGGACTGGGATCACAAGTGGAACAATCGGGACCAGAACCAGTGCCCATGTGGGATACTGGCACCAGCGTTGGAGGATTAGCTTGCTATACTACTGCATTAGTAAAAATTTGAGTCATCTTTTAAATTCACACTTAATGTTTTATTTTCAAAGCATCTGTCATTCTGTTGCTGAAACATTAAATTGAGGACTGCCACCGCAATTCACTCATATCCTATTTTACACAACCTGTTGCAATACTAATGCATTATAATGTTAACTAGCTAAGTGAATGCAAACCATTCCAGTTACAATTAATGTTTTCCTTCTGATCTTTAGCTAGTGAGACCTGACCAGACCCAGTGGGCAGAAACCACCAAGTCCATTTCAGCCTTCCTGATCCCCAACCCCCACCTGGGCAGGGGTGCACCTGCCCAGGTGGTCCTGGTTTGGGCTCAAGGCTCCACTCTAGTCATCTCCACCAACTTCTGTTCAGTGGTGTCTTACGCAGAACCACTCACGCAGTGCTGAGGCAGGGTCTCATCTGTGAGGCCAAACAAGTCCAGCTAAGCTCTGTTCCTCGGTGTAGGTGATTTGAAAGTGGTCTTCAGTAGAACAGCTTTGAATGCTGAGGGTACAACTGGACAGCCGAGAAGCTAGGCCAGGGCTCTCTTCATAGAAATTAAAGGACAAGAAGAGTCTCCCAACTCACCTAACCTATCAGTTCTTTCCCACGCTGTGGATATGCACGAGAAGAAATGTGAGGCTGTGTCCAGCATCTGTTGTGAAAAGTCCACTGCAAGGCCAACATTCCCCAAGTGGGAGCTGGCCTGCATGGGTGGAGCAAACAAAGAACAGAGGTGTGTAATGTCAGGGGAACCCTCTTCATCTTCACTCAAGGATTTCTTTCAATTAATAAATAACCTTCCAACATATGGGATAACTTCTCTATTCTCTTTAACTTGCATGATGCTTATTTATACATAAATGATGTTTATATATACATAAATTATATTTATATATACATAAATACATAAATATATATATGATAAGAAATCCAACCGCTTTGGGGTGGGGCAGGGTGTGGGGAATATCCTCCAGGGTTTGCTCTGTTCTGCATTTGCCAGCATGCGGTTTCCTCCAGGCCTTGCTTCTGGGGATTGCAATGCCAATGGTACATGTTGGTTATCAAGGTGGTGGAGCTCTGCAGAGACAAAAATAAGCACACAGCACACATCAAAGGATGCTACTCTCTGGGCACAGAATCAGTGCATAAGCTCAAGGCATCAGCCTGAAGTAAGAGAGAATTCATAGGAAAACCACAGAAGTTAAGTTCCCAGAATGGAGCTCCCCACAATCTACCTCTAAGGCATTTGTGCGAACAGCTGAGGGTTTCAACAAAAGTAAATTCACCTGTGACACTGCCACACATAGGTGTTCATGGAAGCTGCCAGTTGAGCGGGGAGGCACTGCCGTATACACACACCTCAGGTCAGTGACAGACAAGACAGTTCCATTCTAATAGCAAAGGCAAAACCTGCATGTACCTAACACATAATAATTAGAGTCAAATATTTCTTCAAGAAATGCATGAAAACTCTACTGAAAACTTGTAAGTGGTAGATGTTACTGTATGTCATTGAGAACTCCATGAAAAATAAACTCTTAGGACCAGCATGGTAGCACATCAGGCTAATCCTCTACCCTGTCGTGCCGACATCCCAAATGGGCACCAGTTCATGCCCACGCTGAACAACTTCCCATCCAGGTCTCTGCTTATGGCCTGGGAAAGCAGAAGAGTGTGGCCCCAGACCTTGGAACTCTACACCCATGTGGGAGACCTGGAAGAAGCTCCTGGTTGCTGGATTTCGGTCAGCTTAGTCTGGCCATTGGGGCCATTTGGAGAGTGAACCAGCAGATGGCAAAACCTTCTCTCCACCTCTCCACTCTGTAAATCTGCCTTTCAAATAAAACATAAATGTTTTAACAAAAATAGAAAGTCCTTGAATAGTAAACTTTGCACCCTCCTACTTTAGGCATTTCCCTCTAGCTGAAATGGAATAGTCATTTCCAACCCCCAGCTCCTTTCTGATGCATCTAACCCCCAGTACTTTATTTTAAAAGCAATTACTTAAATTTCTAGTTAAGGACAGTGTATATATGTTTCTCTAGCATGCCCTTTTATGAGAGATGCTCAGAGGGGCTGTTTGCTCATCATTGGATGAGCACAGGATAGAAGGTGACTTGGAACTGCTGCTTCTCATCCAACCCGCAGATCATGGAAAATACAAGTTCTCCTGAAGAAGACTCAGAAAACTGTGTCTGAAGTGCTAGCCTCAGTCCCTGCCAGGGGCTGTATTGTCCTGCACCCAGCAGAGTCTCCAGTCTGTCCAAAACTCTCTGCTTGCCTTCCATAGCCATTCAAACTGCCACCATGGTCAAGATACAGAGTACACACACACACACACATTTCATCATTGTCATTTGCAGTAGACCCTATTCCTTTAGATCCCCTGAGCCCAAGCAACACTGCTGCTCTTTCTTGCCTTAGAGTTTGCCTTTTCTATAAATTTATTTAACTAGAATTGTCCAGCAGTGATCTTTCATGTCTGACTTCTTTCTCTTACCATAATGTCTCCAGAAATCTATGGTGCGGTGGAAATTGGTGGTTGGTTTTCTCTCAGTGAGTATTGTTATTCTACAACGTGGCTATGCCTTAGAAGGATTCATCATTTGACAAACAGTTGGGCAACTTCTATGTTTTGGTTACTTCAAAGAAAACACATGGACACACAGGTCTTTGTGTAGACATGTTTTCTCAGGACTGGGTCTATGGCAAGGCAAGGGAGACAACAAGAGTACAAACTTTACAGGGGTACTGAAGTTTGTGCAGGTGCAGCCAATCACCTGTGCACCTCTTAAAGGTCGGTGCCCTAAATACATACCTTGACTCAACCACTGCCCTAGTTTCAATTCTTCAGTAATAGGATTGTTGAGTCAATGTCTAAGAGTGGGTCATATAGAAAGTACATGCTTAAAATTGTAAGAAAGTACCACACAACTTCCCAAAGTGGCTGTATCATTTCACAGTACTTCCAGGTGTGTACAAGAATTCCAGATACTCTCCCCAACATGCTGTATTTTGGTCTTGCAATGTCAACCATTCTGAGGTCATGTGGTGATATTTTCTTATGACTTTAGTTTGTATTTGCCTGGTGATAACGGCACTAAGCACGTTTTGATTTCTGATTGCTTCTCATCTATCTTCTCCGATACATGTCTGTTGCAATAATTTGCTCATTTTTACAAGTTGCTTATTATCATTTTTTTTATTTTCTATACGAGTCATTCATCAGCTTTGTTTCTTTTTAAAGTATTTTCTCTTCCCTGGTGGCTTCCCTCATCATTTTCCTTAAATGTGATTTTTTAGTTTGAATAGGTTGTCTTTTATCTAGTTTTCTGGAAATTTTAGCAGTGTTTAATTTGGCAAAATAGGTGTGTTTTTTTACCCTATTGAAATGGTCACAAGGGAATGGAATAAGGACACTGCTTGGTTTTAGTTCAACCTACATTGGAATAAACACCACTTAATCAAGCAGTAGCATGTTTCCTAAATGTTGCAAGATCCAACTTACAAATATTTTGATAAGTTAATGTGCTTGTGAGGAATCATGGACTACTTGTTTGTCAAGTCCTTGCTTGACCTGACTCTCTAGAATGTGCTGTCCTCATTAACTGAGTTCACAAGCAGTTCAGCCTCTTCTGTTTTACGGAAGCATTAATATTGGGTTGTTTCATTTTTTTTTTAATTTCTGCTTTTGTTGTTTGGCAGAATTTTTCTCTGTGGGAAGACTTTAAACTATAGATTCAACTTTCCTAATAGGTGAAAGGTTGCTTACGTTATCTCATTCTTTTAAAGCCTCAATGGTTTGTGTCTTTCAAGGAATTTGTATGCACCATCACATAGACAAATTAGTTGGTAAAGTTACAACATTTGCATAAGATCATCTTCATGTGTTGAGTAAGTAATGATGTTCCTTCTCTTGTAATACTGTGTGTCCTCTCCATCTTTTTCCTTATCATCTAGTTAAATGCAGTGCTGTTATTTTTTTATTTAAACAATAATATGTATTTTTAAAAAATAAAGAGTAGAAAACCAAGCTTATGTATGGCTTTTTATGTTTGCCTACATTTTTACAATTGCCAGTGTCCGTTTTCTCCTGCTGAACTGAGTTGTCATTATAGACCCTTCCCTTCTGACTGAAGTAATCTCTAAATTAATTATTGTATAGATCTACCAGCATAAGTTTTGTTACTTAGTTAAAAATATCTCCTACTTTATTTTTCTAAAATAGTTAGTTGTTTTTATTGGAAAGGCAGATTTACAGGAAGAAGGAAAGACAGAAAGATGTTCCACCTGCTGGCTCACTTGCTTTAGGCCACAATGTCCAGAACTGAAGCCAGAAGTCAAGGGCTTCTTCTGAGTCTCCCACATTGCTTTGGGTCCCATGGGCCTTCCTCTACTGCTTTCCCAGGACGTAAGCAGAGAACTGGATCTGAAGCAAAATAGCTGGGACGTGAACTGGTGCCCTAGGTGCTTATAGCTGGAAGATTAACCTGCCGAAACACTATGCCAGACCTTACTTC
Organism: Ochotona curzoniae; assembly: GCF_017591425.1. Classification (NCBI taxonomy): domain Eukaryota; kingdom Metazoa; phylum Chordata; class Mammalia; order Lagomorpha; family Ochotonidae; genus Ochotona; species Ochotona curzoniae. The sequence goes on from NW_024467100.1 coordinate 9,448,052, forward strand.
TTTATTTGTAAATAAAGATACTCAGTGACATTTTTTCCATCAACACTTTGAACAATCATCCCAATGAATTTGCTTAACAAAGTACTATGAAAATGTCAACCACTCATCATTGTTTCCTTATGTGTTTCCTATAATTTTGGAGGTTGTAACATCACAGTTTTGTATTTTAAAATTTATTTATTTCACTTAAAATCAACAGTTTTATTTTTATTATGTGACTACATTGTGTCTAGGAGCAGAGTTTTTTACATTTCCTGTATTGTTTTTACATTTTCTTATTATTGCTATCATTTTATGATACAGTTCCATATTCCCTTATCCTCACCCCAATACCCTCTCCCCCCACACACCCACCTCCTTTATATGATTACTAACATACAGTTCTTCATACACAGTCATATGTCCATCGTTGCGGGCATGGACAATGGCAGAGAGTCCAGAATCCTATTGTCAAGATAGAGTAAACAGTTTCATTGTAAGTCCATTTTTGTCTGGAAACAGAAATGCATACAACACTGCATCCTTACATCTCCATTTCACAGCTACTGTACATCCCGTCAAATGAAAAGTCATGATACGAAATCAACATTACAAAGAAAAATAGAAATTTACAATGCCATGAAGTTAAATAACATGTTACTAGATAATACAGTCTCTATTACACAACTACTGTACATCCCCTTAAATGAAAAGTCATGGTACAAAATCAACAATAGAAAGAAAAATAGAAATTTACAATGCCATGAAGTTAAATGACATGTTACTAGATATGACAGTCTCTATTACACAGCTACTATACATTCCCTTAAATGAAGAGCCACAAAACAAACTCAACATCTGGGAGAAAAAAAGAAATTAACAACACCAAAAAGTTAAACAACATGCTATTAAGTGACTAATGTGTAGCTGAAGAAATGAAAATCAAGAACCTTCTTGAAGAAAATGATGCCACTGCATGATCTACAAGTCACTGAATGATTTAATCAGAAGAAAGTGTTTTGAAGAGATGAAACCAACAGAAAACAACAAAACCCATGTGATATAGTTTCCGCTGATCTTTGTTGAAGTGTGTCTCCTACAGACAATAAACAGATGGGTTTTGTTTCTTAATACTAATCTATGATGTTTGATTGAGCTTAAGCCATTCACATTCAGAGTTAAATATATATGGGTGGTACTTTGGTCCTGTCATTTTAGGAATGGGTTGTTCATTGACTTAGTCTTCTGTTGTCATTTTACTGGAATGTTCTTCCCGTTTGCCTTTGGTTTTGGTAGGTGCTATTTCTCTTCTCTGTCAAGAAAACATCTTGAAGTATCATTTGTAGGGCAGGTTTGAAAGAGGCAAATTCTTTTAGCTTTTCTTTACTCTGGAAGAATTTTATTTCATTTTCAAAGATGAAAGAAAGCTTTGCAGGGTATGTTATCCTAGGCCGAGAATCTTTTTCTTTTAGAATCTGGAATATGTCACTCCATTTTCTTCTTGCCTGTAGAGTTTCCTGTGAGAGAACTCCTGTGAGCTTAATTGGCATTTTGTTATATGTATATTGATTTTTTGCACGTGCACATTTAAGGATTTTTTCCTTATGTTCAATTGAAGAGAGCTTGATTATCATGTGTCTTGGTGAAGATCACTTTTGATCAGGCCTGTTGGGAGCTCTGTGCCCCTCCTGGATCTTGTTTCCCAATTCTTTCTCCAGATTAGGGAAATTTTCCTTGATTATTTCATTAAATACATTTGCAAACTGAGCTTCTCTTTTTGCACCTTCCAGGACTCCCATAACTCTTATATTTGGCCTCTTAATAGTGTCTTTCAATTCTTGAATACTTTTTTTGGCCTGATCCAGCTCTGCTTCCAGCTTTTTGTTTGCTTCCCCTGATGACAGGAAGTATCCTCCAATTCTGAGATTCTTTCTTCTGCTTGCTTCATTCTATTTTGGAGACTCTCCACTATACTTTTAATTTGCTCTACTGTGTTCTTAATTTCTAACATACCAGCCTTGATTTGCTTCACTGCTTCCTAAATTCTTTGAACTCTTGCATGAGCTTCTCATTTTTTATCAGAATCTTTAAAATGAGTCTTAATGGATTTTGTGTCCCCCATTTTCTCAATGTCTTCCTCAGTTAACTCTGAGGTTGGCAAAGGGTTTTGCTCCTTTGCAGGGGAGTTTTCAGTAATATTCATTGTGCCTTTGTCTCTTCTTTTGCTCTTGATCATTCTACTTCTGGTTAGCAGAGTCTTCTTCTTCGGGCAGGTTTCTAAGCTGTGTCACCCACAGGTCTACAGTTTGATTTTACTTATTGCAGTTGGTACACAACTTTTTGCTTGCAGCCACTTGTGCCACAACCTCCAGCGAGTTCCAGGTCTGGGTTCTTATGTTAGATTTCCACTGTGGTCTCCACAGCCAGAGCTCTTGGCTCACCAGTCTCCACCTCCTGTGATACCATGCGGAGGCTGCACCGTTGTGTCTCTGCAATCTTTCTCCCACTTCCACTTGGAGATTGTCCCAGGATTAGAGAGACACCAGGTGTCCTATCTAGTTAGGTTGTTGGTGGTGCTGATTTTGTCGGAACCTGTTGGACGTTAGGTCTGGGTGCCACATCGACCTATTTTGACTGGTATGATGCCACAGTTGGTATTATTTTCCTACGGGACCTCAGCAAGTTCTCTCGAGCTCAGCACATGCACAGTTCACTGTTGTCCCCTGCAGTCCCAAAGCTATTGCCACAGTGCGCAAAATAGCACCTGACATACCACCACAACAGTTCTTGATGTGCTGGCCATCAAATCCCAGAGCTACCCAGACCTGCCCCGGGTGGAACTGGTAGAATGCCACGTCATTGCAGTTCACCAAGTCAGAAATGAGCTCACTCCCAGCTCAGAGCATGCTCCATCCTTTCCCTTGCCCTTTCCTCCTTCCACAAAATGATGCTCAATTCATCTCTAGAGGGCTGACTGGGCTATGAAAACGATTCTGTTCTCGCACTGCCCATCTGAGATTTGCTGCTCTGTCTCTGCTCCTGGTCAAATCAAAGGGACCAGCAGGACGGACAGAACTTTGTCTGGGTTCACCTCCCAAGCTCCCAGTGAAAGTCCCTTCCCACCTGGTTGCTGGTGGAGTTCTGGCTGCTGTTGGAGTTCAGATCGCCGTGCTGGAGTATCAGTCACTGCAACACCACACTGCTGTGCCCGCTGCTTTCCTGTGTCTGTCAGTCTCCAGGTACCCCTCTGCTGTTGTTCTGTCCTTTCCTATTTCCTGAAATATGTCCTCTCTGCTTCATCCTGATTAAATGTTTTTCTGTCCGTTTAAACGTGTCCTTACCCTATTCAGCCACATTGATTCTCCATGTCCTGTATTTTCAAATAACAATTTCTATTTAAATTTTTACATTCGGGGACATGTTTTACACCGTCAGATGTATTTTCTGCTTCATTCCTCCTTTTCTTCTGTAATCCCAGTTACACACATATCATATTTATTCATTTTGTCATATATAACACTAAGCTTGTATTCATTTTTACTCAATCTTTATTTTCTCCTTGATTCAGAATGAGTAATTCCTTCAGTTCTATCCTCTATTTCATTAGTTCTCTGCCAACTCATATCCAATCTATGTTTAGTGCATCAGACAAAACAATTAATATCAACTTTTGGATTTTTTCCATTATAGAATTTTCATTTAGTTTCTATCTGGGGTGGGGAGAATACTCTGTCAGCTCCTTACTGATAGGGTGCTTTCCTTCAATTCTTTGAACATATTTATAAAAGTTAAATTCACATTTTTATCTGTTAAATGCAGCATCTGGATGCTCTTGAGGTCCATTTGTTTGGTTGCCTATTTTTTCCTATACATGTTTAACTTTTCCTTTGTGTATATAGTAATAGTAAGCTCAAAATTAATCATACTACACTGTATTTCAAAGTAATTCTATATTTGGTCATGTTGATATGAGAATGAACATTGAGCTAGTACACGTTGATCCACAGAATTAAATCTGTAAACACTGTCAATTTCTCTGCCATATTTAGACACAGTTTTTTTTTAAATACTTTAAGCATGTTTGAGTTCAAGTTTATGGAATTACATTGCACATCACGGAGGTATGATTTTAACTGTGATTCATTTTAGTGATGGCTCTAGTTCCATGTAGCTCTATCTTTTGATTATACATTTCCTCTTGCTATATGCCCAGTTTCTCACCAGGCCCTTGACTCTTGCCTTCATATTATATTTTACCTGCCAGGCAACCATTCAGAGAGTTTATTTTCTGAATTTCAATCTCAGTCCTTATAAAATTTTATGCCAAAATCCTTGTTTTAAACTTCTGTGTAGCACCTCTGAACTCTGGTCTTTGGTGCATGTAGCCGGCAAAACTGCAGTTCCTCCTGTGGGTGTGTCCCACAGTGGTGCCTGCTTGGATTTTGCTGGTCTGTGGGTTCACTCTGTCTTTCAACTGATTCACATTGTCTGCATCTCCCAGCCCAGCCTCAGAATCTTGCTTGAGATTCTGAAGACCAAGCAGCACTAGGCACCCAGGCTACATTGCAGACAATGTAGAAGGGCATTCCCCTGCACCTTCTGAAGCTGCACTGTCACTGCTCTGACAGTGAGTGAACCCCAACCCTCACTGCTCGGTGCTGCTCCTTTCCACATGGGCAGGTTGAGGAAAGAGAAGACTAACAGGGATTCCAGCTCTGTTCCAGTGACCCATCCTGTCTCCCTCATTCTCACATCTTCCCAACCCATGATGGGTTATTACCTTCTCTAAGGTCCCCTCCAACCCCAGCAGCCCTGGGTTCCAGGTCAGAAGAGAGCTGCTTCGGCTCCCATCTCCTCTCTAACCGACAATTTCCTTCCTGTGTGCTGGCATTCACCTCTGCTGCACTCCCACCTGCCTCCCCTTCCTGGATCACACTGGGCATGTTCCTCCCAGGGGCCACAACACAGGCTGTCCTCTTTTCCTGGACACTGTTCCTGTGGATATCAGCTGAACTGCTTACTCACCTCCTCCCAGTTGTCACCAGGAAAAGGCAAATCAAAACCACAAGATATCACTTTGCTCCAGCTAGGCTGCCTAAAGTAGAAAAGTTACATGACAGGACAGGCACTAAGGCGGGCAACTTACGTGCTGTTTTTGAAGTGGCTGCATCTCATAATGAAATTCCTGAGTTAGATACTTGAGGTCAGTGTTCTGACTTGTTGCACCAACTTCTGGCTGATGCAGACCCCGCAGGGCAGTTGTGACAGCCCAAGAAATCTGGGCTCCTGTCACCTACTTGGGAGACCCAGGTAGATTTCAAAACCCTAACTTTGAATCTGCCAACCCCACTATTGCAGGCATTTGCGGAATAAACCAGAAGATGGGAGCTCTATTCTCTCTCTCTCTCTCCCCACTCACTAGGTTTCAGCCTCATAAATAAATAAATAAATAAACAAAATTTTTAAAGATTGATCTTCTGACATGTTCTGAGATGAATTTTTCAATACTTTATAGTAAGTGTTGGCAGAGGCATAGAGAAAGTGTGACTCACACACTAGTGATGGAGTACAACTTCGTGTGGCAATCAAGTCCTAAAATGATTGGACACTGAAGTTATCATTCAACCCAGTTACTGCACTCCTAGAGGCATACTCAAGTGAAATATCTGTACATGTTCACTTAGGAACTTGCATGTGAATTATGGCAGCATGGTTCATAGTAGCCAGGGAGAGGGGAGATAGCAGGCCAAAAAATGGCTGAATTGATAAGAAGCAGCTGTAGAATGCATGTTCCAAGTAGCTGAACCTTGGACTGCTTGTGTGAAGGAAACCATTGATTCCACCAGCAAGAAAGTCCTGAATAGGGAACTCTATAGAGATGGGAAGTGGATTAGTTATCACTTACAGCTGAAGAAAAGTGGCATTGGGAAAAAGTGTGGCAGTTGAAGGTACCAATTTTCTTTTGACGTGATGGCAATGCCTTAAAATCTATTCTTTTGATGGCCATTTCTACCTGAACTCTGCATGAATAATACACTGTGCACTTCAAATGAATCAGATACATATAGCACATGACTTTTATGTCAGGAAAGCTGTTTTTTTCATAATTTATTTAATTTTATTTGAAAGATAGACTTTACAGAGAGAGGACAAACAGAGAGGTGGGGAGGAAGGTTTTCAGTCTGCTGATTCACTCCCCAAATGGCCAGAGCCAGGAGCTTTCTCATGATCTCCCATGTGGGTGCAGGGATTCAAGGACCTAGGCCATCCTCTGCTGCTTTCCCAGACCATAAGCAGAGAACTGGATTTGGAAGTGTAGCAGCCAGGACACAAACCAACACCCATTTGGGATGCCAGCTCTAGCAGTCAGAGGATTAGCTACCTTTTAAAGCGTGCATTGGAAGTATTAAAAAAAATGGCAAGTGCCTTTGTGACCACACTGACCTTGTTCTGAATTCCATCTCCATTGTTTACCAGACCTGGGGCTTGAATAAGTCACTTGGATTCCACAGGACTCATTTTTCTTGTCTGTAAAAGGAATATAGTGGCCATGTCCACCTTATAGGTTGAATTTGACAATGAGATCAAGCATATCAATTTTCAGTATTGCCTTGTTTATAAGCAATAAACTAATGTTATCCAGCTACATGATGCCAGGGCACACCTGGCTAAAGGTAGACAAGTGATGTGAATGCTGAGACGCTCAAGGACTACTAAGCTACCTGTAAGGTTTTGTCCACTGATGAAGACAAGGGTCCAAACCATGGGGACACACCTGCAGTACAGTTAGCTCTAGATATTTACCTGCAGGATGAGGGAGCTGTGGTATTGCTCAGATTCTGACGGACTGTCCTCTGTAAAACGGAGCAGTGACCTGCTCCCCCTCTTCCACACATTCCCTTGAAGGAGTTTCAAAGGAAAGAAGGATGGACAGAGGTAGAGTTGTGACACTCAAACAATTCAATAATAAGTAATAAATAATGGCTTTAAAATGAGCCAAAGGGAGTTGGACATTTGGTACAGCAGTTAAAACGGGACGCCTATATCCCTATCATGTAGCCTGGATTTAAATCCAATTTCAAGTTGTTGTTAATACTACCCCAGGGGGCAAAAGATGACAGCTCAAACAGTGGGGTCCTTGCCATGCCTATGGGTTAATGATCTGGGCTGATTTCAATCTATCCCAGTCCCAGTTGCTTTTTTTAGAGACTTGGAAAGTGACCCAGACCATGAAAAATCATTGCCCCACTACACCATCTCTCATAAAAAGAAAAAAAAAAAATCAATAATTTGAAGGTGAAAATAAACAAATGATTTAACTAACTTTTATTTTTGTTTTCAGATTCATTTTGAATATCAGAGTTACAGAGAGAAACCAAAAGACAGATATAGATAGAGATCTCACACCCACTGGTTCACTCCCAGATGATCACAAGAGCCAGGCGAGGTCAGGCCTGATCCAGGAGTTGCATCCGAGTCTCCCATGTGGGTGGCAGGAGCCCACATACATGACCCATCATCTGCTGCTTTTCTGGACCACTATCAAGGAGCTGAATAAGAAGTGGAGCAATTGGGACATGAACCAGTGACCACAGGGGATGCCAGTGACATAGGCAGCAGCCTTACCTGCTATGTTACATCACCTCTAAACATTTCTTAAAATAAAACACACACGGGCCCCGGCGCGGTGGCGCAAGTGGTTAAGGTCCTCGCCTTGCACGCCCGGAATCCCATATGGGCACCGGTTCTACCGCGGCAGCCCCGCTTCCCATCCAGCTCCCTGCTTGTGGCCTGGGAAAGCAGACAAGGAAGGCCCAAAGCTTTGGGACCCTGCACCCGTGTGGGAGACCTGGAAGAGGCTCCTGGCTTCGGATCAGAATAGCATCGGCCATTGCGCTCACTTGGGGAGTGAATCATCGGACGGAAGATCTTCCTCTCTGTCTCTCCTCTCTGTATATCCGCCTTTCTGATAAAAAAATAATTTAAAAAAAAAAATAAATGAAACACACACATAGTCAACAAGTATATGAAAAAATGCTCAATTAATCATGAAATATAAATTTATATCACAATTAGATATCATGTCCTGCATGTTAGAAGGGCTAATATGAAAAAGACAAAAGGGAAATGTTGGAGAGGGCGTGAAGAAAAAGGAATCCTCTTTTACTGCTATGGGAGTTTAAGTTAGTATAGTCATTAGGGAAAACAATATGAAGATTCTTTAAAAATTCTTTTAAAAGAACTACTATTACAATTCAGCAACTCACCAGTGAGTTTACAGCCAAAGGAAATGAAATCAGTATGTCAAAGAGACATCTGCAGCCCCATGCTTATTACATTATTATTCACAATAGCCATGATACATGTGAAATCATGCATCCATCAATAAGATGAACAAAGACAAGGAAAGCAGTACATATACACAATAGAAAACTATTTAATCTTTTAAAAATACCTATTTATTTTAAATGCAGAAATACATAAGGAGGAAGAAAGAGAATGTCTTCCATCTACTAATCCCTACGCGGCTGCAAAGGCCAGGGCGAAGCCAAGCCAACACCATGAGTCATGAACTCCATTCAGTTCTCCCACATAGGTGCCAGGGTCCCGAGTGCTTGGGACACCATCCATTATTTTCCTAGATGCATTAGCACGAATTTGAATCAGCAGTGAAACAGCTGGGACACAAAATGGCAGCATGGGTGGTGGCTTACCCTGCAGGGCCACAATGGTGGCCCCACACAGTCTTTAAGAGGGAAGACCTGTCATTTGCCAATAGTGATAAATGAACTGGTAGTATATTATGTTAAGTGAACTAATCCAGGCTAGGAAAAATAAATATTGTATATTCTCAGATGTGAAATCTAAGAAAGCCAAGCTCTAGCAGAGAGCAGAGTGGTGGTAGCTAGAAGTGGTGTGGGCAGGAAGATGGAAATGCTGGTCAAAGCATACAGAATTTCAGCTTGATGGGAAGAATATGTTTAGCAGATCTACTACACGTGGTGGTAACTGTAATTAAGAATCATGTGTATTCTTGAAGTTCCCAAGGAGAGTAGATTTTAAGTATTTTCAGCAGAGGTGACATGCATATCCTTCATTTGAATGTAACTATTCCATAATGTATACACATTTCAAAACAACATGCTGTGTACTACATATATATATACATATAATATTTTTGTCAATTAAAATAAGCGAGCCTTTCAATGGGAAATAAACCAATGAAATTATCTTTGTGAGTGCCTGAAGGTCATGGTATACAGGAGACAAACCTACAAGTGCCTAGCAACCTTGCCCTCCTGCTCTGGAGTAGGCTGCCTTTCTTCCTGGAAAGCAGGTGGCTGGTGCTTAGCAGCCATGATGTTAGTAAAGTGTGTTTCATTACACAATAAATGTAATTTGCCCATTAAATTTGATTTCCAACCATTCATACCCCTAGTTGGTCTTGGGTTGGTATGTTCTCAGCATTATCAATCAGAAAAGGGGCATTGAGGCCACCATTGAAGCTTGTGAGATTTTTGATAAAATTGAGTCAAGCAACTGTAACCTTTAAATTGAAGTATGGAGCACAGGTCCATGGAACTATCGCAGATGTAGATCTTAGCATGAATGTATACCTTAAAGTGACCCTGAAGCTGAGCTGACTGTACCCACTGGTGCATAAGCCAGAGTGGGTGAGGGTTGGTTGGGCTTTGCCACAGCATTAGCTGGCAGATCCCAGCACAGAGTGCTAATTTTGTCAAGGTGAACTACGTAACCACCTGGACAGTGCATGATCTGGGAGTGGGAGAGGGCCCAGTAGGGAACCTGTGGGCACCTCCCTCTTGGGGTGTCACTCCCACTGGTGAGCATGATAACCAGGACTAGGGGTAGGCATGGCTAGACAGAGAGTGGCACCTGCTGGCACATGTGTGGGCTGGATAGTTGCGTTGGATAGTCGGGCTGGTTAGATTGAACTAGGCTTCAATGTCCATTGACATGTATGAGAGCTAAATGCGATATAGGACAGAATGGACCAATCTGCTGTACACACTAGCAATCACAGGAACCAGGGCAGGGCACAGGCCTGGTGGAAGTTATTGTGGATCACTTCAACTAGGCTGCAGCTCCCATTGGTTTACGTGAAGGCCAAGTGTGTGGTGGGCAGGATCAGGGTGGGCTGCCACAACCATTGCTTTGCATAGTAAATGGGGTGGGGACAGAACTGACCCAGGAATCACAACCACTAGTGTGTGCATAGGCTGAATTGTGTGACAGACTGTGCCAGACCCTGTACTGGCAAGCACACACAAGAATCAGGTCTGGGATACCTCAAACAAAGTTTCTTAGGGTATCCCCCAAATTAAACCACTGAGCTCAGAACTCCAACCATGGAGAAAATTGCAGGGTCCATTGTCTAACTGTGGAGTGCATGTGTCAAAGCTGGGCCTCCTCAGTGGCTTAGACAGAACAGTGGAAAGCATAACCAGATGAACATGGAGGATATGGCAGTACATTGCAGAGGATGGATCCTACAGAGGATAGAGGACAGAACAAATTGAACTAACTTAGCCAAGCGTTGGCAGTGAATATCTTAACAAATGGAGACTAAAGTGGACTACGTCAGCCAGTGGATTCTGGAGGGATTTCATTGTGCTTGGAGTAGCAAGATCAACAGCAGTTCAGAACCATTGAACTATCAAAACCACTTAAGCAGGACCCTCAGAGCATGCCCCATGTCAGGAACCTTGGGATGGCATCAGTGGCCGCCCCCATCCTAGGGTACTAAGCCGGTTGAGAGGCTGGGTGTGGATTCTTCTCTTATATCCCCTCTTCCCCCAGATACAGGAAGGAAAAAATGGAATGCATAAACAGTGATCTCACCACTTTGTTCCAGCCCTTGACCCTTCCCATCCTAACCAACTATGTAAACATCATCAAAAATAAAATGACCCTGAAGAATAGAGCCCATACAGCTGGAAATACTAAGTATATGAGGAAACAACATCCAAATATTTAATTCTTTCAGCTGGATTACCTCTGGACACACTACTCAGAGATGTTGAACCCAAGGTGAAATCTAAGAGAAGGGAAGCTGTTGCAGGAAGAGGCCAAGGCAGATACAGAGGAAGAGGACGCGGCCATGGCAGCAGACAAGGAGGTCCCAGGGGATGTCTCTCAAGATTACTGTTTCAGAGTGATGCATGATTCTGCATTCTTTTTTGGTACATGTTTTGTTTATGTCACTTTTACATAAATGTTAAGTGTTGGGGGGGGGGGATATTAAATTCACCCTCAGACAGCCATGCATGGGAGCCAGCTGGAAACAACTGAACTGAGACAGTTTCTCACATGTCTTCCCCACTCCATGTTCAAGGCTATGTCTTGAATTTAGCCATAAAAGAGGTTTCTACACCACAGAAGCCGGCAATTATTAGCAACCAGGGTGTTTTCCTTCTGTAAAACTGTCCTTTAAACAGGTACAGAACATCACTGGCAGTGGGAAAGACAACAAAAGGTGGAAGCAGAGGGAGGGACCACAGAAACACCAGCGGAAACCCACTCCAAGGCCCTTGGTGTTGAAGAGAGCAGATCCCACTGCTAGAGTAGTTGTTGTTCAACGTGCAATGCTATTCTCCTTCCTTCTCCCTTCCCTTCCACAGCCTTCGATCCATGCTTATTACTGAGGCATGTGATGTGTCTGTCTCCCCTGAAAGGTAGAGTAACAGCTGACACTGGACTTCATCCTCAAGGCCATCCCTGTGGAGGAGCCATGCCTGGATGCTGAGTGCTGAGGGGGTGGGATGCCCACACACAAGGAGGGCTAGGAGGCTGGGACAACAACTCACACACAACAGTTTGGGGCCTATAAAACTCTATACCTTGGACCCCTAGGTATCAGCTGAAAGAACAGGTGCAGCGTTAAGGCTGTGATTCCCCTCAGGGCTAGGTAACCACAGCAGATGGGGACTAAAGACAAAGTGAACACTCTTCCAGTGCCTGGAAACCAGTGGGCACAGTAAATACACACTGAAGGGAAAACAATCCATGCTGCTTTCTGTCAACTCATTAAGGTCTGATTTCCCTTCCTGTTCAGAGTCTAGATCCTGAATTAGAGGAAGAGGCCCAGAGCCAATACACCTGGTGTTATCACTAGTGACCAGCTAAGGTGAGTCTGGAGCCCAGAGCACCTAATTCCACCAGGAGTGGTCAAGGCTGGCTTCCTGGGGCCATGGTAGCTGTTCCTGGGAGGATCAGATTAAGAAGCCACAGGGGATGGCAGAGAGGGGCTGAGCAGGCTGCAGGAATGTCATTCTTGGGCGCTTAAAGGGCAGTGGAGCCTCTGCAAACGGGGCATCATTTTTCCTAGTACCCACCTCCCGCTAGGACCCCCTTCCTCTCTGTGTCCCTAGACAGGTGGTCTCCAAGGCCTGTGGGTCAGTTCTGGGGTCCATTGGTGGAGACTGAAGAGCCTGCAGTCCCCTGTGGGGGTGGACAGCAGTGACCCAAAGCCCTGGGGTAGGAGAATGTTGTTCTGACAACACAATTCGTGCTCCCCAGAGGAACAAAGATGTTGAGAACTGGGGAACAAGAAGTGAGATCATGTCACAAAGGAAGTTCAGTGGAAAGGTTCGTGACTGATGTGGTCTGGTTGTGAAGGTCAAGGACACACTAATGTTGGACAGGCACCCTGGTAGGTTTTGGGGGAGAGCAGGAGCTGGAGAGGGGGCTGGGCAGATCACAGCCAGACGTATCTGCACAAGGGGGGCCTCATTCAGACTCAAACACTGAGCAATGCCAGAGAGGGCTTCCAACTTGCAGACGATGAGGACCCACGATCCAGTTGCAAGATCACCAAAGCCTGTCGCAGCAGTGTCTTCTGCAAGTCTGGGCTGAAGCTCAATGCGTAGACCCGTTTGCGCTTCACTGAGTGCATGAGGCACCTGAGGCTGCTACAGACCATCTTGTGGCCCAGCAGCTGCTGAGATGCAGCCATGGGTCTGGGGGAGGGGACATGCTGCCTGGGAGAGGCCTGGTCTCTTTGCTCACTGTGGCTTCTCAGGGTCTGCAACTATCTTGCTAGGGGAGACTTGCTTCCCTCCGTCAATGCACTGGGACTTGCAATGACCATCAGTCTAGGAGGCAGAGATGTGGTAGTAGGCTGGGCTCTGCCACTGACACATGTCCCAAACCTCAGTGAGACAGCAGTTTCCTTTCAGGAATGGGCAGGATTGATTCCCCATGCCTCCCACAGGTGGGTTGCCAGCAGGCACATGGAAGGAGGTGACCATGGCTTGGCTGCCTGGAGAGTCTCTTGAGCAGATGCAGCAGATCCTGAGCAGCAGGTCCATGAACTGGACTCTGCTCATGGGACTCACCCTGGGGCAGGCTCCCTTGTCACAGCACAGGAGCTCATTCAAGTTTCATTCTGGGTGCAGGACTGAGGCAGTGCCTTACCCCAGGGTGCTTCAGGTCAGGTTGCCCTGCCCCATCCTGCCCTGTCTGCAGTCCCCATCTGCTATGGTCACCTAGCCCTGAGGGGAAGCACCTGCTCTTCCAGCTGCCCTGCCTCACACAGAACAGTCCAGTCATTCTCAATCTTAGATACTAAAACAAGTGAGTTAAATAAACGACATTATTAAAATATATTACAGACTCTCGTAAAGCTTACCCAACAAGGAGAGCATAAGAAGTTCAGGGTCCTCTGTCCTAGCCTTCCCGGTGACTCTCTGGCAGCTGCACATATATTCAGGGTTTGTGCTTGTGCTCAGCAGATCACTGAGGGGAAGAAATGACCTCATTCTGTGGGGTGAGCCCACTCCCAGCTGCCCTGACTCACCCCAGTCCTTTGCAGCAGGCGGGTATTATTGCAGAGACGCATGTATGTGATGTGAAGCTCTGAGTCCTGAGTTTGAGGTCTATTCCAGGGCTCTGGCTCTGCCATAGGCACACAAATCTCAGAGGAGAATTAGAAGGAAGAGGGAGAGAGCCCAGATGGGGCAAGAGGCTGCCCAAGTGGCCTCTGCATGGCCAACAGCTGGAGCCCATGATGGGCATTTCCTGGATGTATCCATGTCATGTAAATCTTGGGGGATTTGTGAGTAATGAATGGATCTTGCCTTTGGATCAACCATTGGTAGTCCTAAAGGACTCTCACCCTCAGGCAGTCTCTCTCTCTCTCTCTCTCTCTCTCTCTCCAACCCCTCATCTACACCTTTTACCTCTGCTTGGCTCAAGCCCTCATCTCTGACTATGGATAGTACAATATCTCTTTCCGGTCCCTGTGGCTGGAGAGAATTCCAATAGTTTGGACTGCTCTAAATGGCCCAGAGCATGCATCTCTGATCCTGCCTCACCCCTTGCCAAGAGCTTCAGGATCCACAGAATTCATTAAAGATGACTCAGCCTGGCAGGTGGTATCACTTACAGCATTGCACTTAGAGTGTGGACACAGACTAGGAGCTCTGGCATCACCTGGGTCCTGTTAGGGAGTGCAGAGTCTAAGTACCCCCAGTCAACTGACTCTGAAGCTGTTCTGTTACAAGATGGCCAGGTGAATCCCCTGCACAACCAGCAGGCTGCTTTCAGTCTATTTTCTGCTTTCATGACACACACATTTATGGAATCTCATAGATGGACTATAGCTCATAGGTGCAACAGCTCATCAAAGTCACGCATATACATGGTTTCCAAAATGTGCTAAAAGGTCACAGGCCCCACTAGTCTCAATCTCTCTTCCCCCAAAGGAAACCGCTTCTAATATTATTTTTGCTTTTCCTTTTCTGTGGTGACTTCTGTGTCCCTAGGCAACAATTAGTAAGCCTTTTCTGGGGTTTTCAAGCTGAATTGTCACCCAAAGACTTCCCACTGCTCTAGGAGGTTTTAATTCACTCATGCTATCCCAGTCCCCTTTGCTACTCAGCACCAGCAGTGGCAATTGCTCCTTCCCACTACTGCTTTCCACCCACTATCTGCTGAGTCTCAGTTGTCTTCTTGTATTGAGAAACAGGGGCCCAGCATTGCAGTGCATCAAGATAATCCTCCTCCTGCAGCATTGGCATCCCATATGGGTGCTGGTGGGTGTCTCAGATGCTCCACTTCTGTCCCATTTTCCTGCTAATGCACATGGGAAGGCAAAGGAAGATGGCCCAAGAACTTGGAGCCCTATCACTCTTGTAGCAGACCAGGGTTGGATGCCTAGCTCCTTGCTTTGACTGGACCCAAGTTTTAGCTGCTGCAACCATCTTGGGAGTAAACCAAGAGAAGGGGAGATCTGTATGTGTCTATAGTCTATCTTTGCGTGTGTATGCATGTCTGTGTGACCTTCTCCATGTCACTTTGCCTTTCAAAATAAATAGATCCTATAGGAAGGGAAGGGGAGAGGAGGGGGACAAGTATTACTTCATTATTTTGTCACTTTTCTATTTACTTCATATATACTTTTTGGGTATATAAGACATTTATACATGGTTTCATACTTGTATATACTTAAGCAACATAATAAAATAATTTAAGTCAACAATGAGTACTGATAACTTTAAAGGTACTCTTTTTCTGGACTAGAAAACAAACTTTTACTGATTATGAAAACAAGCAAAGGTAAAGGGACACTTTATAAGCAAAATGCCAACACTTAATTAACAATATGAAGTATAATTAATGATGCAAAAGCCCCCAATAAAAATATTTTAAGAAATAGGAAATTAAAATAAACTACATTAGCTGAGGTTTTCTCCAATAATGCAAGACTGAAACCCTATTCACATGTTATTAACACACAATAAAGAGCAAAACCACATAATATATTCAAAGATACTGGAAGTAAATTATAAAATGTGACATTTTATTTGTGGTAAACCTTTTTGTAGGATTGAATTGGTACATACCTTCCTACGGTAATGCATGTGTTCTCTGACCTTCTAAAACCTTTCACATTGAAGAAACCATTTATATTAAAATTCTCAATGAAACAAAATATTTTTTTCATCTTTGTCTTTTATTTTGGCTTTGGGGGTGGTATTAATAATGCAATTATGGTACAGAAAGGAACTATTCATAATAATTGGAAAGAAACACAAGCTCTCTCTTTTAATTACATGGTTACTTACACATAATTTCAATGGGCTAAGTAAAAACTGCTTCAAACAACAGGGAAATGTAATGACATGGCTTCCAATATAGTACCCACACTTTATTTTATTGTTTTCAAATAGTTACAAGTTACTATACAAGTAGTATATATATATATATAGCATTATATATATACTTACTGTAGCAACAAAATTAATCGAACATCATTATTTCCACAAGACCTGCTTTCTGACCTTATATGTTATGTAATCAAAACAAAAGGGTCTTTGAATTCCTTAAGTTTTGAGAAAGCCTGAGATAATGCATTGACATGCTCAGCCTGTGGCTGATGGAGTGTGAGGCTATTCTCGTGCCTCTCCTTCCACCTTCCTCTGTCCTGGTCCCAGTCATGGGTCTTGTATCTGCAGGAATCACAGTCACAGGCCACCCGTCCTGGATAGCGACTCATCTTAAAAAGGCCCTGCAAAAAGCACCTCTGAAGGTTCTGCCTGAAGAAGGGTGCTCCTTTAGAGGGATGGAGTGGGTCAGAGACCAGAAGTCATGGCTGCACCATGAAAAGATTGCTTCTCCATTTGATGTCTGAGTAGACAGAGTATCCACTTGCAACTTGTAATGTGAAAGTCTGGTGGGTCTCTTGGTTCCTTTGTGCTGCTATGCTGAAATACCACAGACCAGTGCAGCAGAAACATCAATATCTCACAGTTCTAAAGGCTAAGAAACCAAGGTGGCTGTAAGTTCAGTGTCTGGTATTTGAGGAGCAGCGCTGTCCCCTCCCGAGTCCTTCACAGGGGACCAAGTCTGTGTTCTAACATGACAAAAGGCAGAAGGGCAAAAAGAGATAAATTCTGTGCGGCAAACCCTTCCTAGGAGCTTTAAATACTGTCTGCAAGCGCTGGCATCCCCTGTAGGCACCAGTTTGTGTCCTGGCTGCTCCATTTCTGATCCAGCTCCCTGCTTGAGGTCTGGGGAAGCAGTGGAGGATGACTCAAGAGCTTGGACCCCTGCACCCATGTAGGGGACACAGAAAGAAACTCCTGACTCCTGACTTCAAACTGG
This sequence comes from Ochotona curzoniae, assembly GCF_017591425.1. Taxonomy (NCBI): domain Eukaryota; kingdom Metazoa; phylum Chordata; class Mammalia; order Lagomorpha; family Ochotonidae; genus Ochotona; species Ochotona curzoniae. The sequence continues at coordinate 9,465,158 of NW_024467100.1, forward strand.
GCCAGCTCTGGCCATTGTAGCTATTTGGGGAGTGAATCAGCAGATGGAAGATCTTTCTGTCTCTTCTCTCTGTAAATCTGCCTTTCCAATCAAACAAACAAACAAAAAATAAATCTTTATACATAAAAAAGTACATGAGATAGTTTCCACTGATCTTCAATGGTGACATGTGTCTTCTATAGGCAACAAATAGATGGGTTTTGTTTTTTTAATCCAGTTTACTATTCTATATTTGAATGATAGGCTTATGTCATTTACATCCAGGTTTAATATGAATAGGTGGTAATTTGATCTTGTCATTTTAGCAATGAGTTGTTCATGTTTGATTTAGTCTTCTGTTATTATTTTACTGGAATGATCTGCACATTTGCCTTTGGTTTTGGTGGGTGCTATACTTTTTCCTCCATCAAGAGAACATCTTTAAGTATCCTTTGTGGGGTAAATCTATAAAAGGCATATTCTTTGAGCTTTTCTTTACTGTTGAAGAATTTTATTTCATTTTCAAAGACAAAGGAAAGCTTTGGTGGGTACAACATTCTGGGCTGACAATTTTTTGCTTGTAGATTCTGGAATGTCACTCCATTCTCTTCTGTCCTGTAAAGTTTCCTGTGAGAAGTCAACTCTGAGTCTGATTGTCATTTCTCTATATGTCCATTGATTTTTATCACATGGACATTTAAGGGCCTTTTCCCTTTGTGCGACTGAAGAGAGCTTAATTATCATGTGTTGTGGTGAAGATCGCTTTTGGTCAACCCTGTTGGGAGTTCTGTGTCCCTTGTATATTTTGTGTGTCTCATATATTTTTACATTTATGTTATTATTTTCATTTCTTCAAAACAATTTTTTCTCATTAAATTCTTCACTGGGTTTGGAATCAAGATGGTGGCATAGGGTACAGACATGTTCGGGATGACAGAGAATCATTAGATGGGGCAAAGCACAAACAGCAGATTACAGAAACAGATAGGGATCAGGTAGTCAGCATGGGGGTACCTGGAGACCCTCCCTACACAGGGAAGAGGTGATGATGGTGGAACAGTGTTACAGGGAACAGAAAATCCACCAGCCGCTGGTGAGCAATGATCCAGACTCCAGCAACAACCAGGGATCCAGGGGCAGGCACAGATCAGCTCTTGCGACAGCCAGGGGGGAGCTTGGGTTTGCATGGGGATCTCAGGAGGTAAAGGCAGGCTGGGACTGGTCGATCCTGCCAAATAGTTTGACCCAGCAATGAACGGAAAAGGAATTGCAGACTCCGTGAGGCAGACTGGTTGTAGGTCAGAGCTAACAGCTCAGGGATCAAACACCAGAGTGGGCACGCTTCATGCTGGACTGATCCCCCAGAGAGGACAGGGCCAGCTTCTCATCCTGCAGGATCTATATGGTCCTCATATCCGAAGGCCAACAGCCCTGGCACTCTGGCAGTGCCTCGTCTGGCGCCATCTTGTGTGTTTAGACAATATCAGTGCAAAATAACAAACTAGTTAACTGAGACAATTGGCATCTTCCTAATCCAGGACACTGATTGAATACAAAAATTGACTTGCAGGCCTATAGGTAATACATCTTAGAAATCTGCACTAAAGAGAAAAAAACCAATAAACAGGATTGCAATATCAAAAATTAAAAGAAGAGACAGAGACACAACGAATGTTACTAAAGACTCACCAAGAAAGGAGCAAAGGCCTCTACAACCCACAGAATTAACTGAAAAAGACATTGAGAACACAGAATTCAGAAAACTCACTATAACGCTTCTGACCAGCAATGAGAAGTACATAATATAAGAGTTCAAAGAATTTCAAGAATTTGTCACACAGAAAATGAGTCAAATGAAATCTGACATTTCATAATTTAAGAGTAGTGTAGAGCAAATTAAACATACAGTGGAGAGTCTAAATTAGAATGAAAGATGAGAAGAAAAAAATCTCAGAATTAGAAGATATTTTCTGTCACCATGAATAAACAAACAAAAAGCTAGAAACAGAGCTAGGCCAACCTTAAAATAAGTATCCAGGAATTTAAAAATAGAGTTAAAAGACCCAACATAAGAATTATGGGAGTTCCAAAAAATGCAGAAAGATAAACTGGGAATGAAGGTTTATTCAAAGAGATAATAAATGACAACATTTCTAATTTGGAGAACAATTGGAAAATAATATACAGGAGGGTCACAGAACTCCAAAAATAGTTAATCAAAAGTGAACCTCATCATGACACATGATAATCAAGCTCTCTTCAGTTGAACATAAGGGCAAAAAATCCTTAAATATTCAAGTGAGAAAAATCAAGTGACCTAAACAGGAACCTCAATCAAACTCACAGCTGACCTCTTAGAGGAGACACTACAGGCCAGGAGAGAATGGAGTGACATGCTCCAAACTCTAAAAAGGAAAAATATCACCCTAGAATAACATCCTGCAAAGCTATTTTTTCTCTTTGAAAATGAAATAAAATTCTTTCACAATAAAGAAAAGCTCCAAGAATTCATATCCTCCAAACCTGCCATACAAATAATACTCACAGATATTCTTATGAAAGTGAAAAGGAATAGTAGCTGCCAAAACAAAAGCAAATGTGGAGAACATCCCACTAAAAGGCTAACAGAACACTCAATCAAAGAACAGCTCATTGCTAAGATGACAGGACCAAACTGACACCTATTCATATTAACATTGAATATAAAAGGCTTAAATTCAAGAAACACCATAGATTAGCAAACTAGTTTAAAAAAAAAAAAAACCTGAACAGGAGACATATCTCACCAACAAAGATCAGAGGAAATTGAAAGTGAATGGATGGGAAAGATAATCCAAGTAAATGGTAAGGAAAAATATGCGGGGGTAGCCAGCCATTCTTATATCAGATTATATAGACATTAATGTGGAAAATATTCAGAGATGAAGAAGAACAGCATATCATGATCAAAACATCCATTAAGCAAAAAGAGAACACCATAATAAATGTATATGTGCCAAATGCCAAAGCACCTAGCTACATGAAACAAACGTTAATGGATTTAAAGGGAGAAATAGACTCCAACACAATCATAATGGGGGACCTTAATACCCCATTGACATCAATGGACAGATATAAAAACCAGAAATTCAGCAAAGAAACAACAGAATTCACCTAAACTCTGGAGCAAATGGATTTAGTTGATATCTACCAAATCTTTCATCCTACAGACAGAGAATACACTTTTTTTCATGTGTACATGGAACCTTCTCCAAAATTGACCATGTTATAGGCCACAAAACAAGCCTCAGCAAATTTTTAAAATGGAAATTATACCATGCATCTTCTCAGACATCATGGAGTGAAGCTAGAGACTAAGAAATCAAAACACCAAGGAAGACTTGCAATCACATGGAGACTGAATAATATATTACTAAATGAACAATTGGTTGAAGAGGAAACCAAAAGGGAAATTTAAAAATTGCTTGCAATCAATGAAAGCATCAATACAACGTATCAACACATATAGGACATAATCAAGGCAGTGTTAAGAAATTTCATCTCAATCAATGCTTATGCTAAGAAACTAGAAAAGCATCAAGTATATGAAGCTAACCTTACAGTTGAAGGAGCTAGAAAAACAACAGCAAAGCAATCCCAAGATTAGTAGGAAAAAAGAAATAATCAAAATAAGGGAAGGAATAAACCAAGAAGAGACCAAAAGAACTATACGTAAGATCAATAAATCAAAGAGCTGGTTCTTTGAGAAAATCAACAAAATAGATTCCTCACTAACCCAACTAATCAAAAAAAGGAGAAAGAAAATACACATCAATAGCATCAGAGACAAGAAAGGAAATAAAACAACAGATACCTCAAACATACAAAGAATTATTAGGAACTATTACAAGCAACTATATGCAAACGAATCAGAAGACCTAGAAGAAATGGAAAGATTTTTGAACACATACAATCCACCAAAATTGAATCAGGAAGTGATTAACAATCTAAATAGACCTATAACATTGATTCAGATTGAATCTGTAACTAAAGCCCTTCCAACCAAGAAAAGTGCTGGACCAGATGGCTTCATTGTTGAATTCTACCAAATGTTTCAACAGGAACTTCTCCAATCCTCCACAAGCATTTCCAAATAATAGAAAGGGAAGCTATTCTTCCAAATTCTTTCTATGAAACCAATATCACCTTAATACTAAAGCCAGATAAAAAACAACAGAAGAAGAGAACTAGAGACCAACATCTTTGATCAACGTAGAAACAAAGATCCTCAACAAAATACAAGCCAAATGGATCCAACAGCACATCAGGCAGATCATTCACCCAGAACAGGTGTGATTCGTCCCAGGCATGTAGGGCTGGCTCAACATTCGCAAATCAATAAATCAATGAATAAATCACATCAACAAATTGAAAAAATAAAAACCCTACGATCATCTCAATAGATCCAGAGAGGGCATCTGATAAAATCCAACACCACTTTATACTGAAAACCCTAAGCAACATAGGCATAAAATAAACATTCTACAACACAAAGCAATTTACTAAAAACCCAATGCCAGCATCATACTAAACAGAGAAAGATTGGAAGCCTTCCCACTAAAATCTGGAACTACATAGGGATGTCCACTATCACCAAAGAGGAATGTTTAAAGAAACTCTTGTATGTCTACTCTATGGAATACTACTCAGCCATTACAAAGAATGAAATTATACCATTTGCAACTAGATGGTCCCAATTAGAGACCCTTGTGCTCAGTGAAATAAGTCAGTTTCACAAAGACAAATACCATATATTCTCTCTAATATGAGGAATCCATCATGCAAATTGCAATTATAGCGGGGGAGTAATGGAGACTACCATATCCAGATGTCAAGACACAATGCAACACGCATTTCTGCTTCCAAACAAAAGATGGACTCCCAATGAAAATGTTGGACATATCTAGACAATGGGATGATGGACTCTGCCATTGTCCATCCCTGCACTGATGGACAGATGACTGTTTATAAGGAACTATACTATTATAATAATATAGGATAACTCAATGGGGAGAAGGGAGTTGGGGAGGGGGCAAGAGAAATCCCAGAGCCTATGGAATTATATTATAAAACGGTAAGAATAACAATAAATGGAAAAAAAAGATGGGGGCCTGATCCCATCCAGAAGGACATCATCCTCATGCCTCAGTCACTTACCAAGCACCTGATGCCTTAATCCACAGCCTCGGGAGTAAGTGTCCATGTGTATCATGAAGCTGACTCACTCAAACATTCACCCGTGTGCTTCCAGGCAGCAGCTCAGATGTCTTTACTGCCTCAGGGGCTGGGTCAAAATTAGTCCCCTTAGTCCCAGTTCCACCACTGGGCACTGGACATTTGAAGACTCCAGGCTGAAGGCGAGATGGGGTGGATCTTCCCCAGTCCTTTATTGTGCTGTGTCTTTCTGGTCTAGGTGTCTCCTCTGGGCTTTGGACTTATTTGTAACTCCTTGTAGATGGTGTGGACAGCTGGAGTAAGCTCGGATCTCCTTGCACGGCAATTGCTTGCCTCTGTGTCGTTCTACAATTCAAGTGGGGATGAGAACTGGGCTTGGTCAACTTCTAAGAATTAGGTACAGGAGTCATTTAAACTGCATCCCCTACTCTCTGTGTAGTTCCAAATTCAACCAGATAACTCTGGCTGTCAACTCGGATATAATTTTCCAGAATGGAGCTACAGCCCAGATCCCCATGATCTTTGCACTTGCTCTGTCCTCTGCCCAGGATGCTACACCCTGTTCCTGCCACCTAAACTTCCAGAGCACTTCCTCCTTCATGTCTTCCAGGGCCTGTATTCTCAGCCTCTGATCCCACTCTCCACCCCATGTTCCCCACTCCTTCTCCATGCTTTGTTTCCTCCTTAGCATTTGTCATCTTCTAGCACTTCCTGCACCGCACTATCTTACTTGGCATTCTTCTCACCCCCATCCTATTCCCATTACAGTTGTCCTCTACAAGGTTACTGCACAAAGTTCATGGATAAAGGAATTAGAAGATAACTTAGTCTTGAGATCTATACATAGCTTTTAGCTTTTGATGATATACACTTATCACTTTATAAATGCAATTTCAGAATTTTTCAAGGTGAGACCAGGAATGTCAGTGGTACCTGGGAGCTTGGAGATTCCCCAGGCCCAATGTAGACTCGCTGAATCAGAAATTCCATTACTAAGCCCTCTAGGCAATGCTGACATGAACTTACGTTTAAGAGCACTACTCCTGAGCCAGAGCTTTCAGAGCCCTTTTCTCCCCTAGCTGGTCCTGTCACCAGGCCTCCATGCTCAGTGCAACTGGAAGGTAGGTGGTCATAGGAGATGCTGTCCCATGGAGGGCAATACACAGGGAGCATTAATGGTGGGCCTGGGGCAGGTAGGGGAGAGGAGCGAGGAGAGGAGAGAGAGCTGGATTTGGTTATGGCTCCTCAGATCTCTGCATCTGTCCTGCCTCCAGGTTCCCCTGCAGTCCCTGGCTTTACCTCCTTTAGGCCTTGGACAGACAACAGACCCTGATCATTTACATTCCTGCCTGTCCTGTGCCTGAGCTTCAGCCTGTGGGTGGCGAGCCTCTGCAGGCTTTTTATCCCACTTTCACCTTGGCTAAGTTGTATGGCCTTGGGCCAATCACTTGCCTCACTTAGTCTCACTCTCTTCCTGTGCACCGTTCGACCACCTCTCCTCCCTGAGTGGCAGTGAGGCCTCACTGATCCTGGATGCATATCTGTGAGGCATCTTCCCTTTGTAACCCAGCTCCCAGCATGCACCAGGTGCCCAACCTATTCATGGCAAGAACAGGACCAAGTCTGGTGGTGGAAGAGTACCCTGGACTTCCCAGGCACCCCTGGCTTCTTTACATAGGTTGGTCTGTGGTCCAGTTCTCTAAAACTCACCTTTGGCTGTGTCAGGAGGCCAATCTCAGCGTAGGGAGTGTCGAGACTATCAGCTCCTCCAGTCTGTTGGTTAGCATAGTCCACTGTGTGAAGGGCCTGGCGAGCAGCTGCTGAATGACAAAGTACAACTGAGGTAAGCCCTACTCAGGCCCATCACAAGGGCAGCCATGGTGACCTAGGTCATAAGCTTAGGCCCTGTGCCACTGCCCTGCACTTGCCACCCACCACCTTTCCTTTCCTACAACTCCCATCCCCAGCAGGGCTACACCCTGGCTTCTGCAAGGGAAGAGTCCCAAGAGAGCCCAGCAAGGTCCTATCAGTCCCTCCTTGGGCTGCTCCATCCATGGTACCCTCCTCCCCAGAACCACCATCCTCAGAGTCTCCCCAGCACCTGCCTCTGTCAGTCTTCATCTTCCTCCACCTGTAGATCCACAGGACTATCCCCAGGCCCACCAGAGGAGCCAACAAGATGCTGACCATCCAAATCCAATTGCTCTGAGGATGACCTGGGGTTGAAGAGAAGCAAGTATTGACTCTGCCTCCCTCATGCCTGCTGGACTAAGGGGAGTGAGACAGCTTTGGCTCAAGGTCTATCAACTAAGTTGCTATGGCTTAGATGGTTTTGCTCCTTCTAGCCCCTCTGCCTGCCTGTCTCTTCTCCTCTCGGGCCTCCAAAACGAACATACATTTAAAGGGAGAGGAGATGGCAAGATCTGTGCTCTTCAGATGTCAGAACATGCTGTGCTTTCTGTGAGGGATGTATTTCTGACAGTACAATAGAAGACTCCTATTCAACCCTCAAGGCCCCAAGCAGGTACTTCCCTTCTTTGACACCTTTCCCAAGTCATGTAGCAGTTTTCCAAGGTCTTCTGTTTTCTTCAACTATATGTTGTATTTCCCTTGACATCAATGCTTAATATCTGGTTTTATACTTAGAAACTTATTCCTCATTTTCATCTGTATTTTCAAATCATCCATGACATATTATATGTCATACCATGCTGGTACCTTTATGTATAAAGGTTTTTCAAAAAATTTACTGGAATGCAGTCACAAAAGAAGTCCTCAGAAACTGCATAGGAATGTATATTATGAAAATAATTACATGTGGATTTCAAAATTTGTGCACCAAGATAAACTTAGTTTTTAACTTCATTTCCATGAATCTTTTTTTTAAGATTTATTTTTATTATTTTTTATTGGAAAGGCAGATATACAGAGAGGAGAGACAGAGAGGAAGATCTTCCGTCCGATGATTCACTCCCCAAGTGAGCGCAACCCATGAATCTTTTTAAACACTCTCGTAGATTATATCTTTTCATTCCTGTAACAACAGTATGAAATAGATAGAAACATTATTCATCTTTTAGATAGAAAGTTCAGACAGTTAAATAGTCTGTTGAAGGCCACCCAATGCAAGGCCCCCTTTTCTATAAACTCCTTGAGGACGGGGACTTCTCTTCCTTTTCACTGTGCTACTGTGCTCCCCCAGAGCATACAACAGGTACTCAGGGAAGTTTGCAAGCAGAATGCTACTGGGAAGAATCAGTAAGGACATGGCCAGGAACAGACTGCTCAGATGAGAGCCCCACAGGAGCAAGCAGAACTCAAACACTAGAAAGACAGAGAAGTTGGCCTGGCTAAACTTCCTTTTTTGCTTCGCTTCCTTGCTACAACAAGGGTCTGAGAGCTCAGGTTCTTTGAGAGTGAGTACATGCTCAACCTACCATTGGAGAGTCCCTCCATGCAAACAAGATGACATTAGACTGACTGAGGGAAATGTGGTCATGAATAGGTGACCGAGGTGAGAAGAGGGCCACTATAGCTCACACTGACCAGAGGCAGCTGACTGTTGTTTAGACACTCAAGGGAGATGATCATCCTGAGGAAGGGCAGGCCATGCCTGCAGTAGAAGCAGCAGAGATTTAACCACCTGCATGGGCGAGGCATATATGATCCAGGCCATGCATGGGGGTGGAGTAACCTGAATCAGATAGTGAGCACTTTAGGACCAGAGTGAAGGGTTCCTAGAAGCTCACCTATCTTTGCTCCTCCAGTCTTTCTCTTCCTCTGATTGGGTTCTAATGACTCACATAGCCTCCAGTGCTCCTTGAGGCTTGAGGTAGGGCTTCCTATGTTCTCTGCATGTCTTGGCAGTGACAAAGACTGCAAACACAGGCATGGCTTCTATGCAGACACATTTGAGAAATATAACAAGGCTGCAGTCAGGGGCACATTTCTTTGGTCCTACTACAGGAACAGCCTTGCAATGTACACCCATCCCATTACTTTCTTTAGTTTCCCAGACTTATCCCTGTGACCCCGCTCCCCATCGCACTACATCCTCTGCCAATCATTTTAATCACCCTTGCTCGTACATCACACTCACCCTTCTGTGGACAGATGCCCCTCAGGTCTAAGGTGGCATTCTTCTGGTCTGCAGGATTGCTGACCACACAGGTAAGATGGACATTCCACTGGTCTATGGGCAGGCTCAGGCTCAGATTCTTGGAGTGAGGGGTTGGCACCAGTGTTCTATTCTGCTCCAGATTGTTGGCCATCCAAGTCACTGTGAGGTCTTCAGTGTACCCTGGGGTGTCACACTCGAGGGTGACATTGCACCAGTCAGATGTGTTGGATATCGAATGAATCTGAATCTGGGGGTGTGGAATGGGCTCTGAGATAAGAAAGGATGAAAGAAAAACTAAGCTTTAGGACCAGGGGTCCACTGACTCTATCAATAAATCTCTCCCCTATAATATGCAGCTGTGTGAAGTTGCCCATTCTCTAGGAAGTGGCCTGAGAACCAAGCCTACTACCCTCCCCCCCACACTGAAATTGTTCTGACTCAGCCTAGGGACAGAAAGTTGAGGCTCTTCCTTACTCAGGAAGGGACTAGGAGCATCTCTCTGTCCATCTACTTCAAGAAGCATGGGGTAGATCACTTCCTGATCTTTTCCCATCTGCCTTGGAGCCCAGTTGCCTTCCCCTAAGTTCCCAGCTCCTTCAAGTTACCCTGCTTGCACATTTTCCATGATCTTTGTGGGAACATGCATTTGAATCTAGAATGTAAGCCCTTCCCACCGGGACTGAAACTAAAGGGGCAAAACAAAGGTAGTTCAGCACGTATGAGTCCAGAGGATGTAACTGTCTCTGTAAAAGAAATTCAAGGATGTGCAGGAAAAGAGTAAATGATGAATTCAAAAACCATGTAGAAATATAGAAATAAAGTATAGCACTAATCAATTAAACTTACATTCAAGCCTATAATATTAATCATTACACAGTAAATATGATAAATTATTCATAGATGCAAATGTTTTTCATTAAAGTAAATTTGTTCATTGTTTCCATTTCCACACATTTTCAAATTGTCTTTACATATGAATGTGTATATGCAAATATTTATATAACTGTGTATGTATATAATGATCAGACATGATAGCAACTGAGATGATGATGAAAATAATGTATTAAACTTCTTGTTACACCCTGAAAGAGGAAGTGAGTTTCTTCAATTATTGCAATAAAAGCTTGCTTATTAATTAAGAGAATGAAAGTATAAGACCGTATAACTATCAAGATCCTAGAAAAGTTTGATTCAAGGAAAACTCTATGAAACAAACAAAGCACAGGAAAAAAAAGAAAGTATAACATACATAAATGTCAAATAAGATGTTGGTAATAGATCGATACATGTAAAACACAATTGAAACACATTTAAATTCATTAAATCCCTCTGCTAAAGGGTAAGACTCTCAGCTTAGATAAATCCAATGAGTATTAACTACATCACCTATTAATATACATTGAGATTTCAAAGAAAGATAGAAAAAGACAGGCTAGTAAAAGTCAACAAAATTATTACAAATGTAGAAATAGTTATTCCAGAACAAATAACTAATAATACTAAAAAATTAAGTAAAATGAAGAAAGATTTCTACACACCTAAAAACATATACCATTAATACAATTTGGAAATGTGTAAATTGATACAAAATAAAGTGAAACAACACAAAAACGCACAAAAAATGCTGAAAGTACAAGGATAAGTTACCAAATCCACTGTTAAACAGGAGGGCAGATCTACACAGATCAGAGTGAAGGGTTTACAACAGCTGGAAGCAGACCAGAATGGCCAGGAGGACAACCCACAAGGGAGCTCACTGCACACGCACTCCCACTGCCCGCTCTGCTATTGCCTTCATCTGTCATGGCATCGGTAAGCTGGTTCTGACCCTGGGTGTCTGTTTTGGTTGCAGTTCTGACCAACAAAGCAAGAGAGAAACAGTGAGGTGGGATGAAAGGTGTTCAGTGGTGGAAAGAAAAAACCTCAATACAAGACAGACTTGTCTTCTTGCCCTCCTCTTTGGCTGTGTTGGTGGTGGATGCCATCTGGAGAAGCAGCCATTTTGTAGCTGTGAGGAAAAAAATCATGACCGTAACTTTTGTAAGGATGCCAGAGCAGAAGGAGTGAGTCAGTGATGAAGCTGAGCAGCTGGGCCATTGCTCTCCCCTGACTTTTTATACATGAGGAAAACAAACCCCTCTTCACGTAAACCTTTGAAAATCAAGTTATATGTTCATATAGTGAGGCATTTTCCTTATTCAGACACATGGAGAACAATAAAAGAGTAACCATTCAATCAGCAAAATCAAAAGTTGATTTTCTTAAAGTACCAATTACAAGAAAAAAATACTGCTAGACACAACTAAAAATTAAAAAATAAAAGATACAACCAAAAAATCAAAATTAAAGTCAATGACATTTGGAGTGAGAATTGAGGTGTAGCAAAAATCTAGAAAAGATACTATTAAAAGAATTGAAGGAATGCAATGTCCAAATGCATATGACAAATATTAAAATGTAAGTGAAACAGTATTTTGCTTGGAAAGTAGAAAGAGTATAAATCGAGTTAAAATGAGGCAGCAAACCTGAAGAAGCGTATACACCTAAAAGAAATTACAAACTTTTAAGACTGAGTGCATTGCATTTTAGCCTTTTGATAAGGGAAGGCTGAATGCTACCAAAGGGGCAAGGGATATAAAGTTGTGCTTGATACAATGCTCCAGGGCTTAGAAAAAAACTAAACAAACAAACAAAAATTACTTCTCAGGTCAATCTTTTTATATTTAATTTATATTTTGACAATCTTTACATAATTAGAGTAAAAAGGTTCTAGCGCTATAGGAAATGGGTAAGACAACTCCATATTGTTTCCTTCATATAGCTGAGGTAAAAGGGGATTTTAAGGGAGAAGCCCCACCCAGTCTCCCACCCACCCCAGGTCCCCGATGTGGGGCATGCTCCGAGGGTCTTGCTCAAATGGTTTTGATAGTTCACCAGTTATGAATAGCTGCCAATCTCACCACTCCAAGCACGATGAGGTCGTTGAAAAATCCACTGATTGACATAGTCCATCATAGAGTCTCCATTTACCCACTTTTTCTTTTTTCTTTTTTTTTTTCCAATTTACCCACTTTTTCACTGCCAACATATAACTGAGGTGGTTGATTGACTTGTTCTGTCGTCTCTCTTTTCTTGGTTAGGGTTCTGAGTCCAGCATTTTGATTGGGGAGATCCCCAAAGAAACCTTGTCTGAGGTGTTCCCAGACCAGATTCTTGTATATACTAGCAAGTGCAGGACCTGGCACAGTTCATTGCCTCGATCAGGTGGTGGTTGCAGTTGCTGGGTTGGTTCTGTTTCCATCCATGTCTTCCACTGGATTGCAGTCCAGTGCAATGGGTATTGCTGGAGTCCAGCTTGGTTCCACCCAGCACATACTCGGCCCTCACATAAACCAGTGGGAGCTGCAGCCTAGTCGGTGTGATCCACACTAACCCCCACCAGGCCTGCCCTCTACTCTGGATTGCCAGTATGTGCAGCAGACTAGTCCAGTCTGTCCCTCATCCCATTCAACTCTCACACTTGTCAATGAGTATTAAAGTCTAGTTCCATCTAATCAGCTCAACTATGCAGCCCTCACAGATGTTGTTGGGTGTCTCTCTATCTAGCCACCCAGCCCCTATCCTAGTTTTCATGCCCTTCCATGGGAGTGGTAACTCAAGAGGGAGGAGCCCACTATTTCCCACCCAGGCCTCTCCCACTCCCGGATTATGCACTCTCCAGGTGGTTCTGTGGTTTGACTTGACAGAACTAGCCCCAGTACCAGCTTCTTCCAGCTGATGCTGTGGCTAAGCCCAAACAACCCTCACCCACTCTAATTTTATTTGCACCAGTAGGATCAATCAGTCAGCCTGGCTTTTCCCTGATCTAGTCCACATGAGGCGCATAGGTGTTGTAGTCCTGCCTAGTCTGGTCTGCCCCCATCGCAGTTCATGCTCTCCAGTGGGAGTACCTGTCCATGTTTCCCTTGCCAGCTCCACCCCCTCCCTTCTTGGTTCTCACGCATGCTGTTGTGCGCTGTGATCACATCTGGCACAGGCAACCTCACCTTGTCATTCCGTATTGTGTACTGCTTTTGTCACGAGCGAACCTGGCTCGACCCACACTCGGTTCCAGTGCTCAGATTTGCCAGTGGATGACATGAACTGATTCAGCCTGGTCTGCCCCTGACCCCTGCCAAATGTATGCCAGTGGGAAACTTTCCATGGCCTATTCTGGGCTGTGTCCTTCCATGCTTCTTGTGCTTATCTGCAGGGTCTGTGTCCTGCCAGAGGAGTTGCCCAGGCTTCTCCATCAGAACCCCTCCCAATGCCAGATTTCATGCATACCAGTGGGTCCATGAGCCAGCCCTAATCAGTTCGCCTCCTGTCCTAGTAGGAACAGTGGGTTTTCCTGACTGGCCTTAAACCCAAACTGGTTCTTGCTGTTGGATGTTTCAGCCCAGCCATGGGCTCATCCATACCCACTTATAGCTCACATATGGCTCAGTAGGGGTTGAGACCTAGCCCAGTCCATTTCACATCTACCTGGCCCTCCAGAACACAAGAAGGTGTTGGATTATGGTCCAGCTTGGTGCGTCCAGTCCCAGTCCACACTTGTGCCAAGGGAGACTACAACTGTTTCCTTATCAGAATGCAGCCCCCATTCCAGCCCACACGCCCCTTAGTGGGACTCTCCATCCAGCTAGGGTGTCCCCTTAGCTCCCCAACCAGGTCTGTTCCCAGCCAGTGTTCAGCATGCCAGTGGTTGCTCTGATTCAGCTTGGCACTACCCCTCACCTGTCCTGACCCCCTGGCTCACGCAGACCAGTAGGTACATGACCCTAGCTGGGCATGACCTGTGCTCCATCCTGGTCTCTAGTTTCACTTGTGGGCTAAGGTCTGCTCAGTCCTGCCCGGTCCACCCTGTTCCATTGCCATTTCACACATTGACCTGCCATTGGAGCTACTTTCCCAGCTTGTCCGACCCCAGGTCTGAACCACATGTTCACCAGTGGGAGCTATGACTTGCCAGGGAAGTTTCCCAAGTTTCTCCACTTTATCCCATCCCAGACCTAGTTCTCATACACGCCATTGGGTTTTAGGCTAGTGCCTGGCGTAGTCTGGCCTTCCTTTTGGCCTTGCATGAGCTGGTGAACGTTGCAGCCCAGCCCACTCCACACCCTATTCAGGATGCACATTCAGGTGCTGCTGCCTTGACCAGACCAGACTGTTGTCAGTTCTTTAATCTATGATTTTATGGCAGGCTCCTTGGTCACACCTAGTTAAGTCCATTACCACCCTGTCTCTTGAACTAACCCATGGGGTTAGAATTTACACAGGGTTTGGCCCACACATCTCCCACGGAGTCTTCCCCGGATATGGCTCTCTAGCATGCTTGTTAATGTCATGGCCCTGCCTAATGTGACCGGTCTCTGCTGGGTCAGTTCTGTTTCCAGCCCTGGCATTTACTTGAACCAATAAGTGTTGTAGTCCAGCTTGACCCTACCCACTTCATACTTGGTCCTCATGCAAACCGGACCAAAATCTTTCACATGCTGGTTAATGTCTTGACCGTGCTGAATGTGACCAGTCCATTATTCAACCACCCAGTCAAGTAACGGTGCCCTGCTAGACAGCCCCCCATCCATAGCTTTGGTGTGGACTGATGTGTGGCAGTCAATGATGCTCTATGTTAACACCTCATCTCAGGATTCCTTATTTAGCTGATGATTCAGTCTGGCCCGAATAGATCTTATGGACACTCCCCTCCAAACCATCAGGTCTCAGTCCCCACGCTTATCCAAACGTTTCAGGCCCTGTAACTGGGAATCACCCAGAATTCATCTCTCATGTACACTAAAGCAGGCCTTATTCATGGGTGTCCCTAAGCATCAATTTCATATCCTAAAAACCCCAGAGCTCACTGCTGGGTGGTCAACAGGCAGAGCCTGGCATGATTTGGTATACTGGCCACCCAAAGCCAATGACTCAGTCACTGCCTTTTGACAGTGGCTTTGGCCTGAGTCCCCAGCCTTGGATCCAGCCCAGCAGGGGCACCTCCCACACCCGCCACACTGCAGGGAGCTGACATCCACCCCCAACCCCAAGTCCTGAACCCTCCCAGACTTGTCCTGCTGCAAGCTTTTGGCAGCAGGGAAGAGCTAGGACTTTAATCCCATTCCCAAGGTTCCCTCATGGTGCACTCACTCTGAGGGAAGATTCCTCTTGGCCTAGGAAATGCCAAGGGCTCAATCACTGCCTTTTGGCAGTGGCTTTGGCCTGAGTCCCCAGCCTTGGATCTGGCCCAGCAGGGGCACCCTCCCCTGCCACAGTCGCCACACTGCGGGGAGCTGACATCCACCCCCAACCCCAAGACCTGGAACCCTCAGGTCAATCTTAAAGTATAATTTAAGTTGAACACTCACATCAGATAAGGAGAATGCCAAAAACAAAACAGAACAAGTCAAACACACTAACAAACCCATGGACTAATTTCAGTTATAAATAGAGAATTTAAATCCTTAAGCAAAATATTAACCAATATAATCTGTTAATACATCACAATGAAGCTTGGTTTATTATTGAAACCTGAAGATGTTATAATTATGAAATTTATCAATGTCTTTTACTCCA
This sequence comes from Ochotona curzoniae, assembly GCF_017591425.1. Taxonomy (NCBI): domain Eukaryota; kingdom Metazoa; phylum Chordata; class Mammalia; order Lagomorpha; family Ochotonidae; genus Ochotona; species Ochotona curzoniae. The sequence goes on from NW_024467100.1 coordinate 9,481,083, forward strand.
TTAGCAAATGAAAGGACAATAGTTAGCATTGCTTGAGCAGGGATTAACTCCCAGGCACAGCTCCAAAGTCTTCCTATTACCTCCTTTAATCTTCACAACACCATGAGGCTGCAAGGGGGCAGCTGTGTTAGCAGGATCCACAGGACAGCCATACGCCAACTTTTCCAAAAAGAGTCATAGAATAAATATTTTAGGTTGTTGAGGTCATAATGTCACAGCAACATAACTTTGTCTTTGCAGTACACAGCAACAAATACAATATGGAAGTGAATGGATGTGGCTGTATTCCAGTGAAACCTTATTTACAAACCAGGCTTTGGGCTGAATTTGACCTGTAGCCATAATTTTTCAATCATCTATTTAGGATAATTACTAAAAACTAATTCTTGTGTCCTTCCCAAGATTCACTGGAGAAAATGATATTTGTCTCATTGTACCTTCTTTAGAGGTCTCAATCTAATGAAATTGTAATAACTTAAATATAAATCTGAGTGCAAAGTGTTATGAATCATGGAAGTATGTATTCACAGATCATGTCCTTAGGTATTAAAGCTTTTCATTCAGCAACTGGTTCAGATGCATTTTTATTAGATATTCTCAATGAATGAAAGGATATTAGGTTTCAGTAGTAAAAATCCTAGAAAAGTCCAGTATGCTTTTTTTAAAGATTTATTTATTTTTATTGCAAAGTCAGATATACAAAGAGAAGGAGAGACAGGGAAGATCTTCCATCCAATGATTCACCCTCCAAGTGACTGCAACGGCCGGTGCTGAGCCCATCCAAAGCCAATAGCCAGAACCTTATCCAGGTCTTCCACGCGAGTGCGGGATTCGCAAAACCTTGGGCCATCACGGACTGCTTTCCCAGGCCAGACACAGGGAGGTGGATGGGAAGCCGGGCTTCCGGGATTAGGATCAGCACGTTGAAGATGAGGATTTCAGCCGCTAGGCCACCACACCAGGCCCTCCAGTATAATTTTATAGGACTCCCTTAAATATTGTTTGGCCAGAGAAGTATTTTCTGAATGCCCACTGGAGCTGTGTAAGAGGATTGGTGAGTGCCAAGGAGAGTGGAGGGCAGATTTCGTTCTCAAGGGGAGAGCAGCCAACATGCTGGCTCCAGTACAAACAAGGCAGACAGTGTTAAGATCCAGAAAAAAGCATTTTAAAAGAACCTCAATACTTTAAAATATAAAGGCTCATTCTTAGGGCAGAAAGGTCAGGAAACCTTTATTTAGAACATTCAGTTCTGAAAGCCAAAGGGCATGGAATGACAGAGGAGGCGCAGTTCTGTGGAAACAAGAGGAAAGCTGGCAGCAAGTGACAGAGGGCCTCCAGGGCAGAGTGCAGTCATTAGTCCTATCAGTAACAAGGAAAAAGCAAGTGCAGATGGAGGATTTGATTTGGATATTGGTGCTTTATCAGGGAAAAATGAGGATGAAGGCAAGACAGCTAGTAGCACTTCTGGCTTTTTCCTGGCAATTTCTCTTTTGCTACAACCTGGTCTTTTTTATATATGATTATTAATCACAGCACTCTGGCTTTATTTACAGCCGAGAGTAGAAATCCTGTGTCTTTCCTGCAATAATTGGCTTTTTCCCTGACCAATGACCAATACAAATCAGCATGGGCCTCAGCATAAGAGTACTAGAATTGCCCCTGTGTGAAGAGGGCCAAGAAAGCCCCTTTGTCCTCTGCTGGGTGGGATGCATAGCTGCCAGTGGACTGCATGGAGAAGCCCAGAGGAGCAAAGCTGATGAAAGAGTGAAAAGGAAACAGAATTAGAGACCATCTGGTCCCACCAGAGAGAGGAGAGAATACTCATTACCTTCCTCACACCACAACCAGAGGGTCAGAGAAGATGCTTGCTGATCTTAGTGCCTGTGGGCTCTGTGTTATCTTGATGATAGACATTGTCTGTTATCTCATTTGAGCAGATTTCCATTTCTTGTTGCCAATGAAATAGGATAAAACTGTATTTCTCTGAAAGCTAAGCTTAGAACTTAACAACCAAGAGGAACAAGAGGAACAGGATCAAGAATGAGAAGTCGGAGGCCAGGGAAGTAGGTGGCATTTTTCACATTCTTTACTCACTGAATACCTCAACTCAGACACTCAATCCAGTCACTCCAGGCTCTTGTTACAAGTGTTCCTACCTCCTATATTGGAATCCCTCACTCTTCCCCAACTTCCACTACATGAGGATTTGTGGGTTGCGCAGGGGAGAGGTAGGAGATGGGTATTCCCCGAAAAACCACCAGTCACCCTCATCCACTGAGTCACCCTCTGCACCTACAACTTAGATCTAAGAGATAGTTTTGTCCTGAGAACACTTCAACATGACTGCAGATCAATTCATCTAAACCCGTTTCACCTAATGACCAGTTCCAACAGTCAAACTCCTTCTCAGTGTTTTTCTTTCATCTTTTCAATGTCCAATTTTGAGGTTCTCTTTTTGTCAACATGTCTCTAATAAGAATTTTTACGTCAGTTTCTGAAACAACCAAATAATAATATTTGTATTTTTCTGTTCATAATAATTAATATAACATTATAGGAATGAAAAATCTTTTATCCTTTTGGGTGGCTTTGCTTCTCCCTTTTCTTGGATTCTTAATTAAGCAATTTAAGAAATTTTAGCTAACTTTTGCTAAAAGTATCTTTAAACTTAGTTTTTATTTTTAGCGCATCAAAGGAGATGAAAAAAAAAAACATATTGGGCTTATTTACAGGATGTTAGGTTGGTTTTATTTAGTCAATAACTATAAATGTCTTTTTATTGTCTGTAGTTTCTCCTTTTTTCAACATCAAAGAAAGCCCACACTTACATACATTTATTTAGATAAACTGTATGACATTAAAGGAATTCAGTTTAGATTAACTAATTTTAGAAAGGTGGTTGTTGGGATGCTGAGTTGGGCAAGGACCCACATCTTACCATATACACAGAGTTGAAAGGCCTCCACTTGAGATTGTCCTGACTTGAATTTGATTTCTGCTGTGTACAGCCCACTCATTTCCACAGTGAGATTCTTGATGATCAGGAAACCCAGCTTTGTCAGGTTGAATCTGTTCTTGAGGTCTTTAATGTCATACCAATCAGGACCAGGGCCATCAGGCTTCCAGGACACCAGAAGCTGCTTTCTCTGAGATGGGGACTCCCAAGACCACTCAATCTCTCGGATATTAGGGTCTGGTGAGGAGTTCAGTGTCAGCTGCACAGATTCCCCCACAGTTCTGTTCAACGTACAAGAAGAGCTGGGGTCCTTGACAGCCTGGAAACCTGGTGAAGGAGAGTTAAAGTTAATGGAAGAAAGGATTGGAGGAAACAAGATGTTGCATAAATTCTATGCTTCCACATCACATTTATTTAATATTTAGCAAAAGGAGAATGACCTCCACATTGACAGACAAGGAAACAAGCTGCACAAGTAACTTAGTAAGTGTTATTCTGGCCTTGACATATCTGTCACCCTCTTAGACTCCAGCTTTCCCCTTCATTTTGTACTTGTGTCCAACATAATCCTTGTTTGGGTCCAGCTAGAAAAACTGAAAGTGTTAAAGGTGATAAATAGGAGCCAGCATTGTGGTGCAGCTGGTAAAACAGCCACCTGCAATGCTGACAGCTACTTCATTTCTGACCTAGATCCTTAGTAATATACCTGGGAAAGCATTGCATAATGGCCCCAGGTGCTTGTGCCTGAGAAACCAGGTGAAGCTCTTGGCTCTCAACTTCAGCCTAGTCACAGCTGCTACAGCGAGTTGAAAAGTGAATGAAGCAGTGAAGATTCTCTCAGGATTCAAACTGGCACCAATGTGGGATGCCGATATTGTAAATGGCAGCTTCACATGATATGCCATAGAGCCAGCCCTTTCAGCCTAATTTAATTCAAGGAATACTTAATGAGAAGGTACTCCTGTAGGTGCCATGCTATAAAGAGGACCAAGCAGAGCAGGTCTCTTCCCTCTTGGAGTTTCCTGCTCAATGAGTGTGCTGAAAAGGATGAATACGCACATGTATTGTGCGTCTAATTCACCTTGACCTGTTTAAGAAGGATGAGGCATAGACTACACATTTGTCCCCTGGCCCTAGGGTTTCCTTTCCTCAAAAAGAGGAAACTCTTCTACCTTATGAATGAATTCCCTACCTTATGACTCAGAACCAATGTCCCACTACAGAAATTCCAGATAGTTTTCCCAGCTTCCTTTAGAATTGGGCAGCACTTGACCTAGACTCCCCCAATCACATGCTCTTACCACATACTTTCAAATACAAGCCAGTTATATGAAAAGAAAATGACTACATGATCTAAGCTAATGACAGTGGTATCATGGCAGTAGCCATATCCAGACAGTTCTGAGACAGGACAAGCATCCGATGTTAGTGGTATTGGGCTGTGAGCAGCAGTGTCTATACCAGGAATCATGCTCCAGCTTCTACTATACCACTTCTGCTGGAACGGAGTTAGAGTGTGTTTCCTAGACAAGCACAGTCACCTCGAGTTCTCTAATGTTTATGGTGCCTGATAATTCTAATATATACACTCAGCTAGTCAGTTGAGTTCTCTTATGTGTGACTAAGAACCATGATAGATTCTTGGAACAAATTGATAGAACACTGGTGGTTTGTGTGGGTGGCAATGTGATTCTTCCAGAAAAGTCCCAATGAGGGTGTCAATTAAACTGTACCTTGAATGATGCCAAGAGGTATTCCAGGAAGAGAAAAGAGCATGTGCAAACATTTTGATGAAGAAATGAGCTTTACTTACATGTTAGACAAAAGGAATAGCCATGAGTGGAGAAAATAGGAGACTGAGAAGCAGGGAAAGCTTGGTGGAAATGTGGAATTTGATCAGATTTGGAACACAACAGGAAGCCTTGAGGGTCTGTAGCAGACCGATTTAATGTGGTTAACACTGTTTTAAAGATTTGCTGTATTTATGTGTGAGAGACAGGGAGAGATCTCCCATGCAATGATCCAATAGGTCATTAACTAAAGTGTCTGGGGCTGGGCAAGGCTGAAGCCAGGATCCTGGAACTCCTTTTTGATCAAGTTCAGGGGACTAAGCACTCAGGTTACCTTCTGCTACTTTCCAACAGGCATTAATAGGGCACTAAATTTATTCCTAGACACTTTCCCTGCACAATTATAAATGAAATACTGCTTTCTTTAAGATTGTTCATGGTTGATGTGTTGCAACTCAACAATTTTTTTCATGTTGGTTGTATCCTATAATATCAGTGTTCATTTTTATTAGCTCTAATAGGTTTTGTATTAGCTATAGGATTTGATTTTATATATGTAATCATGTCATCTGCAAATAAGAAATATATGCTTTCCTTCTGTTCCATTTTCATTTCCTTTCTTGTCTAATTTCGCTGGTTAAAACTTACCAAATATCAGTAAGGAAAGTGGGCAAAGCATTTAGCTTTTTTACCATTGACTATGCTGTTCACTGTGGGTTTTTCTCATAAATATCCTTCATAATATTAAGAAAGCTATCCTGTATTGCTAGTTTTAATACTGAAAGTGTATTGAAATTTGTCAATTATTTTTCTGCCTCTAAAAATTAGCACTTTGCTTCCCCTCCTCATTTCATCCTATTCATATTACATAAATTGATTTTCTAATGAGGAACTACTCTTACATCCCTGGGATAAGTCCCACTTAATCAAAACTTACCTCAAGGCTGGGACATCTCCTGTGTATCAGGCTCCAGAACAACCTTAGGGATTCTGGTTTGAGGTGACTTCATGAACCCAGAATCCAGGTCTACTTTGTAGTGAACCCCAACTCTAGGTCGGCTGCGAGGATGCATGCCTGTCCAAATGTACTTAAGTTCCAAATTCATCACCATTAGAGTCAGTCTCTGGGTATATTCCCTTGAATTCCAGCACCATTCCCACCTACATGTTCACCCAAATACCAGAATAGCCTGCCTAAAGACTCCAGTAGAAATTATATCCATGACCTATGGCTAATGGCCTGCCCTGAATCTCAGATGGGTGGACTGTTAACGGGTTTTCCCTCCCGAAACCAGTCTATGGAGGTTTCACTCCTGAAACTAGTCCATGACTACTGATTTAAATAAAAAGACTGCAATGTATGATCACAAGGAGCATGAACAATCAGAGATTCAAGACATCAACAAAGGAAAAAATAATGTATTAGTAAATGTCTGTAAATAAACAAAAATTTACAAACTTCCTGACCAGCGAGTAGTCAAGAATTTCTGTGTGCTATGTGAAATACACAGCTAAATAAATTCAGGGAGAAAAACTGACAAACAAAATTAGAAGTCTAACGGTGAGACAGAAACATAATAAAGGTCATGTTTATAAGCCCCTGGTTAATTTCATACTTCATATAGAAATACTGAAAGTTTTCTCCCAAGATCAAGAATAGGGCAACGATAGCCACTATCACTATACCTACCTGATTTGTATTTTAAACAACAGTGAGATCAATTAGACAAAAAAGAAATAAAAGGCATGCACATGATAAAGGAAAATGAAATTGTCTTAATCTGTAAAAGATTCCATAAACCAAAAAACAAATTTTAAACTGTTAGAATAAACAAAATCAGTCGAAATTCAGGACATAAAATCAACACCAAAAAAATTGTAACATTTCTACATACCAAAACAAATTTTCTTTTAAAAAACATATTCAAGAGAATAATCCTTCTTAGCATAATTTCAATAGAGAGTAATACATTTGTGATACATTTTGTTAAAGCCGTGAAAGATCTATACAGTGAAAATTACTTAAAAATCAACAAAAGCAACAAAGACAACATGAATAAATGGAAAGACACTTCATGTTCATGAATATGAAAACTGATATTGCTAAAATGTCAGTACTATGCAAAGTAATATCTAAATTCATACTCTAAAAGCATACACAGAAAACAAAAATGAACAAATGAGACTACTTTAAGCCAACACGCTTCTTCACAAACAATGAAATAATCAATATATTGAAGAGATAACCTGCGTGGCAGGAGAAGTATTTACAAACCATATACCTGATAAATAGTTAATACCCAAAATACACAAGGGATTCAGAAAACTCATAATAAGAAAACAACTCAATTTTAAAATAGGCAAAAGATCTGAATAGGTGTGTTTCAAAGAAAATATCCCAACAGCCAACAGGTATACCAAAAACATTTAAAACCATTGACCATCTGGGAAATGTAAATGAAGATGAAAATGAGATATCCTGCGTATCTGTTAGAGCAGCTATCATGAAAAGGATGTGGAACAAACAAAACCCTGTACACATGTGGTGTTGATAGGAATGTAAATTAGTACATACATTATAGAAAATATTACAAAGATTCCTCCAAAAACTAAAAATAGAACCAGCTAAAATCCCACTTCTACATAAATAAATGTATACCAGTATGTCAGAGGTATCTTGACTGCAAAGTTGATTGAAGAATTATTCACAACAATCAAATTTGTAGGATTGGACTCTGACCGAGCTACAAATGTAGCTATCACAGTTCTCAATCTTTAAGGACCAGCAGGCTCTCTCCCAGATCTACCTTCAAGCTCCAACACATGTGAATTTCCAGGTCTCTGAAAGTCAGTGTCTCCAGGTTCCCCAACTCCTCTCTGCCTCACCCAATAGTCATTTGACTGTACCTATGAACAGAAATTCACTAAGCCTTGTGATACATACATCTATTTTTGCTTGGTTCCAGAGAAATAAGGCTTTATGGAAACTTCTAGTAAAAGCTTCCAGTGAGGATTGTATGGTCAAGGTGATGTGAACAATGAATTTATTAATATTTATTCTAGGTTTATGTCTTCTGCAGAGATAGAGATATTAAATGGAGATTGATATGTGTGAAAACAGAAACAAAGTTTATTTTACAGTGCAGGTAATAAACACATACACATGGAGTATGAGCAACCTTACACTGAAATACACATGGGTAAGTCAAATAACTGTTTTTATACTAAGAAGAAAACAGGAACCAAAATCACACCTGTAAAGGGAGGATCTGCCTGAGAATAGGAAGCTAGGAGAGTGCAAAGCTCTGTAGGGATGCAGAAAGGACAGTCACTGCAAATGAGTGAGGCCCAAGGGGGAAAGAGAAGGTTCTCCCATCTTCCACCTCCTTTTGTAGTCCATGTGCACCTGGGATGCAACAGGTACATCCTGGGAAGCCTGGCACTTTGATTAGCCAGCAGGAGTACATGGGGGGAGGGGGACATCAGCTTGTGACTTCTAGCTCACAGACCTAAGAGCTGCCTGCTTGTTTATCCCACATGACAGGGATGCCTAACGATTTTTAAATCTCAGGCCACTGGCAGTAGCCTAGTGGCTAAAAATAAATAAATCTTTTAAAAAGATATTTAAATTTTGTTACACTTTTCAACAGCTAATGGAGACACATGGCTCAGGATTCCAAAAACACAGAATGGCAAACAGTGAGAAGACCCTCTTTATTCGTTTTCATTTTGCCTGTAACCTTTTCATATGCAAAAGAAAAAAAAGTGGTTCCCTTCCTCTTTTACACAAATGCCAACTTACTATTCTTTTTCTGCTTAATGTTTCATTTTGGCAATAATTCTCTTAAAATACATAAAAGGCGTCCTTTATGTTTGCATTGGATTTCATTGTATTGTTGTGGATCTGGTTTCCTCAACTAATGAGCAATCTAAGTATTTTCCATTTTTTATCATTTTTTCCTAACTATATAGTCATTTTTATAATAAAGAAATTTTTTATTTTTATATTGTCAAATCTATTAACTTTTCTAATTTAAGAGATTTTATAGTTTAGATGCCTGATGTCATAAAACTTTTCCTGGCTGTTAAAACTCATCCTTTCTTTTTCCATGTTATTTCAGATTTCGTGTTTGTTGTATTTTTTAGAGTGATAAAATGTATAAAACATGAAATTCACCATTTTAAGTAGGTTACATGGCATTTAAAACATTTAATGATACAGAAATAGACATACATAATTATTGGATAAAATGTGATGTTTCATATTGTGTAGTGATCGAATTAGAGTAACTCACATATTCATCTGCTCCAACCTTTATCATTTCTTTATGGTGGGAACAGTCAAACTCCTCACCTAGTGATTTTGAACTATACACCACTTTGTGGCTAACTGTATCCCCTCCCCACACAATGAAACATCAAAATTTATCCTGCCACTAACTATAACTTGTTCCATTGACTGACCTCTCCACATTCCCCCTCCCTTGCCCTTCTCCACCCTTTGGTGACCAATGCTGAATCAGTGGTACCTGTTTCAGTGCTTGATTCAAGCCCTGGCTCCTTCACATCTGATCCAGCTTCCTGTTGATGTCCACCCAGGAGGTTAGAGAGCATTACTCCAGTACCCTGTCACCCATATGAGAGACCGAGCTGAGTTCTGGGCTTTTGACTTCAACGAAGCCCAGCTCTGGCTGTTGCAGCCAATCTGTGAGCAAACCTCGATAAGACATCTCTCTGTGTGTTAGTCTCTTTGTGTCTCTCTGTCTTTCAAACAAAATGTAAATAAAATGAAAAAGAGAAAAGAAGAATTGAAGTGCTTTACAACTCATCTTAACAGAACAACACAGCCATGATATGAAAACCTGAGCATGGCTGCTGAGCATCATGTAGCTTCTGTATCTTTTCTTATTAACTTTTAAAATTCTCCTACTTTTTTATTTCTTAAATTGTAACAAAAGTCCTAACATCAGCTGGTAGTAACAGGGCAAGTGAGCTGAGGCTTACATGGGAACTGTATAGTACTCTCATGATCTTTGTTCTGTAGATTTAAAACAATTCTGAAATAAAACATTTTGTTTTGTTTGTTTGTTTGTTTTTGAAGAACATGAGTATAGGGCTGAGTATGGTAACCTAGCATCTGAAGTGCTAGCCTTGCATGTGCCAGGATACCAGGATACCATATGGCCAATGATTCTAAGCCCTGTGGCCCCACTTCCCATCCAGCTCCCACCTGGTAACCTAGGAAAGATGCCTAGGATGGCCCAAAGCCTTGCTTGGTACACTACATCCTCATGGGAGACACGGAAGAGGATCCTGGCTCCTGACTTCAGATCAGCTCAGTCCCGGCCCTTGTAGCCCCTTGGGGAGTGAATCATTGGATGAAGATCTTCCTCTGTCTCTCCTCCTCTCTGTATATCTGCCTTTCCAATGAAAACAAAATAAATCTTAAAAAAAAAAACCCATGAGTATAAGAAAAACATAACTACGTTCTAATCAATATAAATCTATGAACAGCAAATAAAAATCATAGAAAATTAAAATTAAAAATACATATTATTAGAGCTTTCTTCTAGGCACCTGTTCTTCTGATAGTTTTCATAAGGGTGATCATTCCGCTCTAATGTAGGATGCCCTGAAATAGTTCCCAAAGAATCCCTTCAGCTTTGCTTGTCATGGAAAGTTTTAAATTCACCTCCATTTCTGAGAGACAGCTTTGCTTAGAGAGTATTCCACCCAGCCAGCCAGCCAACCCCGCTATGGGGATTTTAAATACCTCACCCCAATTTCTTCCAGTTTTTAAGATGTCAGCTGACTAGTTCGCCATTAATCTCTGGTATTCCCTAGTGATGTGACACTTCCTTGACACTTCTCTCTACATTTTCTTTTGTTTTTTGTTTTTCTGGTTTTGTTTTGTTTGGTCATTTGTGTATAATATGCTTATGGGGAAAATCTTTTTTGAGTCAACCTATTAGGGATCCTACGGACTTCAGGATTTGGATATCCAAGTCTTCTCCAAGATTTGGAATCTCCTCACTATTGTTTCATTGAACAGTTTTACATGTCCTTTTCCCTCTGTTCTCCGACTAGAGCATACACAGTGCAAACATTTGCTTATTTAATAATGTCCCATATGTCTTAATATGTTTTTGTTCCTTTTATTGTTGTTGTATTACTGAATTATTTTGAAAGATCTCTCTTCAGTCTTTCGGAATCACAACTGTATTTCAGAGTTCATAGCTAGAATTTAGAATGGACTGTTTTCCCTCTGTGTGAATGATCTTAGTTTTGTCTCAGCAGACTCTAATTTCCTCTGTTTCTCTCTTCATTTAAAGAGACTGGTTAGATCTTCTTTATGGTCTTTCACTATCTAGAGAAATATGATGTTTACCTACAACTCAAAAACATCCACTATGAACTCGTAATGCATCATTTGTAAAGTTATTAAGTCAGAATGTTTTCAGGTTGATTCCTCTGCTGAGGTTTCTTCAGTGACTGAGATGTGCTCAACACCCCTACACTTTTTTTCTTTATTGTAAGCTGAGTTTCTCCAAATGAAAAATCCTCTACAGGGCTCATTGCCACCTACCCTACTTGCTCACAGGACCCCAGGAGAACGGGTTCTCAAGGTGTCTCCATGCAGGAGGAGCCTAGGAAGGGGAGACTGCAAAGTGCGATGAGCTCTTTCCGCTGTCAAGCAGCAGTATGGTAACCCAGCAGCTGCTCACACTGGGCTCAGCAATGCAAGGGACCCAAGGATCTCCAGCGGTAAAAACCTCAGATATCCATAGTTTACATGAAGACTTCCAGCAGCATCTTGTTTACCTTCCCAAGGGAGCTTCCATTTGCTTCAGGGTTGATCTCTACAGCTGCCAGGGCAGACGCTGCATACCTAATTCCCTCCTTTACAAAGCCATCATACATCTTCGTGCCCAACAGCATCTACTCCTGTGCCACCTTCCTGCCCCAGATCCCAGTGGGTAGAATCTCGCTCCACTCTACCCGCACTCCACTGTGCTGTCTAAGGTTGGATGCTGGAGGCAATTCCTGGTCATATGTCAAACACAAGCCCAGGGGCTCAGGAATACAGTGCTCTACCTTACACAAGGGTTTGACATGGCAGCTCCATTAATAGGCTAGATCCTAAGCCTGGACTCAATTGCCTCTCCTTCCTTCACGCACAAGGCATCTCTGTCCATGCTTCTTGGAGATGGAGGAGGGGTAAATGAACAACTTTTTCAATACACTTTTTCTTTGTAATTAAATCTGTGGCACTTGTGGAATTTACTTTGCTTTGAGGTATATGGTATGCATCCAACTGTTTCTCCTGATGACTAGCTAGTTATCTCAAAATCAGTTCTATGTCTTATCCATGTGCCCCTTTTTAAAAAAAATTTTTATTTTTATTGAAAAGTCAGATATACAGAGAGGAAAAGAGACAGAGAGGAAAATTTTCCATCTGCTGATTCATTCTCCAAGTGGCCACAATGGCCAGAGCTGCACTGATCTGAAGCCAGGAGCCTAGAAATTCTTATGGTCTCCCATGCAGGAGCAGGGTCCCAAGGCTTTGGGCCAAACTAGACTGCTTTCCCAGGACACAGGTAGGGAGGTGGATGGGAAGCAGGGCTGCTGAGATTAGAACCGGCGCCGATATGGGATCTCCACATGTGCAAGTCAAGAACTTTAGCCACTAGACTAATTCATGTGCTCTTAACTTACTGCTTTACTGATCATACTTCCATCGTATGTTTTTGTATCTGATAGGGGTGGTCCCCTGATTATGTTTTTTTTCCAGGATAGTTTGGGAAATTTTTGCTTATTTTTCCATATGAAGATTGTGTTTACTTTTTCTTAACACAGTTGGTATATTTAGTGGGATTGTGATTATTTTTTTCTAAGATTTGTTTATTTTTATTGAAAAGTAAGTTATACAGAGAGTAGGAGAGACAGAGATTATCCTTCCATCCACATATTCATTTGCCAAATGGCCACTATGTCCAGAGCTGAGCTGATCTGAGTCCAGGAGCTAGGAGTTTCTTCTGTGTCTCCCACATAAGTATAAGATCCCAAGACTTTGGGTCGTCCTCAACTGTTTTCCCAGGCCACAAGAGGGAAACTGGATGGGAAGTGGGGCGACTGGGACCCAAACTGGGACCTATATGATACCCCAGTACCCACAAGGCAAGGACTTTAGCTGCTAGGCTACTGCACGGGGTCTGGTATTGCGGTTACTTTATGCAGTAACTTCAAGAGCACTGACTTGTACATAATTTAATTTCCTAGAGGAGAATATATCATGCCTGCATTTTTAATCCAGAAATTATTTTGTGTTTTTTTGGTCCCATTATGTAGTTTTTTACATTCCTTCTACCCTTTCCTGCCATATTTATACAAAGACATTTTATGTACTTAAACCTAAAACAGACTTCTGGTTACCAATATCATGTAGCCAGTCTATTTCCTTGAAGTTTCATCCAAGTCCTTTCAGAGTTCTTTCATCATTTCATATTTAATATAATTTTGCTATGAATTCTTTTGTTTTTTTGTTTTTAAATAATCTTTATTTACTATTAGCATTGTTTACCTAACTGAGAGGGATGCATTCCTATGTGAGCCTCTGATGAGCGGGTGAGAGTCAGTTATGGTAGGAAGGGTCAGGTTTGGAGGAACAAGTGGGTGGGATAAATATTTCAGTTTTTTTTTTCCTCTCCTGTGTCCATAGAGCGGGAAAGAGGACAGGGAAGCTCCTTGCTGTCAAAAAGGAGCTGGAGCTAGGTGAATGGTCATTTGATGACATCCTATAGAAGAATGTTCTGAGGACGTTACTTGTGTACTTTCTGATAGTTCTAAGACATTGACAGTTTAATTATATCAGAGTTGAGAAATCTTTGCAATGTCTATTTGAGACCAAATCTACCTTATTGCATCCACCGGTCCAGGAAGAAAGCTGTTACAAAGCTTACCCAGGGCAGTGGTGCAACATATTCTGCTTCCTGTCCTGTGACAAGGCACCTGACCTTCTCTGCTGGATAGATGAGCGTGCTGTTACATCCCCCGTGTGCATCTGGGCATGCTGTCCACAGAACAGGCATCAGCAACTGAAGAGTCCCAGTCCTGATACACACACTCCAAGGCTGGAGCACATCTATTGTGATTTCCCCTGAGTCCAGTGATCTGGTTAAGAGGTCACCTGGCCATAACCTCAGACTTGGGTCTTCTGTGTGCCAGCCAATATAGGGTCAGGTTCAGTCCATCACTTGCATCACCCACTGCATATACCAGTGGTTGCAGCTGCCTTGTCAGTTCTGCCCCTACCCTCATCTCACACAGACCAATAGGTGCTGCAGCATGGCCTGCCACAGACCCAGTCTTCACACACACCAGGGGGTAGTGTGGCCTGTTCACAGTAGTACTCCAAAACCCCTATTAGGCCAACCCCAGTCCTGGTTGTGCCTTGCCTGTCCCATTCCATATCTCATCCTACTCACTTATACACCCATGGAAGTTGCAGCTCGACCTGCCCCCAGACCCAGCCCACATGTATGCAGATGGGTGCCACCTCCTGTTGAGCCCAGCCCACCCCAGCCTTGGTTCTTGTACCCACAGTTCCCCTAGCAGGGGGACCCTCAGCCCAGGATCTTGTAAGGGATACTACATTCCAGCCTGATATTTCACACTCAGCCCTAGCACTTTACAGTGGAAGATATAGCATAGTGTGACCCCTAAACCTAGTCTATAAACCTGGCTGACAGAGGCTGCAGCCCTGCCAGGCCCACCCCCACGTGTCAATTTTCATTCTTCAGTGGAAGCAGTGGCCTAGCAAGGGAGTTCCTGAAGTTTCCTTACCAGGTACATTCTCAGTCCCTGTGTCTTGCACATGCCAGGGAAGTACTGCATCCCAGTCTGGCACAGCATGACCCCAGTCTCAGCATTTACCAGCAGGTGTTGCAGCCTGTCTCAGCCCAGCCTGTGCCCCATTTCAGTTCTCACAGGCAGGTGTAGCAGTCTACCCCAGCCTGAACAAACCCCAGTCCTGGCCCTCATGCAAACTGACTGACAGGCTCTACAGCCCACTCAGGCTGGCCTGCACTCCGTTCTGTCTCCTATTCATGACAGCGTGTGTTGCAGGCTAGCCCAGCCATCCATGCCCCTCATTTGTCTCAGCTCCCTCACCTACTTGTGAGTTTAGTGGCCCAGTCAATTGAAGCTTCCAGAAGTCACTCTTCCCAGGTTAAATATGACTCCAACATGTTCCCAGACCTCTCCCCTCTGGCATCTGAAGCCCCTCTACCCCAGAGTGTACAATGTGCCTGGAAGTCAGGGTAGCATGTCCTAGCCCAGTATTCTCTGCCTTCTGCTGCGATGTGCTACATTTCTTTTAAAAAAAAAATAGAATAAG